>NC_141244.1:4215093-4447593 GCF_054856555.1 Leptonotus elevatus | reverse complement strand
CTGGTGGAAGCCATCCTGACGTATTCCGCGGCTAACGAATTTGCTAGGCCAATGCAGCGCCCAAGAGGATTGTCTCTGATTAACCGCTCCCTGAACAAGACGTCTGTTGCGTGATTGTGCAGGAGTCCAATAAAGGTGCCAGCAAGTGCCCAGATACAGAGGTGTCGCTGTGGGCTCAGGGGACTCGGGTGGAAACTACCCCAATACGAATAGCATGGAATGGCAAATGGCCAGAAAATGTTGCGCAAGATGGTGAATTATGCCTGGGCAGGCAGAAGCCAGAGGAAATTCTGGTGGAGGCCAACAGCGGTCCTGACGTGTCCCGCTGGTAACGAGTTTGCTGGGCCGATGCAGCGCCCAAGAAAATTGTCTGATTAACCCCTCCCTAAACAAGATGTCTGTTATATGACTGTGAGAAGAGAATTGTCTCTGACTAACCGCTACCTGAACAAGACGTCTGTTGCGTGTCTGCAGGGGTCCGATAAAGGTGCCAGCAAGTGCCCAGATACAGAGTCGTCTCTGTGGGCTAAGAGGACTGGGGCGGTAATTAACCCAATACGAATGGCATGGAATTGCAAAACGCCAGAAAATTTTGAGAAATATGGTGAACTATGCCTGGGCAGTGAGAAGCCAGAGGAAACCTCGTGGACGTGCCCAGCAAGTATGGAGCTTAAAAATGATTGTAATGAGGTGTGGTTGCCAGTAGATTGCAACAGTAGCTTTGATCAGAGGAGAGCCACAATGTTGGGGGAGTAGGAAAAGCCCACTGTAGACAAGAAAGCATGTGGAGGAGCTTTAGCTTAGTGATAAGAAATTTGTCAAGACGTGGAAAGCCACCGGGTGATCGCGCGTATCTTTGACTTACTTGTTCAACGGATGAAGCTTCGTGGGCAAACGGCATCGAGCTAGTACGGCACATTGATCCAAAGAAGCCATGAAGCAAACATCATAGGGCTGTTTAGTTGATACGCCCCCCCTGCCCCCCCATCAAGCCACCGGGTCATCGTGCGTCTCCTGACTTTCCCCTTCACCGGATGAAGCTTCCTGGGCAAACTGCATTGATGTAGCACGCTGCAAATCCAAATATTCCATGCAGCAAAAATCACAGGTCTGTTTAGCTGAGCTCCTCAACAACGACATCTGTTGCCTGACAGTACAGGAGTCCGATAAAGGTGCCGCAAGTTCCCAGATACAGAGGCGTGTCTGTGGGCTCAGAACTGGGGCTGTAACTAACTCATTACAAATGGGATGCAGTGGCAGACGGTCAGAAGATTTTGTGAAAGATGGTAAACTATGCCCGGACAGGGAGAAGCCAGAGGAAACTCTTGTGGAGGCCTGCGGCAGTTCTGATGTGTCCCTCTGGTAACGACCTTGCTGGGCCAACGCACAGCGCCCTAGAGAATTGCGTGACGATACAGGAGTCCAATAAAAGTCCCAGCAAGTGCTCAGATACAGAGGTGTCTCTGTGGGCTCAGATAACTGGGGCGGTAACAAACCCATTACGAATGGGATGGTATGGCAGAAGCTGGAAATTGTTGTGAAAGATGGTGAACTATGCCCGGGCAGGGAGAAACCAAAGGAAACTCTGGTGGAGGCCCGGAGCGGTTCTGAGGTGTCCCTCTGGTAACGAGAATGCTCGGCCAAGACTGTGCCTTAGGGGACTGCGTCTGATAAACGGCTCCCTGAAAAAGGAGATTTGTTGTGTGACGGTAAAGGTGTCCGTTTAAGGGATCAGCAAGTGCCCGGATACAGAGGCGTCTCTCGGGGCTGAGAGAGCTGGGGCGGGTAACTAACCCATTACGAACGGGATGGTATGGCAGACAGACGTAAAATGTTGCACCGGTGCGGAATAGGGCGTTTGAAGTCTTCTCACCTACGGAAAGTGCATTGACGCAGAGGCGTCTGTGTGGGCTGTGAGATTTAGGACTGTAAATAACCCATTACGAATGGGATGGTTTGGCAGAAGGCCGGAAAATGTTGCGCCGGCACGGGGCTGGGTGTTTAATGTCTTCCCGCCCGTGGAAAGTGCCTGGGATACAGAGGAATCTGTGTGGGCTGAGAGAACAGGGGCGGTACCTAACCCATTATGAATGGGATGGGACGTTAAAAGTCTCCTCGACGGAAAATGTTGCGCTGGCGTGGAGCTGGCCGTTCTCCCCGCCTGCGGAAAGTGCCTGAATAGAGAACTGGTGCGGTAACTAAACCATTACCAATGAAATGGTGTGGCAAACGGCCAGCGCGGGGCGTTTGAAGTCTCCTTGCCCGGTGAAAATGCCCTGACAGAGGCGTCTCTGTGGGCTGAGAGATTTGAGGCGGTAACTAATGTATTACGAATGGCAGGGTTTGGAAGGCGGCTTGAAAATGTTGCACCGACACGGGGCAGGGTTGTTAAGTCACCCCACCCGAAGAAATTGCATGGACACATGGCGTCTGAAAAAATAAGAGGTGTGTGTCATCCAGCCAACATGTCACTATGAGCCAGCACTGATTTTGGGTCAATAGGTCACTTGACCTGGAAGATATTAAGCAAAAGTGCTAATATTGACTTAAAAAATAAAAATAAAAGGTCATGTGACCTATTGACCCCAAATCAGTGCTAAAACATAGCTCCATGTTAGCTGGTTGACACTTTCTTTCTTCTTTTTTTCCCATTTCAACATTTCCTTAATTTTCAACTAACTTATATTGTACATATCAATATTATAGCTCAATACCAGGTCATGGAACCTATTTACCCCACAAGAGTGCATACCCAATGAAATGTGAATTGGTGCTGTATTATGCTGAAACATCTTTTAAACTGTTTGTCAATTAAAACAAATTTTTTATACTCCTTGTCAATAAAATGTTATTTCACGCACACTACCGTAAATCCTTGTAAAGGGAAAACTGAAAGGGCGAACTTGAAATGAAGAGCGGCTGGCTCACTGATCTGAATACAGTATATTAATGGATAGCCGATAGCCCATACGCGCCCGTGCAAGCCGTTGAAGCGACAGGGCAGCCATCTTACTCCTCCCATCTCGCGAGCGGACTACTGTATAAACTATTGACCATTTGCACCAACATTACGTGACTGCCCTATGACGGACGGCGGAAGGAAATGATTGTTGAATGGAAGTGAAAGTGACCTAGAGCGACTTAGTGACTTAGCGACTGTTATTTTATAAATGAAAAGTTATTATTATGAAATTGCTGACTTTGCCGGAATTCACAGCGCACGACCTATATCATTATGTAGTCAATGTCGTCTCTTCTCCTTACACCGGGGGCTGATTCAAAATCTTGCCGCTGGCTGAGTCTCTGGGACAATATACCTCGTAATGCAAAGGTAAAACTTGTTTATCATGCTAACTGACTTTTTTTTTTTACACAGTCCGTTCTATATTGAAACGCTGTGATGATGTTATGTTACTATGTTTAAATGTTATGTTACTATGTTTACTAGCATGGAACAAATAACTATCATAGTGGCAAGCTATGCAGTAATTTCATGAATATGACTCCGGCTCCAGAGTGAAAAACTCCAAGCACAAAGATGAACTCCCCCATTATTAAACAGTCAAATGCACTTAATAGTTTTGAAGAAGGTGCATTTTAAAACTAAGCTGTGTGTTTGTGCAGTTGGAGTGGACACTAAGTATTTGGCTCCTAAATGTGATTTGAAGCACGCAATTCGACACCTCTGTTACAATCTTTGTTAGAGTGTACGTTTACTAGTAAAATGTATGAACATTTATCTACTAATTACAACATTTATCTACTAACCTAGCAAAAAATGATTGCTGCAAATCCGTGAATACTTTGTGGGCTGCCAGTCCTTTCTGTTGATTGCTGCTATCAAGCGACGTCTTTTGTCTTCATTAGTAGGTATGCGATAAAAAGCAACATTTGGTTTACTCCTTTGTTTGTCTGTACAACCAACCGCACAGTAAGATATGACCATTTTATAAGATAATTGATTAGATAAAGGACTTTACGCTGTACGAGATTCAATGGTTACAATACAATGAGGGCCGTGACGTCACATGCAAAAGGTCAATACGTATACGTACAGATTAGACATACAAACCCAATTCCCCAAAAGTTGAGACACTATACAAATTGTGAATAAAAACGGAATGCAATTATGTGGAAGTGCCAAATAAATAAAACAAATTCAGAATAGAACTTAGATGACAGGTCAAAAGTTTAAACTGAGAAAATGTATCATTTTAAGGGAAAAATATGTTGATTGTAAATTCCATGGTGCCAACAAATCTAAAAAAAGTTGGAATAGATAGGCAATAAGAGGCTGGAAAAGTCAATTGCACTTCCACAAACAGCTGGAAGACCAGTTACCACTAATGAGGTCCATTGGCAACTTGATTGGAGTATAAAAAGAGCTTCTTGGAGTGGCAGTGTCTCTCAGAAGCGGAGATGGGTAGAGAATCATCAATTCCTCCAATGTTGCGCAGAAAGATAGTGGAGAAATATCTGAAAGGTGTTTACCAGCGAAAAATTGCAAAAAGGTTGTAGTAATCATCCAAAGATTGAGAGAATCTGGAACAATCTCTGTGTGTAAGGGTCAAGGCCGAAAAATCATACTGGATGCCCATGATCTTCGGGCACCGCAAACAGGAACACTTACTGTAAGGGAAATCACAGAAAACATTGTGGGTGAACACAATCCACCGTGCCAGCCGCCGTTGCCAGATGAAACTCAACAGTACAAAGAAGAAGCCATTTCTAAAGCAGACCAAAAAGCGCAGGCGTTTCTCTGGGCCAATGGAGTGTGGCATAGTGGAAACCTGTTTTGTGGTCAGACGAATCGAAGTTCTTTGTGGAAAACTGGGGCGCTATATCATACTGACTAAAGAGGACAAGGACAACCCAAGTTGTTATCAGCACTCAGTTCAGAAGCCTGCATCTGTGATGGTATGGGGTTGCATGAGTACGTGTGGCATGGGCAGCTTCCACATCTGGAAAAGCATTGTCAATGCAGAAAGGTATATTCAGATTGGAGAACAACATATGCTCCCATCCAGGCATCATCACTTTCAGAGAAGATCTTGCATTTATTAACACTATAATGCCAGACCACATGCAGCACCAATTACAACATCATGGCTGCATAGGAAAAGGATCCGGGTATTGAAATGGCCAGCCTGCAGTCCACTTCTTTCACTTATAGAGCACATTTGGCGCATCATAAAGGGGAAGGTGCAACAAAGAAAGCCCAAAACAGTTGAACAGTTAGAGAGACGCGTGTTAGACAAGAATGGGACAGCATTCCTATTTCTAAACTTGTCTCCTCGATCCCCAGACGTTTGCAGACTGTTGTAAGAAGAGGAGGGGATGCCTCACAGCGGTGAAAATGGCCTTGTCCCAACTTTTTTGAGATTTGTTGACACCATGGAATTTAAAATCAACATAGTTTTCCCTTAAAATGATATTTTCTCAGTTTAAACTTTTGACCTGTTCTCTATGTTCTATTCTGAATAAAATATTACTATTTGGCACTTAATGTTTTTATTCACAATTTGTATAGTGTCCCAACTTTTTGGGAATTGGGTTTGTATATATTTAACATAATTAACAAGTAGACATATGCTCTGCTTTGAAGACCCCCGTTTTCTTTTATTGCTCAGTTAATATTAGATCTGGCAGAGGCATCTTTTGTTGAATTACAGGTATAATTATTTAATAAAAAATATAGGAGGGCTGTGCATCATTGTCACTAAACGAGCTTTGTGTTACAGTGTGGGCAGGTGTGTCCAGTTGGTACAGAACTGCCCTACCCTTTGTGAATGGTACAGTGACAAGCCCTACCTGAATAACATCATTAATCCAGGGATTGTGCCCCTACATGAACAACACGGGCCCAATTTCATCTTCATGGAAGAAAATGCTCCAGCTCGTCGAGGTGGCATCATCGGGGAACGGCTGTTGGAGACTGGTGTGCCTCAAATGGAATGGCCTGCACTTTCTCCAGACCTAAATCGTATTGAAAACCTGTGGAATCAGCTGAGTCGCCGTGTAGAGGTTTGTAACTCTGCACCCCAGAATCTCAATGACCTGAGGGCTGCCCTTCAGAAGAGTGGGATGCCATGCCTCAGCAGACAATGAGTCGACTTGTGAACAGCATGAGACATCGTTGTCATTTGTTGTTGCGGTGTACCCACCATTGCTGTTAACTTTTGATTCAATCAATTGCTTGAGATGAGGAACCACCAGTGCATCCTTCTACTTAATTGTCCTACTTTCATGATATGATGTTACTGTCGCGTGTACTTTTGACATTTTCCATAAATTTTACCTGAAAGCCAAATATCCCTAACTTTTTGTGAGTAGTTAATTTATACGTATTTAGGGCAAGTTGAAAATGTCTCAAGTCCTCTTGTTGATGTTTAACAAATTTAAAACATCATAAATCATGCTATTTCTACTAAGTACTGTCTCAAATGTTCTCCAATTTCGATACTGTAAATGTATTGGATTGTATGCCAAGAAATATTTCTTGGGATAATTAATCTGGTGGCTTCTCCGTAGTGATATATTTGCGAAAACTCTCAGAAAACATTTTTTCTTCTTCAAAATAATTGACATTGGATAATTTCCAGAGGCACATCTATGGATGACGATGACGACAACATAAAACTGCTATTCAACATTCAACTCAAAATTAGGACGCAGCTTTTGTCGACATAATTATGATAGCAGACCTTATTTGTAGGTTGCCACTAGGTGGAAGCAAAAATATGGTGATGGACCAGACCTCACGGCCCCAGCAGTTTAGCATTGGGATAGTACTGTTCTCAGCAAGCTTCCCAGTTGGTCTAATGTTGTTTCTGTAATTGCTAAAATGTTACAAGTAGCCGGTCCCTGAAGCTGTTCGACAGCGTTGGATTCATGGAATTGTTTTTATAAGGTAGTTTATGACATTTTGTCGATCAAAGTTTATAGTTTATTCTTTTATAAGTGCCAATGAGAGTTGACTGCTCTTAACAAGTATTGTCCCACTTTGACATGTAATGCGTTTAAACAGTCAAACAGTGATCACGATGTCAAAGAAATGCAACCACAACACCTTGCATTTTGTCGTAAAACCTATTGTAATAATAATGATAATAATAATATAAAAAAAGGAGACATTGTAAAATAAAGACTTCAAAGCAAAGTGTGTATTTTTCTTTTCAAAATATTTGGAATTTATAAAGAAATTTGTTACAAAGTACAGGTTTGCTTTGTCAGCTTTGAGAGAAAAACAAACACTGCAAGGACAAACAGATAACAACCACTTCGTAATAACCGCCTCAAAGGATCGGCTATTACCGCTGCTGATTTTGTGCCCAGGGTTACATTTGACTATTTGACTACGCACGCACGCGCACACACGCGCACACAGACACACACCCACACACACACACACACACACACACACACACACACACACACACACACACACACACACACACACACACACACACACACACACACACACACACACACCAATTGCATATAACAGCATTGATGACCTCAGATACGTCTCTCCTGTAAATTCTTTGGTTAGGTCTTGTGACGTGATGGGAAAGCATACATTTCTGAGGGTTAGTCATCACAGACGGGTCACATTCAAATGTACAGTGGAAGGAAACTGCAGTAATAATAATGTAAAGTATCATTTTTAATACCTTGCACGTGTGGCGGAACAAATAATAAACTTTTAAAAGGGAAGTTAACCCAAAAAATGTTTATGCAATAATATGTTCTGCAGCCCCACTAGTCTAAACACAGTATTTTGATTAACATTGTGTTTGTGGAATATGAGTTAAGCAGCCATCTCGCGAGGGCGGCTAGTTTGCCACTTGCTGTCAACTGAAAATTACATCACTGTTGCGCAGGGCTTAGGTAACGACCAATCACGGTTTTGCTTCAGAAAACAGGTGAACTGTGATTGGTCGTTACCTGAGCCCTGACCAACTGTGATGTCATCAGGTGGCAAAATGGCTGCCCCCTGAAATGGATCAAATTGGGCGGATTTTGCTGCTTAACTTATATTTCAAAAACACAATAGTAATCAGAATATCCAACATGACGATTGTACATGCTGTACATTTTTCTTTTAACTAACAATCAGGTGACTTCAATGTAACGAATATCGTGATCAGATTTAGTGTAAAAATGCGGAATAGGATTATGAGACATTTTCCAAACAGGTTTACCATTAATACACCAAGGACCACAAAACCACAATGTAGACAATCAAGAGGACGACGCCCCCAATGCCAAGTCCCAGGGCCACGTGGTTCAGGGTTCTGGCAGTCCGGCTGCAGCGCTCGGCCGCCAGCTGATCCCCACTGTGGTTGGCTTCTCGGGTCTAGCGTAAACAAAAGAATATATATATCACAAATAGTTTTTTGTTTTTTTTTTCCCCCTCCATTAACTCACACAAACACACATACAAACATGATCTCCCAGGCGGGGAAGCGAACCCACGCCAACCTGCATCGTAGGCAAGTGACGGTACCCCTCCAAAAGTCACAAATAGTGATACATAGAAAACAAGCACAATCTTTGACCTAACAGGAATGTCTATAAAACTGTATTGAAGTTTTTAGCACTTGTTTTAAATACACACCAAAAGCCGTTTGAGTCTTTATTCAATCATCCTTGACATCTAGTTATCCATGGTCTTTGTGCTTACCACCTTTGATATTATGCTGACATAAAATAATTAGAAGCAGATAGTAGTTGAAAAGGCTCTTCAGTATTTACATTACGAGGCTTTATCTAACACAAACTGTCTCGAGGGAAAGTTAATCACAAGTAAGCTGGCGCGTTATTTGAAGCACATCAAACAAGGCTAATGGCCAAGACAAAGAATGTAGCTCAAGACTGGGAGCATTTAACATAATAAAATAAATCTGCTGTCAGTAATGGGATTTGCATCCAAATGTTTTGAAATTTTAAAGTGAAATTCGTGAGCATACGCAAAACGAACATGTGACCGTTTCCATTTGTTATTATTTTGCATATTTTGAGAGGAGACTGTGCTATGAGATGACATCATATGAGATTGTCTCTCTGCCACAAGACACTGCTGATCATGTTCGCTTCTTTTATTAATTCTAGAAATATTTCAGTTTCTTCGTCTCTCCAAAAACATACACAGTAAATTTTGTAAAGTAAATTTGACTCTATTCAGAGTGCGACAAAATAGACTCCGTTTTAGAGTAATATTTACACTTGGAAGAGAGTAAAATAAAGAATTAAAAAAAGTAAAAGTCACTCAAAGGTTGAAGAACGAACTCACTACCTTCAGCTTGGGAGACAGCCGATCTACTCCCTGAGCCACGCAGGTCCTGCTGTGTGTTAGTACAGTATATAACTCGTGTCAGATGGAATCTTTCTAACTCCAAGAGTCCAAAAACAATGTTTTTGGTCTCCTCTTGGAAATAAGCAAACAGCAGGAGGGGCATATCTCGGGTGGTAGTTTGCGGTAGCTGAAGGTTGTGAGTTCGTTCCTCAACCCTTGAGTTACTTTTTTGTTGTTGTCAATTCTTTATTTTACTCTCTTCCTAGTATAAATATCAGCCTATTCTAAAACTGAGTCTATTTGGTCCCACTCTAAATAGAGTCAAATTTACTCTACAGAATTTACTGTGTAGCCTACTTGATTGCTCGCCGCTAATTTGACTACAATAGAGTATCCGGTCAAAACGTGCGTCTGTTTATTCACAAAACCTGTTTCCAAGACCAAGATTCGCATTTACCTTTTATCAATAGGCTGAACAATCCACCCCCTTCAAGCGGAAAAACTTTTTTTGCGAATCTTAGTCCATTTTTTCTGAATTCCATTCAGGTTTATTTTAGCAATTTTTGAAGATTTTAATAAAAATAAGTGGCTGGAAACCCACCTAGTGTCATGATCTGTGTTTTTGGTTGACTTTTGCATTGTTTAGTTAGATTTAGTCTTACTTTTCTATATCCCTAGTGTTTTCAATCAGGTTTTCCCCCCACTTGTTCTCATTAGCCCTGGATGTGTCTGAATGTACACCCTTATCCCTCATTCACTACATAGCCCCGCACGATATAGTGGCATAATATGTAGTGCCCTCATTCTGTTTGGCGATTTGGACAGCCAGCTCACTACTTTCTCCTTGTCGCATATCAGGTGAGCACCGTACCTGCGCATAAATTTCAGACTATTTATTGTGAATGATACCTCTGTATAATTAACATATTAATGTTAAATGTTAAGGAATGCAAACTAAAGCTTACATGGGTATGCGTGACAGGTGAGCATCTAAAATTTACAATCAAAGGTTAATCTTATGACCCACTGCATATGAAAAAGAAAAAAAGGACCTGGTAAAGTGATCACAGTATAAATCCTTTTATGTGTCACGCTGAAAATTTCATGGGCATCGTGCTCGTCTTCTTTCAGACAACTGCTTTGTTTTTCCCTCCTGGTCTACAATCACTGACGGTAACAGAAATAATTATTTCTTATCTCTAGTAATTAGAGTAACCGTAAACAGCACATGTGTTCAGTGTTTAGATTCAGATTCAGTTTAATGTCATTAAAACAAGTGCAACAAAACAGTAAAGTGCAGGCCATTCAGTGCAAAGACAAAAATAAAGTATTTTAAAACTATGGTAGTAAAAAATTATTGATTTAAATAGATAAAAAGAACAGAGAAAAAAAACAAAAACAAGATCATAATCAGAATTCAAATTAAAATTGGAATTAAAAAAGACACATTATAGAACACAGACTAAAACAACTATTCAGTGTTCACCATTAATGTGAACACATAACCCTATTAGTGACTAGTTTGGCACCGCGTGCACTCTAACAAGGAAGCCTTTGCACACGGTGTATAAACGTGACATCACACGGGGAGGATCTATATGTTGTGGTTTCAAGCTAAACACACCCACATACGGATCCAGGAACTGAGGCTGGATGTTCCACAGCAACATTGTATCGAAGTTGACTGCTAAAGGATGATAAGCAGACCGAGTTGTGCTGCAGGGAGGAAAGGAAACTCAGATTTGAATCACTACATCTGGCATTTATTGGAACAAGATGCTCTGGGAAATGCCCTGAAGCTTGTGCAACAGCAAACTGACAAAAACCTGTTTTTATTTGTATGTAAGAGGCACTAGCTAAAGTAAGGAACCATGACACACAGTGAAACAGGGGAAGTGAAAGGAAAACCGCTTATTCCTCACAAGGGTCGCCTAACTTGTCAATAATAGAATGGGAACAACTGATCAACACCACAAAGCGGGATACACATATTTACTAATTTGAGCATTCCATCTTATTCCGATGAAATAAGCAAAGGTAGTTAATATCAGCTAATAATGTGTTTGCATGCATTGCGCTTTGCTGTGAAATCCTTAGTGAACTGTTATGACTCAACAATAGGGAGTTGTCTGAATGTTTGTTTCAATTGACAGGAGCTTGACATTTGTTGAAAGAGAAAAATAATACACCGATATGTCAGTTTCAAAAGTGAAAAATCGAATAGTATTGACAAGAGAGGAATTGAAACAGTTTTTTTTTTTACAAGAAAATCTTAATAATTTTCTGTATAATATATAAAATGGTGATTGAGCTTGAATCTTGGCTATGTCACAATATGGGTTTGTGACAATTACTTCTTTTTTTTATGGTGTTTGAAATTTACCTTCGAGACACCTTAATGATACACAGTACATTCTGTAGAATAAATTTAACTTTATTTAGAGTGGGACCAAATAGACCCAGTTTTAGAGTAATAATTACACTTGGAAGAGAGTAAAATAAAGAATTGGAAAAAAAAATCCCTCAAGGGTTGAGGAACGAAGTCACGGCCTTCAGCCTGGGAGACTGCCGATCTACTCCCAAAGCCACGCAGGTCCTACTGTGTGCTAGTATGTCGCTCGTGTCAGCTGGAATCTTGTTTTTGGTCTCCTCTTGGATAAAAGCAAACAGTAGGAGGGGCATAGCTCAGGTGGTAGTGTGGCAGTCTCCCAAGCTGAAGGTCGTGACTTTGTTCCTGTTTTGTTCATGTAAATTTGTGGGCACAAAGGTGTCTACAACGAGAACTTTGATCATAGATTGTACATTATCATTATACACACATACAGTAAGTATACTGTATGTGTATATGTAAGTCCATGTGTCTGGCACTCAACTCACTGGAAATAAAACGCAGAGAAAAAACAAACATGACAACACCAAACAAAACACACTTTTGGAGCGCGGAGGAAACCGACTACTTTATTAGTGTGGTGAGTGACATGAAAATGTCTTATTGACCGTAGAAAATTAAAAGCGGAAATTACGTCTATTTGTATAATGACTATGTCTGTGTGCCACGATTTTCGATCAGGTTATGCGTACGGAAGAAACGCTGTCTGCTCACGCATTTAAACAGGTTATCCCGAATGTTTCAGAAACCGCAATTTTGACCGTAATCCGAATATTGACTACATGTCGACGTAGTCATTAAAACTTCTATTTGCGTATGTGTGTGCATGCGACTCACTTTCGCCTTAATTACGCTTCATAAAACCAGTTTTGCCTTTACAATTTTAAAATGTCCTTAAAACCAAAAGGACTTCTAACAGTGGCTGATATTGTCCGTGGTCCTTGCTAAACTATGAGAGCAAGCTGATGATTTGCAGAACAAAGAACCGCTTGATGACACGGTCACAGGACCCCTCTTGTACAGATCCACAGGATGCTGCGTTCAAAATTCCCTTTGCATTATTCACATTAACCCTTAACAATCTCAAAATCTTTCCTATTGTGCCACTGTTAAATTGGCTTTAACAAATTAATCTACTGTATTTGGGAGAAGCCTGTGACATTAAAGATATGATGATGTATTTTTGTTTTTATTCTTATCAGTTTCTGCATTGTTGATGATTGTGCATGAAGATTTTCTCTATTCGTGTCTATTTGGGGTCTAGTTATTTAGAGAATAACAATATACAGTACAGTACATTCCATTACACAATGATAAATACAGCTGGCTATGATCACAACTCCCAAGTATCAAAACAGTAAGAAGACTTTCTTCATTGTTTTTTGTTTAGTTTTGTTTGTTTAGTTTTGTTACCAAGTTATCAGTTACACAAACACTGTGCAAATTTGTTCTGGAGTTACGGTTTGTTTTTCATGTTTTCATTATAAGATTTGACTTGCAGTAGGTGGATGAGGCGATGTGAATTCGATAATGATAAAATAAAATAGATGGCTGAAAAGTTTAATGAGAAAACTACTCCAGCCTACAGCCCATGGAATTTTTGCATTTTGGAATCAAACTCTCACTGACATGTTGCTGAAGATTAAAAAGGACAACAACTTTGATTGGAAGACCGCACTTGATTGGGCACTAAATGGCGAAGAAGTCCATGTACAACATAAACGGGTATAGATAGCCCTTAGCAACTAGTGTTTGGCTAGAATCCATACCTGCCCTCAGTACTCACCCTGGAAACCACTGTGAGCTTTTCCTGGGTTGCTCAGCACGTCTCATCTCTACATGCAATGTGAAAATAATTAACAGAGGCTGTATGTTCCGCGAGAATAAAAAGACAAATCAACTGTGGCCTGTTTGGACTGCAATGAGTGGAAAGGACCAGGGGTTGTGATAGGCCAAGATGGTGTGGCATATGTGTGGGTGCATCAGAGCAGACTGACAAAAATGCGTGATATTAACAAAAGGGATATGGACACTGTTGAAAATTTTCCAGTTACGTCAGATCTCAAAATCTGAAAGTAACAATAAAGAAGTGACAGAAATGAACATAATAATGCTGAACCCCCATAAATAAAGGAGGCAGTTAAAAATCACTCTCAGCTGCTATAAACCCATGACTGTTTTAAGATGAAAATTGGCCGAGTGACCGTTACAAAGGCAAACAAAGTGGTCAAAGCTATACTGGAACTGTCCTTAGCAGAGCAGGAATATGTATTCTGATGAAGGTCAGGAATGCATCTTAATAAGGTGGGTGTGCACACTGAAGGCCAGACTAGTAGCAACAGATGTTGAGGAGTTCAATACCAAGGACCTTCCCTAAGACTCACCGACACCTACATGCGCTAGCAGCGCTACAGAATCTTTGAAGAGGATCATGGCTGTCCTATGTCAAATAGGACTTTTTTGGGGTGGAGGGGAGGGGGCATAGATGTGTTTTCCACAAAAGTCATTCCTGATTTAAAAGCTGCTTAGCATGTTTTTTAGGGAAGAGAACAGCAACTTAGGTTTCAAATAGAAGTACATACTTTGAACGATGAGATACAGGTACAACAAAGTCACCAAAAATCCCACCAGAGGGAAAATCTGAAGCACCACTGACTAACAACGAAGTGGACACGTTCAATTCAAACATTCGACAAATATTTTAGGTGGCAAGGCAGAGTAGACCAGATACGATGTGTGACATTTATATCTTGGCATATAGCAATAAACATGCAACTATTCAAACTATACATTGCGCAAACAAGCCGCCCATCTGGAGTCAGGTTGCAGGGCAGCAGCTTTACAGCCCGAGCCACCTTATCTGGCTCGACTCGACTCTGAGTCTCTCCCGGATGACCGAGCTTCTACCCCATCTCTAAGGGAGAGTCCGGACACCCTGCAGAGGAAACTCCTTTCGGCCGCTTGCATCCAAGATCTTGCACTTTCGGTCACGACCCGCAGCTCGTGACCATAAGTGAGGGTAGAAATCTAGATGGACCAGTTAATTGAGAGCTTTGCCTTTTGGCTCAGCTCCTTCTTTACCACAGAGTCCATATGCGCAAACAAGCTTATTAGAAAACTTAAATTAAACACTGTCAGGTTGAGGTTTTAGTGCCTAGGAGTGATTAAGCCAGTGATTCAGTGGTTCTGTCAGGGCTGCATTCTCGGCACCTTAGCCCCGCCTTGTGCGTGTGTGTGAGATCATTTTCATGTGTGTTGGAGCCATGCAGCAGCTGCACCAGATCAGCTATCAGCAGCTGTCTTTTTAAGTTGGCCTCGGACTACTCCACTGCACCGCCAGAACGTCTGCGCTCGACATCGAGTTAGTTGTATATATGCAGTCCTAGTAACATTTTGACAGAGGTGGCAAAAAGGCAAATCCACGTCCAGAAAGTAAAACCCTGCCACAGTTTGACTTTAAACCCAGGTGCTAGCTCCCTGGGTGCTAATTTACCTGCTAGGGAGCTAGCTAGCTAGCACAATGGGCTAAAGCCAAATTGTGGCAGGATTTTTACTTTCTGGACCTGGATTTGCCACCTCCGCATTTTGAGACATTTATATAAATCCTGATCTCTTTCTTCACCAGTTCCAGCCTCCAGCATGCCTTGGTTTGCCATCCACCCACCTTGCACCTGACTGCTGCCAAACTGAACCCAACTCTGAGTATTTTCCCCAAGCCTCCGACCATGACACATTTCCTCCAGCCAACAAACCTGCTACATTTTGACAAATAAATAATTTGTCATCACCTTTTTGCTTCTTTTCTGCATCTGGGTCCTCATCTCAACCCACCACCTAACAAGTTCCTTCATGGGAAACCTCTCTGATGGTGGTACACAGGGTGCATATCTCATCACGCTCATGGGTGAAAACAGACAATTATCGCCTATATCCTGGCAGTCAAAATGTATCAGAAGAGATGTGTGGAGTACATTATTAGCAGGAGAGACTTTAGCTCCAGTAATAAGATTTTACTCAGAAATCACAAGTACCCATTGTGTGTGTAACGGACAATCATTCTCTTCTGGATGCAGTCAATTCCACAAAGTATGTTACAGACTGAGTCTTGATTTCAGCAATATGAAAGAGCTGATGCTCTCTGGGACTATTCAGCAGAGGTTATTGAGCTACCAAAGAACAACTTGCCAACTGCTTAACCTGTGTTTGGAATCTTGACAGCCCTTAGCACAGGTGTTCACAAACTTAAACTTTAAATGCTACTCTAAAGCTTAATTCAAACTGTAATGCATTTTTTTCTGTTCTAGACACACCTCTTGTTAATGCAGCACTTAAAAAGAAAAAAAAGGGGAGATTGTTAATTTGTGTTTCTCTTACAGCACATTTGCACAAGGTTTTGGAAGTACCACGATATTAAGCTGTTGTTTGAACGGTTGGAATGGAAAATGAATGGCAGTAAACAATGGAAGATGTCTGTCTCAAAGGTTGGAAATTGTCTTTTCAACTGAGCGAGAGCACTGTCACAGCACTGTTGCAGACCAAATTCTAAGTGAGTCATTTGACTCCAAATCAGCTTTGAAATGTTGTGGTTTTGAACAGTGCTCGTCTTGTCCAGTATTAGTCTGCACACATTGGTTGCATTGAGGTGCAGACAACAACATTTCTATCCTACTGCAACATCTATGCTACATTGTTCTATTGACCAGGTGATTACCAACAGTCATTCTATTTATAGATTCAGTTTTTACACGGCAATGATCCCACTGAGACCCGATGATCTTTGATCCCACATAGCATCAAGTACTGCAAATCCTCAATAGCTTTTTACTGCATGTATGTTGTCACTTGAATCAGCCTTCATTTTATCCCACTGTGAATGTTTGAGACGCTAGCGAGTGTTGATTTCTTGTCAGGGTTTTTCAGGATTTGTTCAAGTTCGCAACGTTCGCAAAACATTAGCCAGACAAGGAAATGTTAACATGTTTGAATGCTTCGTCATGCAAGCTAGCAGTGCCCACAGTGATAGCAAAGAGTCAAACTTCGAGCAGTCATGATGTCGGTGACAGCTGATGTTGACATCATCAACAAAGAAAAGTAAATCATTGAAGGGGAGGTCAACCCATAATATTGATTGTGCTGGCAACTGCAAATGGCCACCAAACTGAGATGGATAAAAATGGGTGGATTTTGCTGCTTTAAAGGTCCCATAGAATGAAAATGCACTTTAGTGGGGGGTTTCTATCAATAATATGCATCCCCGGCCTGTCTACAATCCAACCAGGTATGAAAAAAGTCCATCCGCGATTTCTTAAGCTTTCTTTTCCTTTCTAAAATGTGTGCTTCAAACGGGCAGATTAGACTTCCGTGACTTAGTGATGTAAAAAAGACACAGAAGTGCACTCGACCCAGCCCCCTGGGGTTAGTGGCACCACCTCTGGTAAAGGTTCGAGAAGCTGGCTGCTCCTTTCTTTTTCTCCCCGTGCTCGCAAATGCTCCGTGGAGAGGGAAAACAATGGTCAGGAAAAAGTGGTTGCTTCCTTCGTCCCAAGACAGTGGATTAATTTTATTTTTGAAGGACGTGTACCGACATCATTTCTCAAAGGACTGTTTTGTTAGTGAAAGCCTGTTCAGAGCTGGATTTGCAACAGGTTTAAACATAATGGGTCGGTTGCAAAAGGGAAAATTTTTGATTTAGCCTTCCTTCCTATCCTTTCTAATAAGAGATGTGCCGTTTCTACCATATTACTGGTGTATTTTTAGTGCTTAAGTGGGAGCTACATTTGTCGTATGGAGGTTGTTTGGTTACACGAGGTCAGATATGATAAAGCAAAAGGTGGTTGGATAATATGAAGCAGTTGCGTATTGTTTTATCTAGATAAAATCCGCGGTGGTTGATTTGCCGTGACTGGCAACTCGCCACCTTGTTGTAATGACTTTGTGGCGCTAACCGGCCGCTAAGTGGTCTGACGAGACGGCTTGCACGTTGCGACCGCGCAGTGGCCTAAATGTGCACATTTGTGTTATTCATAACCGCTTGTAAATGTCTACAAGTATTCACGGCAAATCTGAGACATTCACGGCAAAATAACGTTCGCGGGAGATTTGCCGGTTAAGGCAAAATAACCATTGCCTAAACAATCACAAACTAACGCTACAATATAGACTCTGTAGTAACGTTATGCTACTTTTTCTTATGGTAAAACGTTATGCCACTTTTCCACATTTTAAAATAGTTGTCAAATGTGTAGAAGACATGTCTGTATTTTTCTTTCCTTCTGCTTCCATGGCCAGTCGTTTCCATTCACAACATTAGCACATGGCTACCATGACCAAAATCACTGCCCCTTCGAGAGAGAAAGGTATGGCCGAGGCGTGGCCTGGTGCAGCTATTTGCGTAAAAGTGACACACCCCTAAAACAGGCTGTTTTGAACAGAGCGTTTTTTTTGGTTGATTTAGGGACAGCAAAAATATTAGATCCAAAATAAATTTTGACGAATGCATATCACAGACATGTCTTTTACACATTTGAGAAATATTTTAGTATGTTGAAAAGTTGAATAATATGAGACCTTTAACTCTTATTCCATGAACACAATATTAATCACAATACCCTGTTTAGACTAGTTGGGCTGCATAGAACACATTGTAAAGAAAAATTTGGCTTGACTTCCACTTTAAAGAAACAATGCTAAACATACAATTCAGAAGCATGCAGTATTATCTCATCTTCTCAAGTCTTCGTGGGCCCACCAGGAAGCAAAAAGCCCCAAGTAAAAAACCTAATGCTGATGGCACTAAAAATCTTGAAGGAAACGACACTTGAGCATATCCAGCAGAGGGGTCGGGGAACCTGCCAAGGAAAACTAACCCTGTCCTATCATCACAAAACTCTTAACACTTCTAACAGAATATTGTTGTGAACACATCAACGTGAGTTTAAGGAAATGTCTTTTAGGAGAAACGATAAGTTCCCTTTGGAAATCAAGAGAGATGCAAAACCATGTCAAATGACAGCGGAGGACGCACCAAGGGAAGAGCTGCTGACCTTGGAGCAACAAGTGGTGGGATTTTTGAACAGTAAGAACATAAAAATGGAAAGTGATGATATTTTGGTTTGCCATACATTACCAAAGAAGACAGGGAAGGAGAAAACTAGCCATTATCATAAGATTCGTAAATATAAAGCAAAACAATGAATAATACAAGCAAAGAAACTCAAAGGTACAAATGTTTACTTGAAGGGTAACTCAACAGAAAATCTGACTCTTACTCCACTCCTCACTAAGATTTGAAATCGGCGCTCAAAGGGGGTGTTGCCTGGAGGACCGTTGGGTTGTGAATGGGAAGAGGGTTTGGTATGGTCTGGCTGTGATTGACAGCAGCAACTCGCTAAGAAGGCGATTTAGTAGGCGTGTACAAGACTGAGTCGGTGGGTGGTACGTCACCGTCCACAATTGACATAGTTTAGAACTTCTCGTGTATTGAGAGGACAAACAGCCAAATTGTGTTTATCTTCGTGTTTAACCTTAAGATAGCACCAAACACACGTTTTTTGCCCCAAATTTAAGCTTTCAACAAATATGCACTAAAATGTCAAAATGATGACCAGGACATGTCGACAGCATTAATAGACACACATTTATACAGTTTATCAGCAAAAAAAAAGTTTATTTAGTGTTGAGTTAACATTTAAATAAACACTTAACAAAGAAATATGGGACATCGCACGAGAGGCAAGGATGTTAAGAAAACAGAAAAAAAATAGTAGCAACATGGGCTTGAAATGGGAATGTATGGATAAGAGACAAAGAAGAGACAGAGGCAAAGATGATGAAAGATCTCAAACAACTAGAAAGTTTAAGAAAATCTAAATGAAGTAATGCTGTTGTAACAGATTAAATGAGGAAATGGGTGATGAACGAAAAGCATATATATTAGAAAAGTGGTTCTCAACCGCGGTCCTCGAGTATCCCTATCCAGCCTGTTTTCCATGTCTCCCACAAGCAACAACGGTGTTTCAAACAATCAGTTAATCAGCAAGCTCTGCATGAAGCCTGATAACGATCCTCAGCTGTGTTGGCTGGGGAGACATGGAAAACAGGCTGGATAGGGGTACTCGAGGACCGCGGTTGAGAACCAGTGTATTAGAATATGGTCCTATATTCCACATTAGACACGGATTTGGAGAGTAAAATATATGATGTGGATGAAGGCATAAATAATAATGGTCTAACTCCAAATAGTAATTGTGAGTATTACAATGTGGATCAATTTTATGATCATAAAATAATGATGAAAGGTACACTGTCTATCATCCATTTCAACAGTAGAAGTATAAAATGTAACTTATCAAAGATAAAAGATTACTTTTAGTATAATTGCAGTGTCAGAAAGAAGGTGGAAAGAAGGGGAAATTAATGACGTTCAGTTAGATGGCTAATTGTATTATGCAAACAGAAGGATAAAAAAGGTGGAGTTGTATATTTGTATGTCAACTGTAGCTTGAAATGTAAGGTTGTCTGTAATATGACTACTGCAGTTGTGTCTATAGATCATCAAGTTCATGTCTAAAATATTCACAGATATAAAAATGGATCTGTTTGACAAGAGCAATAACAAGAGTGTGTTTTTATGTGAAGATGTAAATATAGATTTGGGTGAGATAAGATCACTGAACACAAGTGATTTCATAAACGCAACGTATATCTTGAACCTGTTCCCTATGATATCTAAACCAGTAAGCAGCAACAGCAAACAGTGCCACTATCATTGATAACATTTTTACAAATACAACTGGTGGAGAACTAGTGAGTGGGATCTTGATAAATGATGTAAGTGACCATTTACCGGTCTTTACAATTGATGACAATTATAAATTTATTACAAAGAACAATATTTCAGAAATATTAAAAAGAAACAGATCCAACGAAGCCGTGGAGGCACTGAAAGAAACAGTGTTTCTCAACCACTGTGCCGTGGAAAATTGTCCAATTCTACCTAATTGGTAACAACCAGTGTTGGGAATAACGGCGGTTAAACTAACTCCATTCTTTTTTCATAAACGGACTAATCTAACTAATTATTCTCCCCAAATTTGAAACGCCGTAATCGTTATTGTATGTGAAATGCGTTGCGTTACAATTCATTAATTAGTTTCAAGGCTAGAAGTAAGCTTACAAGACATTGTGCGGTGACTGGCTCTGAAAAATGTCATTTGCGCACAGTTAGAGGCACTTTTGTTGTCGGACCTTGTCACAATAAAAGTGTCTTGACAGCTGAACTGTGTAGTGACTTTTATTTTGGAGGTGCCGCGGGAAGTGTGTCACAACGTGACGGACGTGTCTTCTTCCTTAGCATTTTAGCAAAGAGTACTCTTCCCTCGCTTTCGATTGCGAATTTGACAACTTTGACAAGAGTGACATTAATCAAAATAACAGTAGAGATTTGCTGAAAAAAGGCCGCACTGAGGAGCGATTTGTTGACAACTCTTAGCGACACTATGCCGAGTGTAAGTAGTAGCGCCAAAAATTGTATTTCTTTGATTTCACGAGTGCTAAACATGTATAAAGTGTTGAAAGAAATATGCAGTCTCGGCAAATCAGACTGACTGAGGGGATAGAGTCGAGGTCTGTCGGGAGCACCATGTGAGAAACGGTGGGCAGTTGTATAATATTTGTATGTGAATGATGCAAGCCTAAAGTTGGGCAGTTCGAAGCAATCATTAAACACGTTTTTTAATGTGTAGAATAGTAAACTGAAGATATATCACAATACTCTCTTAACTGAAAGAGTCCAAAAGTATGTTTTTCAGAGAGATCAAGTGGAAGCTGATGATTTTGAGGAGGAAATGGAGTAGTAGTTATAGCTATGTTGTGTGCCTCAAGATTTTGTCAATGAAAAAAATGTGCCGTGCTCAAAAAAGGCTGAGAAACACTGCTCTATTATAAAATACCTCAGGACGTACGAGAAACATAAATAGCTCGCTGGCTGTCCACAGGTTAGCAAACTGTTGAGTGTTGGTTGAAACCTCTTGTGGCTCTGCTGCAATGTCATTTTTTCCTCCCCCTGGTTGTGGGCACGAGCCAGTTCCAAATACTGTAAATTCCAACATATTGGCAAATTTGTGGACATGTGACTGTGTCATTTCACTCACCACGGAGCTGGTTACATTACATTACAGTGTGTGTGCATCAACCTGCGTCAGTCCTGAATATACTTTAATTTTCTATCTACACAGTGGTATCAAATAATAATTAAATAATAATTAATATTACAATTAATAATAAAAATAACCCTAAATTTATCACCCCGCGCCCTAGCGGGTGCTCGCATATATGTCACTCCAGCATGCCCACTCTAAAAGGTCAACACTTGCCACTGCTTAAAAAATACAAATGGGATGGAGTGTATGTACATAATGTAAACATTGCCTCCAATTTATTTATGATAAGACTGATGAAAAACTCTGTGGACTCAAAAGGATTGCGAAGAAGAATGTTATGGACAAATCGTGGATGACTAAAGGACTACAAAATGCTTATAAGAATTTTTTTTTTGTCTTAGTGTTTTTTTTTAAATTGAAGTCAAAAGAAGCAGAAAACGGGTATAAGAAATATATAAATAAATTAGTATGGATAATAAGAAGACACAAAAAGGAATACTATAGCAACTTACTAAATAAAAATAAAAACAATATGAGGGCTACATGGGGAATAACAAATAGTGTAATAAAATATGATGAAGCTAAACCAACTATTCCAAATTATTTAAAAAAATTAATAATGACATTTCTGACAAAATTGCAAAAGCAAATGAGTTTAATGATTTCTTTGTAAAAGTAGGCCCAAATCTTGCAGCAAATAAATAAACGATAAAAGGTAATGCAAAGAAAATGACAAAAATTTATAATGTGGATAGCATTTTTCTTGGGACGATAGAAAAATAAGAAATATTTTATATTGTAAAAGCTTGTGCAAGTAAGCAGTCCACTGATTATATAAATATGGACATGATATTGATAAAGAATATAATGGGGCTAGTAATTGAGACATTTACATACCTTTGTAACCTTTAATTTTCCTCAGGGGTGTTTCCCGATAATATGGAAATAGCCAAAAAATTCTAATTTATAAAAATGGAGCCAAACATGATTTCTCCAATTACAGACCAGTATTCATGCTTCCACAATTTTCAAAGATATTAGAGAAATTGTTTATAGCCAGACTAGACAAATTCATTAACAAACACAATATCTTAAGCAATAGCCAGTATGGTTTTAGAACAAATCATTCCACATCAATGGCACTTATAGAATTAACTGAAGAAATATCCACAGCAATAGATTATACTGATCATACGATACTTTCCCAAAAAAAAGAACAAAAAAAAGAAGTAAATATGGTATCAGAGAGATTGCACTTGAATGGGTTGGAAGTTACTTAAAAAAATAGAAAGCAATTTGTGCAAATACAAAATGTAAAATCTGAATCATATTATATTATAAATGTTGTGGAGTACCTCAGGGATTGATTGTAGGGCCAAAATGGTTTATTTTGTATATTAATGATTTAGTGGATGTATCCCAAATGCTCAAATGTATTTATTCTATTTGCGGATGGTACTACTTTACTTTATTGTGGAAAAGATATAACATAAGTGTTGAAGGTGGTAAAACAAGAATTTAAAATAATAAAAATTTGGTTTGATATAAATAAATTATCTTTAAATCTGGAAAAAAAAAAACTTTATTCAGTAACAGATGGAAAGACATTGATGCTTCAATCAATATAGATGGTAAGTAAGAGAAAACAAATTTTTGGGGTGTTATTTTGGATGAAAATTTGGGTTGGAAATCACATATACAGTACATCAAGATAAAAAAAAATTGCAAAAACAATAGCTCTGTTAGACAAAGTAAAGAATTCACTGGATAATAAAGCACTGTTCATTTTATACAACACCATGATTGTGCCATATCCGACCTACTCTATTGAGGTTTGGGGAAACGCCTATAAAATATATACTGATACTCAGTCAATATTTATAATACAATAAAAAAAAAGCCATTAAGAATAATCCCTAGAAAGCCGTTTAGAGATCCAACAAATCCATTATTTCTTCAGTTAAAATTGTTGACATTTTTTGAATTGGTAGATTACAGCATTTTGCCAATTATGTCAAAGGCGCATAAAAAAACGTTGCCATTAGATACAGATGGAATGCAGACAGTTACTTCTCTCCCTCACACTTTAAAAAAAAAAACTGTCTGCCATCTCTTTTGCACTCTGAAGTGCCTATAACTAACTAACCTATGACTACAGACAATGTTTTTGTCACACATGATATAATGTCTTAAATCTTTATTGATTAACTGGATCGTCCACAGATGAACAATTTCGACAGTTCTGGTCATCATCTATGAGTGTGCTTCCATCATGGAAAATTCCAGTATTTTATATTTACACTCAGTACACAATGGTGTCATTGTTGCAATATGTACACAGCCTTGTATGGTAACTTTTCATCCAACACCCTCCCCTGCAAATTTAACTTACTACCTGTCTCCTAATGGCACACATCCGGAAACAGCAACAGAGTCACACGCAAGGCCAACTAATTGGTGTTACAAAAAATACATTTTAAATCCAAGCATAGAACTACAAGTTTTCCACTTCAAGCAGGATTTCTTTGTCTGGTGATAGAATGACCCACATTGAAGAGTTTGTAGTAGGGCTGCAAGTAACAATTAGTTAAATCCACGATTAATCGGTCAAAGCGATTGGGGGAAAAAAAGTAAATGATTTTTTTCAATTTGATAAAAATTTGACAGGATGTTTTGTGAACACCCAGAGCTCTTAAATAATATATGAGGTATATACAGTGCTGCTCAAAAGTTTATGAACCTCTTGAGCAATTTGTTTGTTGTTCAATCTGAACCATTACATTTTATATGAAATAACAGGTGTAGGTTTATCAATTCAATGCATTGTTCTTTTTTTTCTTTTCTTTTTTATCAATTGTGGAGTCAAAACTTAAAAAGAGTTTTTGGTCAATTCATGTAGGTGCAAAAGTAAGTGAACCCTGAGCTGCATTGCTTAAAAAAAGCAGTTAAGTAGGATCAGGTAGGACAAATTGGTAGCTAAACTAACCACTGAAATGGACCAATGAAATTAGAGGTTTAGCAAAGAAATTGTGCATCACTGACTGAAACAGAGACAAAACCACGTCACTTTAGTCTTACCCAGGTGAACCCATACAGGTCAGTCATACTGAGAGGAAGAGAAATCTCAGGGGGCCTCAGAAAGTGGGTAGTGACAACACATCTGTCTGGGGAAAGCTATAAAGTAATCTAAAAAAAATGTGCTTCATCATTCCACTGTGAAGAACACTGAAAATTACTACAATCCAGCCTAGAAATGGACGACCTTCTAAAATATCAGCAAGGACCACAAGAAAAATGATAATTCAGGTGAAAGCCAACCTGTGCATCACATCGAGGGATTTGCAGACCTCTTTTGCTGCATCTGGGACAGATGTGCATGCTTCAACAATCAGAAGAAAAGTCAATCGACAAGGCTTTCATGGAAGGCTTGCTAGGTAGAAGCCTCTGTTCACAAAAAAAAGATTAAAGCTGCCCATCTCAACTTTGCCAGCGAGTACCTGGACAACACTGAAGCTTTTTGGAAGTCCCTTCTGTGCACAGATGAGTCAAAAATTTAACTGTTTGGTCACAACTAAAACAGTTATGTTTGGTGAACAGTCAACACTGCATACAAGCAAAAGAACCTTCACCCTAGAGTGAAGCATGGCGGTGAGTATGTTAAATTCTGGGCTGGCTTTTCATCCTTAGGACCTGGACAACTCCACATAATCCAGGGAATCATGAATTCAGAGGAATATTGTGAAATCCTGGATCATAACCTGAAGCCGTTCGTTGTAAAGTTACAGCTTGGTAGACGATGGATCAAGCAACATGAGAATAATCCAAAGCATTCCAGCAATACAACCAAGGAATGGATGGAGAACAACAAGATTCATGTTTTGGATGTGCCCAGTTAAAATCCTGACTTAAATTATTTCAAAATACTGAGGCGGGACCTGAAGTGGGCAGTTTATGCTAGACACCCATCCAACCTCTCTCAACTGGCTGCATTTTGCAAGGAAAAGTGGCAAAAATCCCCCAAAGTAGATGTGAAATACTGATAAGTCCCTAAAGAAAGTGTTTGGATGAAGTTCTCAATGCAAAAGGAGGTGCAATGTCCGATTAAGTGAGAGGTTCACATACTTTTGCTCCCATGAAATCTGAGTTTTTCCTAAATCAACAACTTTTGTTTAAGAATGAAAGACAATATTATCATTTTTTTTGCTCAAGTCCATTATTTTCAATGTCAGCATTGTTGATTGGGGTATGACTAAACATTTAATAAGGTTATATTAATAATTTATACAAAAAGTCTGACCATGCCTGCATGCAGGTGTTCACAAACTTTTGAGCAACACTGTATATATATATATATATATATACACATATATATCGTTGCACATATGCAATCGGCATCTAAGGGCTTTCAAGGTCCGGCAATATCCCGCAGTTGACTGCAATGGATGAAACCTTCACGTTCAATATGTCAATTGGTGCTGCTTATGAAATGGAACTCAAAATAAATAAGATGTATCAAAGATAGTCAGCGTTTTCAGCTCACAACCGAAGGCAAATTGATTACCTTAAAATCGTTAAAAACACATGAAACAACTAATGAGAGCTTTTCTAGTACAGTGACTCATCAGCAGTATCAGTCACTAAGACATGTTCACACTTGCAGTTGTAAGATAATTTTTCTATAAACAGAAATGAAACTTGTGGTCCAAAGTCTGTAATAAAGCAGAGGCCATTCCTGGAATCTAATCTACAAAAGATCAGCTCCCAATGACAACGTTCTTTAGTTCTATATATGATCACCTCATAAAGAGAAGGTATCAAACCTTTTGAAGACAAACATTGTCACTCTATATTACAACTTTAAACAAGCCTTGTCTAATCATTTACATTCACGTCAGCACTGCACACGATACGTTCAAGAGGTGAAGTCAGCACACTAGAAGTTTCGTCTTAATTGGTTTAAGAAAACAGAACTCCAAAGGGAGTTTTTCTTCTAAATTACAAAAGCTGGCCACATGGAAGCAATTAGCTGGTATTTACCCTCAATACGTATTCTTCCTTTTACAGCATTGCAATGACTCACTCGTCAAAAATTTGGTTTTTAACCCTGTGAGTGACCTGAACAAACAATATGACAACATCTTAAAGGGGAAGCCAACGCAAAAAAAATTATTAATAGGGCTGTAACGATAACAGCAATATCGTGATATCGTGATAAAACTGCCACAATATATCGTTGTCGTCATGTCACAATATTAAAAGCAGAAAGAACATCTGTTAAAAATGTCAAGTTGATTTCCATTTGTGCAGTTCTATCACCCTCTGGTGGCTAGTTTTTTTGTGCAGTCAAATTTTCACAAGGCATGTTTTGGCCCTTCAATGTTTAAAATATTGACAATTCCGAACATCCAGGCATTTCGGATATTTCAGCAATGCAACACAATGCAAATGCTTCCTTTATACAGTGAAAACAAACAGTAGATTGTATTGCTTTTGCCTGTGACTATTACACAAACCAGGCAGGTTGCTATAGTAGTCAAATGACATTTCATCACATTTTGAAAACAAAATCATCCTAACACATCAAATTATAAGGATCCAAAGTCCAATGTTTTTCGATGAGCGGAGAGCGAAATGTCATCGAGTTGACGACCATTTTGACTTGGCGTAAGCTCGGAATTGTCCATAAAGACCAAAAATAATACAAGTAACATTTGCTAATAACACCTTAGAGTGAGGCCCCTACCCGCTAATGCACACACACATTGAGAACTGGGAATTTGTAGAGGAAGTCGAACGTGTAACGACCAACTTCCTCTGTCTGTTGATTAGCGTGGGTCGTACAACAAGCATAGGTGGCTAAGAACGTGCCTAACTATAATCGAAACAGCGCCAACTGCACAAACACAAATCACCCTGGCCTTTTTAATAAACAGTATTTGGTTCAGTTCAATTCAGATTTTCGTGTATAGACCAAAATAACATTACAGTATTTTGGATAGGTTGACGATATGTTTATAAATCAGACCTTAATCCTATAACGCCAAATGTATCATATTAAATACAAGACATTTTGAGTCCTATATGTTTGATATGTCTGTTTGTTATCATATTTTTGACAGTTACAAATGTACGAATCTAAAGAAAGCATTGTGACCGGATGCATCAAATATGACACAAATCCAAAGTCATATGTGGAAATTTTTTGGGGGGGTTTGTTCAAAAGCACTACTAAATACTCAGAATTTTCTCTAATGTATTTCATGGTTCAGGCTTTATAGGGTTGACCTTATAGTGGAGCAAATTATTTTTGTCTTGAAATGGGATCAAATACTGTATTTATCTAATGTTATGAAAATAATTGTTGTTCCTGTTTTGGTTGTACATAATTTGTGTTTTTTCTTATCTGGAAAATATCTGTATAATCCAAATTATTTTTATGATTATCATCATCATTAGTAGTAACAGTAATAGAGCCCCATGCCCTTTGTTTTTAAAATGGCATTTTGGGCCTCGTCGATTATTTGATTATTTTTATTTATTCAGTTATATTCCATATATTGCAGTTTTGTATTGGTAATGACTCGAACTCACATTAATAGAGTAGATGAGGGCAGCGATTCCAAGAGGCAAGCAGCAGCACAGCAAGGTGAAGATGGAGTAGCACATGTAGTCATTGACGGGGTTCTCAAGCGGACTTCGGGTCACGAACACAGTGGGCTGGACGGTGACCGTAGCTTGCTGGGGTGGGTACGGTTGACCCGCCGGGTACTGCTGCTGTCCGTACGCAGCATCGCCATATGATGGTGGATACGCAGCCTCCTGTAAGAGCCACGGAATATTTAATTATACTTCCGTGCCAGCCTGAAAATGAATTCGACAGATGTAACTGGCACGAATTTACGTGTGCACAAACACAGGTGTCCTGAATTTCAGTTCAGAAATATAAATTAACGTTTGTTCAATGTTCAGTCTTGTAGTGCAGTTTTATCCGCGGTGGCAAATAACTTCTCAATTCGGAACTGAAACGGTCAATAGAATAAAATGTAAAACGATATATACCTAAGGCATAATATAGGCCAATCATTTCATATTTGTAAGCATTTTTAAAAGAAAAATAAGCCTTAAGTACATCGATTAACATCGTTTGACAAAGCAGATTACCTGCGGATACGGAGGGTAACCGCCTGGTCCAGGTTGGGGGTATCCCGGGTATGGATTGTCCTGGTAGGGCGGAGGGGGCGCCTGGCCCATGGAAGACTTCTCATTCGTCCATTCCTTCGGAGGGGCGCTGGGGTCCATAATAGTCTGTTTTCTTAATTGAGGGGACGGGAAAAACGCACCCTTTAATGTCTAAAACGAGGGCAGTATCTTTTTCATAAAATTTCGAAGAACGTTTCGGCTACCCAACCTACCCAAGTTTAAGTTTGATCTAGAGATTTGGCGAGTTGACAAAATGAGAGAAGGGAGAGGGTGAGGTTGAATGGTGGGGGTTTGATGTTGTCAATCTCCACGAGATAGAGGCCCAGTTTCCTCTCGCGACATTCAAAATAAAAGTATCAAAACGGGCAGGAGCTGACAGCTCGGACGCAAAATTAATCTTAAAACTTCCAATGTTTAGTGGTACTACTCAAAACACTCGCGTTCACAAGTGCGACCACACGCACACACACGCACGCACGCACGCACACACACACACGCGCACCCCCCCACACACACACTCACTCACACACACACACACACACACCACCATTATATTTATTTTAAAATATTGCATTATAAACAAGAATACATCAACAATACCGAAGCGGAAAAAAACGTAGGCTACTGTACACATGTGTGTGTGTGTGTGTGTGTGGGGGGGGGGGGGGGGGGTTATGATCATGACGCAACGCTTTCCTTGTTGCAAAAGTGTCATGCTTGAAATCAAGCAGATGACAAGGATGGTGAAAAAAAGGATGCATTAATTATGCAGAGCTAATTCAGTTTTGAGATGCCAAAAGTTTGTCTTGTCGCTCGCACAGGCACAGGCACAGGCTGCAACTGGAGTAGCAGAATGCAGAAAAATGCTCAAATGCCGTGCTGAGAAAAAGCTGTGACGTGTTGCATTTCCACCTTCCCTCAGGACATATCTTAAATGACCTTCGGCTTGTCATTAATCACCACTTTTATTCAGCTGATGGCGGTAAAGCGCAGTTATAGTGATATTGGAAAGCGTGTTTTGTCAGGTAATATAAGATAAAAGAAGGACAGAGACACTGACAACTTTAAAGTATACATTTCTTCGCCAGGCCTGATACGTGTGCAAATTTTGGTGAGTTTTTGTTTACGTTTGGCCCTCATAAATTATTTTCATTGTGGAGAAGAATTTCTAAAGAAACAATAGGGACTTCACAGTGGTCGCTGCGCGTGCCCTAATTATCAAAGATAAAAGACAAGATCAAATATCAAAGAATTGACACATGTCATGCAACTACAAAACTACCAAATTACATCTATAAATGCTTTATATCTATGGAGCCACAACACTGACAATAAGATTTGGTATTGAAAAAAAAATAATTCATTGTGGAAATCATTTTCTCTTTTTTTCAGTTTCAATTTATTGACAGTGTTTTAACGTGTGGGGCGGGGCTTTGAGCGCGAGACCGCCTTCCAGCTTTTCAGGAGAAGAGAGGAGAGAACACGCCCTTCTTTTTTTCCTTTCGGCTTTTCCCTTCAGGGGTCGCCACAGCGAATCAGTTGCCTTCATCTAACCCTGTCCTCTGCATCCTCTGCTCTCACACCAACTACCTTCATGTCTTCTTTAACTACATCCATAAACCTCCTCTTTGGTCTTCCTCTAGACCTCCTGCCTGGCATTTGGAAACTCAGCACCCTTCTGCCAATATACTGACTATCTCTTCTCTGGACAAACCATCTCAGTTTGGCCTTTCTGACTTTATCTCCAAAGCCTCTAACATGTGCTGTCCCTCTGATGTATTTATTCCTGATTCTATCCATCCTGGCCACTCCCATAGAGAACCTCAGCATCTTCATCTCTGCCACCTCCAGCTCTGCCTCCTGTCTTTTCCTCAGTGGCACTGTCTCCAGACCAAACAACATCGCTGGTCTCACCACAGTTTTATAAACCTTTCCTTCCATTTTAGCTGTAACTCTTCTATCACACATCACACCTGACACTTTTCTCCACCCGTTCCAGCCTGCCTGCACACACTTCATCACTTATTTTCCACACTCTCCATTGCTCTGGACTGTTGACCCTAAATACTTAACTCTTTGACTGCCAAGCATTTTCAGAAAAGAGAACATGTGGGTGCCAGCTGATTTAAGCATTTTGACTGATCTTTCAAGGTCCACAGAAAATTTTGTGTTTTGGACTATGGAAACACAGATTGAACTCTCATCTTTCATCAGAAAAAAAAAGTTTGTTTCTACCTTATTCCGTTTTTCAGTAATCAACAATAGAAAATAGGTTAGTGTCCTCCAAATGCTCTGTTTTGGACCAAAATACGGAGAAATCAAGCTTTTTGTGAAACGATATTATTTCATGCACTCTAGTGAATTTGACACCATGAATGATGCCACAAACACCTAAACAGTGCTTTACTTCTGTAAAACACTACCACCAACAATGAAAAAGTGTTTTTTGATAGCAAAATACGTTTATTTACATTCAACAGTGTAACAATTTGACAAAACAATTTGGCAAACTATTTACAAATGTGTGCAACTGTGGTACTATTTACAATTGTGTGGATGTTTCAACTACACAGTTTTTCTTTTTGTGTGGTTTATTGTGTAAAACTCCCGTGTGCAAGGGGACGCAGCAGGATTTGCACCACAGATTAGTTTCACTGCGATTGCCCCTTCGCGTGCAGACCCTACAACACTTTCTTGCCGGCCTTTTTTTTTCCGGGGAGTAGCAGGTATATACTGCAGTGTGTGTTTGGCCATGTTGTCATCAAGTCTACTCTCAGGATCATGATACGGTGACCTCGTGTTACGTCTGTTCCTATACGGGGTGGTAAGAGATGTTCTGATCCATCTTATCCACTCCATTCATGGTGGCATCGTAGTCCAGAACCAGTGTCTTCTCCGTGATCAGACTGTACCCACTCCTCCGATGAATATGCATTGGACTCGGGGTACTCTTCATCGTCCGATTGAACGGCTGCCTGTGCAGAAGTGTTCGGTTGTGCACCACGTTTTCCGGCGTTAGCATCGCTAGCCGGTGAGGCTTCACGACGTGATCGAAGCCGCCGCGTCAACGCTTCCAACTTCGGCGTCATCCTCGGAGTCACCATCATCATCATCAATGTGCTCTTTAGCATTGGTCGATGCTTTTCGTCTTTGAAAAAAATGCTCAAGCGTGAGCTGCTTGCAACCGGTCGCCATTTTCGCTTCCTCAGTCATTCTCCCCTCAACACTTTAGCTCCGCCTCGTCCCCACGTCTTCTACTACTGACTCGTACCCGATCTTGTCCAAAGAAAGTCATCGCTGCCATCTAGTGCCCATAAATAGTCATTATACTAACTCGATCTGCTTGATACTTTCAGCACACCTGGCCAAGGCTTTCCTCCACCCGTTTCCCCAAAAAAACAAAAAAAAACATAGTGAACGTCTTTTAACGTCTTTGGCGGCACTCATTTGGATTTTACTAAACGTTATTAAACGTTTTTGGCGGTCAAAGAGTTAAACTCCTCCACCTTCTTGGTCTCTTCTCCCTCTAATCTCACTCTTCCACTTGGGTCCCTCCCATTCACACACAGATACTCCGTCTTGCTACGGCTAACCTTCATTTCCAGAGCAAACCTCTACGCCTTGTTGGAAATCATTTCTTTGATTTCTGCGTGTTCAAATAAAACTCAAAGTTGAAGTCTCGTGGAGAAGTTTGCCAGCTTTATTTCAGAGTCTGAAAGACATCTTTAGAACCTGGCTCAAACAGCTCTGGTCCAAAAGTGTAACCTTCTCAAAGTATACTCACACATTTATACAAAAACAGTTCCCTCCCCCTTCATCGACAAAGAAGTACCTTTTGCCCCTACATACATAGAGCACCCCCCATTCTTCCTGTCAGCAGAGTGAAATACACTACTTGATAATCTTACTTCAGTTCCTATCTTAATCCACTCAAGATGTGGGTAAACAATTGGCCCCCGGCGCCTTCTCGCACAAGGGATTTTTATGGACCGACCTCTGATTGCATTTACAGACATCCCCTCATTTAGATTGAATCAGAAACCTTACTTCAATTGAGGGAAAAGAACAAAGACTATAGATTAACTCCCATGTGAATGAACTGTTGGTCTCCTCAATACTCATCTTTAACTAATATCAAAAACAATTTAAAAAATATAATAATTAATAATCTAACATTCCCTCATTTGAACTCTTCAGAGTTCAACACCTTTAGACATTGTTTTTAAAGGAAAATACCAAATCAGATTAACATTAATATGTGTTAGAAATGTCATGATGTGACAGCGTTTGAAGATGTTTTCTCTTCACTCAGCCATCTTGTGATGAAGTTCTTTGTTGAGTGGAAAGAGTGTCGCAATAGTTTTTCTCTTCTTTAAGAATCTGGGGTAGACTACCCAAATTCTTCGATCTGTCACCGGGATTATTCTGCCCGAAAATGTGACTCTTCGTGGAATGATTGCCCAAGAAAAGGCACTTGATTTTGACCTCCGTTCAATAAGGTCGAATGATGTCCTCAAACGGCAGCTCCGGAACCGGACATTGGGACATCAGCTGACGTTGTTTTCCCAGTTGGAGGTGATGAGATTGATGATCATCAGTTGATGAGATAGCTGAGCCTGGGACGTTTCCGGCAGCCTTGTAGATCAGTTGTGGAATGTTGTCTCCTTCTCCTTTCCGTCATCAACCTGAGAGCGAAACATGTTCATTTAGTCTTCTCATAAACTCACATAAATTTTATTTGGAGGAAAAACCCTGATAGTTTTTGTTAGTTGGGATTAGTAAATGTTATTTGATTAAGATCCGTAGGTACTGTGCTGTTGGAACAGGAAAATATCCCAGCCTTTGATTGAGTTGAATGACATTCGCTCATTCATTAATACAACAGACAGAGCTTGTAAATATTTATTTTTCAAATAGATTTCATATAATTGTAGGTAATTTTTACCTCGACATTTACTGTTCTAAATTTGCATGACTGTGCCTTTCACCATCCTGAAAGGAATAATTTTACTAGCATATCATATAATCTCAACCCAGAACCTCACGACCGGCCGAACCGTGACATCCTGGGAAAAGCTCACATATATTCATATCATATATACTCTTTCGCAAACACTGGGCTCCAAACATTACATTTTTCTGAGATAAAAGATATAATATAATATACTTACCTTCATTGGCGATATTTTCCTCTTTCCCGCTGCAAACTTACTTTTCTGTGCTCTTGTTTTGCTCCCTGTAGATTTCTTCAAATTCAGACTGTGGATTATCCCATTCAAACTCACCCTGTCAATTGGAGTGTTTTTAAACAAAACACCTTTTAATTTTGTTTTTAATTTTCTAATTCGTCTACATTGGTTAATTTCTTAAACATGAACTGTCCTTTTGTTCATTTCTCCCTCATTTTGGCAAAGATCTACAGATCTTTACAAACACGCGTGGTACATCAAAGGGAAGACACACCAAGACTCCGTTAGCTCATAAATAAGGACTATCAGACTATAGCCTCCCGCAAAAGACGTCGTAAATAACACAACTCTCAAAATCAGATTGTGAGGCAAACGAGATAGCTGCAGGACACTGCAAAAAATTAGCACAAACAGATATAATCTAAAACACTAGTATGTGAGAACTTTGGGGACATGAAAAAATAGAGGTAACCACATTAATCTAATCCAGGATACAAATTACACAATACCTACAAATATCTACCCTCTCGACGAGTAAAACAAAGGTTGATAATCAAAAGCAGAAATAAAAATAAAAAACAATACTCCTAGATTTAACTCTTTGACTGCCAGACGTTTTCAGAAAAGGGATGCCGTCAGTGCCAGCCGATTTAAGCATTTTGACTGATCTTTCAAGGTCCACAGAAAATGTTCTGTTTGGACTATGGAAACACACGTACTACCAAATGAAAGACTGGACTTTCATCTTTCATCTACCTTATTCCGTTCTTTAGTAATCAACAATAGAAAATGGTTAGTTTCACCCGATTTCGCTTGTTTTGAACTCAAATACGGAGAAATCAAGCTTTTAGTGAAACGATATTATTTCATGCATTCTAGTGAATTTTACACTTCTTTTTGTCCATGAATGATGCCACAAACACCTAAATAGTGCTTTACTTCTATAAAACACTACCACCAAGAATGAAAAAGTGTTTTTTGATAGCAAAATATGTTTATTTACATTCAACAGTGTAACAATTTGACAACAATTTGGCAAACTATTTACAAATGTGTGCAACTGTGGTGCTATTTAAAAATATGTGGATGTTTCAACGAGTTTTTCTTTTAGTTTTTTCTCCCCTGCGTGCAAGGAGACGCAACCGCATTTGCACAACAGATTGCCTCTTCGCGTGCAAAAGCTCCACTTTCTTGCAGGCCGTTTTTTCCGGGGAATAGCAAGTATATACTGCAGTGTGTGTTGCCATCAAGCCTAATATCAGGATCATGCTACGGTTACGTTACGGTAGTGTTACGTCTGGCTTCCTCATGTCCTTCAGTTGCTACACCGGGTTGTAAGAGATGTTCTGATCCATTTTATCCACTCCATTCATGGTGGCATCGTAGTCTAGAACCAGTGTCTTCTCCGTGATCAGACTGTACCCGCTCCTCCGATGAATATGTATTGGACTCGGGGTACTCTTCATTGTCCGACAAAATGTCCGCATGTGAAAGCTCCGGCGTTAGCAGAGCTAGCCGGTGATGCTTTATGACGTGAGAATAAAGGCCGCGTCCAACTGTGGCGTCCAACTGTGGCGTCAACCTCGGGATTCACCATCACCATCATCATCGTATTTATAAATCACAGTGCTGTGAGAAAAAAAATAATAATCGCAAATTAATCATCAAACTCGCAGTTATTTGTTAAATAACATTAACTCAGTATGATAAGATGTATGAATCAATATTATTTATATAGAACATATACTTAGATAATATATATATTTATAACATATACTCCTGTGAAGACTTCTGGGAAGTCTTCTACTTAATGCTGCACTTCGTATTTAACTTTAACTGCAGCTGGACGGAGCCCAGGAAAAAGTTCCCCACAGGGAAAACAAAAGTATATCGTATCGTATTAGTTAAATTCCCATTGTACCAATTCAGAAACTGATTATCCCAAGAAAATTTAGTAGGCCCTTCTCAATAATAAAATAGAGGAACTAAGATTGAAATAAAATTTTCCCAATCCCTCATTTCAAATTCACATATGTCGTGTTTAATTTCCTGAAATACCTTGCTATAGATCACAGTTCCCCATCGAACACATTAAAAATGCCTTGCATACCACTCGTGCAGCATTTCTTTGATCAATGATCACACCCCATTCGGACCTCCATGTTTTAGGAGTCAATGTCCAGTCCTGGCCAGCAGATGGCAGGACGGCGGTTGTTGTGTCAGCAATGTTCAAAGCAGGCATTTAGATTTCCTCTGGATGCAAAACAGCCATAGGGGAGAAGTCACTGGAATGAGGCGTGTACACAGTCATTGGGCATTGAGGAATTTGAGCATTATGATTGTCTGTAGGCACAGGAGGAGAATGACTGTGCTGCGGCGTGAAGCTCTTTGACTCCTGTCACGTACATCCAGACGCTGGAGGTTGCTGTCTGCAATTGTGGACCTGATGACACATATCGGCCCTTCTGGGAGCTCACCTGACCAAAAAATGCTCACTTCTGATACAATGCATTTAAAATGCCAGACTGAGGATGGTGGGATCATAGCAAGATAGTTCACTTCCTGTTTTCTCAAAAATATTTAAACTATCACATAACTTGTTTTCAGAGAAAGCCCTTAAAAATAGCCACTAGAAATACTTGCAAATACAACGTATCAGCAGAGCTGGGCGCATCCCGTTCGCAGATAGTCATCAAACCCCCATCCGCTTTGGAACTTAAGCATCAGTTTCTGAAATGACACACTCAGAGAAAAAACAAATATTAAACATCATAATTATTATGTAGACTTCAAAAACATTTACAACTTCTTATTCAACTATCCTAAATCAAGCCACAGCTGTACAGATGTAGGTATAATTATTTTAACTCAATATAGCTCAATACAAAATGCTATTATTTCATCATTATTCTTTTGTTTCAATTGCCCAGAAAACAGAAAGTTAACAAGTTTATCGTCTTTATCAAAAGTAGTATAGTATAAAAGACTGTCAATTTCAGTCACTAAAAAAATAACAAAAACAAAACACTAATTTAATATTTCTACAAGAACTCAGCAACATCCTTCAAAAACTGTTACTTATTTTATGTTTTATCATTCTTCTCTTACCTAGAAAAGAGAAAAACTCACATTACGAGGACACATAACTAATCCCCAACTCACACACACAGCCCCCCCTTTTTTTTCTTTTTTTTTCCGAGACAGAGGGGAAGCGGAATTTTTTTTAGCATTCATCACATCGCAAAACCCATTTCACCACATTCCTATTCGACATAACAACACCATCATCACACCAGTCTAAACTTACCCAAAACCAATTTACAGTTAAGAATATTGAAGAAAATCAAACAAAATCTCCCAATATCCAAGTCTCACTTACAATACACAACCCACCAGGGTAGCCCCCACCTAACTCAACAAGTCTCCCACTTTCTCAAACCCCACAAATACCTACGCACATCCCCTGTACTTCCTGACTGGCCTTCTCCTGCCACAGCTTAATTGTTTCTGTGGTTATTACTCATTCTAATTCACCTTCGCTCACCATCATTTGTAATGTTGGGCCGTAACCCGCTGCCTGTTCCGCCGCCTTGTCTGCGGAACCATTTCCCACTGACACAAAATCATTAATTGTTGAATGTCCTTTAACCTGACTGGAGTCCATCATTGCGGAAACTGTCCGCTAGGTGGCGGCAGGAACCGCTGATTTGGCACCTGCAGATACTGCAGCTGGGATGAAGTCGGGCGTGGAGGAACATTTCGTGAACCACGTCCCCTTGGCTGGTAATAGCCGCGTCTGCCCTGTAGACGCCTGCCACCCCTGCTTCTTCCACGTAGTTGATGTCGACAGGTGTTCGCCCAGTGGCCGAAACGTCCACAATTGAAACACTGGTCCCGGCTGATAGCTGATCTCAATTGATACATAGCACACCCAGAAACAACCACAGGCGATGAGTCAACAGTAGACGCCGGGAGTGCAAAAGTCTCCTTTTTTTTTCTTAAAGTTTGTAATTGTATAGCTGCCAATTGTAATTCAGTAGTCCTATGTTTGTCAGTTTTTGATTCAATTTCTTTCGCATACCCCTCATCAACTTTTGGAGCAAACATCAAATCAGATATGATCACCTCCGGAAACGGAAACAATCCGCCAAGCGCTCCAAACAGCGTTAAATAATCCTCATGTGACAATGCCTCACCGTCACTCAAAGATGACATTCCTGAATTAGCCATCAGCGCATCTAGTTGAGATAAAGGACACGCCTCCGTTAAAAGAGCACGCATATCTCCAGCCGTCAAAATCTGCCCCGTCACACTTCTCTGTAACGAGCGTAACCAATCCCCCCCCCCCCCCCCCCCCCGCCAGCAGCGGGGGCAGTTTCTGCACAAGCACACACAGATCAGCCGGCAAATAAGGTTTATACACTGTAGCCGAATTTCCGGTAGCCGGATCCACTTTCGTCAACATGGGTGCTTGCAATCCCACTGTAGAACAAGTCACAATTTTTCTAGGAGTAGCCTCCGGGAGTTTGACAGTCGTGTTAAGGTCACGTAGTCCCATAACCTCCCCAACAGCACAAGTCAGATCAGCAAACTTGTCCTGAATGTCTACAATTTTATAGCTATTCGCCAATACATTAGAAGTTTCATCAGTCATGTCACATTCACGTCGTCTTAACAATTTGTCCCGCTCCAATTTTTTCACAGAGACGGTTACGCCAGCTGCCAAACCGTCTGCCGCGGCTTGCAAAGTAGACCGAAGTGGTCGAAAAGTCGTATCACAGTCACCATTATCCCAATCCACATCGAGATTACCACTATTTACCGTTAAAATCGGTGCAAATCCTGCAGCATCTGAACCGCAGATTTGTACGGCGAGTCTGTAAACGGGTTAACCACAGAATCAGACACTGTCTTATCACCAGCATCTGTCAACGCCCCCCGAGCGATGTTCACGGAACTGCCCAACGCCAACATTCTACCCCTCAAGGAAAATACAAAAGTCTGTCGTACCATTTTATCCAGCGACAGTCGTTTGTTCACGCATGCCAATTCCACAGCTTTAATCAGAGCTACTAAACAAACTACGGACGTCAATGGAGGGAACCAACCATTGTCACGGCCAGTCATCATCCAATCCAGCAATACTTTTTTCATTTTAAGCCGATGTTTTTCCGGCATCGCTTCAACTGCAACCCCAGAAGCATTCTTAACTTGTGCATCTAAGTTTAAGTTCCCACTATGAACCGGAAGTACATTAAGGTCAAACCATTCGGTGTCACGATCGAAATCGCCCTCCATTTGTAGTTTTCAGTGACGTCTCACTTATAGTATGGTTAAATTTATTCGACAACGTTTAAACAATTTTACAAGAACAACACAGGTGCCCACAAAAACATACACACATCACAGATGTTGTGAACATACATAAATAATCACGTGATCTCTCGATCGCAAATACAGCGGTACAAGCCAATCCCCGCTGCAATCAATCTGACCCCCCAAAACTGTTCAATTGAAAACAGGGCGCGCTTTTTTTTAATAACTTATCACGTGTAAAAACGGATGCTAATGCAAAAGTATAATGCTTACCATGACTAGCAATCCTTTGGCTTCAAAACTGTTTTTTAACAAACAGGTGCGCATACCATGACCTCCTGGATCCTTAATGAAAGAAAAAATCTCCACGTCACCCCGTAATCCTCTCAAAATTCATAACAATAACAGTCATAGTCTCTCGGCTCCTTCGTAGTAAGACGAAATAAAACAAAAATAAAATACTACTACTTCAACCTGTATTTCAAAACATGGCTCTCTCTTCAGCCGCGCGCATAACCGTCCCGGGTCAGCACGTTCGTCACCTCATGCTCCACCCCACGTACGTGTACAGTTCAATGTCATAGGAAAAATCCCAACTCAAGGACTCCGCGTCCCCCTTTCAATAGAACGAAATCAAACCACAACTTGTCCACACAGACCTCATGTAAAAACTGTATACAATTTAGAAGACGAAAACCAGTTGCAGCGATCCCAAACAGACAGAACTTCCCTACGTGGATAAAAGTCTCCACTTACCGTACTTATTTATCTAGGCCTAGAAGTTCCATCCGTCCGTGAACACCGCAGCTCGCAATCATCTAGAACATCCACCTTTCAGCGTCGGGAGTCACCAATTGTTGGAAATCATTTCTTTGATTTCTGCGTGTTCAAATAAAACTCAAAGTTGAAGTCTTGTGGAGAAGTTTGCCAGCTTTATTTCAGAGTCTGAAAGACATCTTTAGAACCTGGCTCAAACAGCTCTGGTCCAAAAGTGTAACCTTCTCAAAGTACACTCACACATTTATACAAAAACAGTTCCCTCCCCCTTCATCGACAAAGAAGTACCTTTTGCCCCTACAGACATAGAGCACCCCCCATTCTTCCTGTCAGCAGAGTGAAATACACTACTTGATAATCTTACTTCAGTTCCTATCTTAATCCACTCAAGATGTGGGTAAACAATTGGCCCCCGGCGCCTTCTCGCACAAGGGATTTTTATGGACCGACCTCTGATTGCATTTACAGACATCCCCTCATTTAGATTGAATCAGAAACCTTACTTCAATTGAGGGAAAAGAACAAAGACTATAGATTAACTACCATGTGAATGAACTGTTGGTCTCCTCAATACTCATCTTTAACTAATATCAAAAACAATTAAAAATATATAAATTGAAACAGAAAAACAATGTTAATAATCTAACAGCCTCTAGCTTCTCCTCCACCTGTTCCCTGCTCTCACTACAGTTCACAATGTCATCTGCAAACATCATAGTCCTCATCTGTCATCCTGTCCATTACAATAGCGAACAAGAAGGGGCTCAGAGCTGATCCCTGATGTAGTCCCACTTCCACTTTGAACTCCTACGCCACACCTACAGCACACCTCACCACTGTATTACAGTCCTCATACATGTCTTGCACCACTTGAACATACTTTTCTGCCACTCCAGACTTCCTCATACAAAACCACAGTTCCTCTCTAGGCACCCTGTCATAAGCGTTCTCCAGATTTACAAAGACACAATGCAGCTCTTTCTGACCTTGTCTGTACTTCTCTATCAATATCCTCAAAGCAAATACTGCATCTGTGGTATTCTTTTTTTGGGGCATGAAACCATACTGCTGCTCACAAATGTTCACCTCTAACCTCAGTCTCGCTTCAACTACTCTTTCCCATAGCTTCATTGAGTGGCTCATCAGCTTTATACCTCTGTAGTTGCCACAACTCTGCAGGTCTCCCTTGTTCTTAAACATGGGCATGGATACCAAACTTGCCCATCACCTCTGTTTCCTGCACCAACGTGTCCATTGAAGTCTGCACCTGTCAAGAAGGGGGAGCTTGAGGACCCAAATGCGGGAAGACAGGGCAAGGAGGCAGAGGTTCAATCAAAAAAGGGATTTTAATTTCTACAAAACAAAAGGCGAGATCTAAATTGCAAGGAAAAACATAACATGGAGAAAACAACAAGGCAAAACGGGCAGCATGACATGGGGGGAAAATCCAAGGCAAAAACGGGCAGCATCACAGGGGGAAAAACAACAATGAACCGACACAGACAGAGGGGAGACAGCAGACTAAATACACAGACTAACGACACAACAAGACACACCTGGGGCAAGACACAAGTGGCTGAGGACACTGATTGGATCACACGAGGAAGGGCAGGATCACACTTAAACAAGACCAAGGGAGACACACAAGGAAAACAGAACCCAAAACATGACAGAACCCCTCCCTCAAGGGACGGCTCCCAGACGTCCCTAACACAAAAAAGTCCAAAAACAGGGCGGGCGGAGGGGGGCCCGGAGGCGGGAACCTGGCACACCCATCAAGGCCAGTCCGGGGGGCGTCCTGGACGCCAGACGAGGGGAGCCCGGCGGCGCCGGTCCGGAGGGCGCCCCGGACGCCACACTGGAGCAAAGGGCGACCACAACGTGCGCCGCCAGACAGGGATAAGACGGCAGTGAGACGTGCACCTCCTGTCCACACTCAAGGACTTGAAGCCGCCATGGAAGAGGTGAAGAGACTTTGCACGAGAGCGACCGAGGCAAGGAGGCCAGGGGCTGCAGCGGCACAGGCGGGGATGTCCGGGGTCTTGAGGCTGCCGAGGCAAGGAGGCCAGGGGCTGCAGCGGCACAGGCGGGGATGTCCGGGGTCTTGGGGCTGCCGTGGCACGGGGTCTTGGGGCTGCCGTGGCACGGGGTCTTGGGGCTGCCGTGGCACGGGGTCTTGGGGCTGCCGTGGCACGGGGTCTTGGGGCTGCCGTGGAGGCGGCAGACCTGGCACGGGGTCTTGGGGCTGCCGTAGAGGCGGCAGACCTGGCACGGGGTCTTGGGGCTGCCGTGGAGGCGGCAGACCTGGCACGGGGTCTTGGGGCTGCCGTGGAGGCGGCAGACCTGGCACGGGGTCTTGGGGCTGCCGTGGAGGCGGCAGACCTGGCACGGGGTCTTGGGGCTGCCGTGGAGGCGGCAGACCTGGCACGGGGTCTTGGGGCTGCCGTGGAGGCGGCAGACCTGGCACGGGGTCTTGGGGCTGCCGTGGAGGCGGCAGACCTGGCACGGGGTCTTGGGGCTGCCGTGGAGGCGGCAGACCTGGCACGGGGTCTTGGGGCTGCCGTGGAGGCGGCAGACCTGGCACGGGGTCTTGGGGCTGCCGTGGAGGCGGCAGACCTGGCACGGGGTCTTGGGGATGCCGTGGAGGCGGCAGACCTGGCACGGGGTCTTGGGGCTGCCGTGGCGGCGGCAGACCTGGCACGGGGTCTTGGGGCTGCCGTGGCGGCGGCAGACGTGGCTCGGGGACTTGGAACTGCGACGGCAGTCGTGGCTCGGGGACTTGGAACTGCGGCGGCAGACGTGGCTCGGGGACTTGGAACTGCGGCGGCAGACGTGGCTCGGGGACTTGGAACTGCGGCGGCAGACGTGGCTCGGGGACTTGGAACTGCGGCGGCAGACGTGGCTCGGGGACTTGGAACTGCGGCGGCAGACGTGGCTCGGGGACTTGGAACTGCGGCGGCAGACGTGGCTCGGGGACTTGGAACTGCAGCGGAAGACGTGGCTCGGGGACTTGGGGATGCCGTGGAGGCGGCAGACCTGGCACGGGGTCTTGGGGCTGCCGTGGCGGCGGCAGACCTGGCACGGGGTCTTGGGGCTGCCGTGGCGGCGGCAGACGTGGCTCGGGGACTTGGGGATGCCGTGGAGGCGGCAGACCTGGCACGGGGACTTGGGGCTGCCGTGGTGGCGGCAGACCTGGCACGGGGTCTTGGGGCTGCCGTGGCGGCGGCAGACGTGGCTCGGGGACTTGGAACTGCGGCGGCAGTCGTGGCTCGGGGACTTGGAACTGCGGCGGCAGACGTGGCTCGGGGACTTGGAACTGCGGCGGCAGACGTGGCTCGGGGACTTGGAACTGCGGCGGCAGACGTGGCTCGGGGACTTGGAACTGCGGCGGAGCCGGCACGGAGACCTGGGGCTGCCTGCCGCGGAGCCGGCACGGAGACCTGGGGCTGCTGCGGAGCCGGCACGGAGACCTGGGGCTGCCGCGGAGCCGGCACGGAGACCTTGGGCTGCGGCGGCAGACGTGGCTCAGGGACCTGGGGCCGCGGCGGACGTGGTTCGGGGACCTGGGGCCGCGGCGGACGTGGTTCGGGGACCTGGGGCTGCGGCGGACGTGGTTTGGGGACATGTGCTTGGCTTGGCGGTGCTTGGCTTGGCGGTAGCTGGGTGAACATGGCTTGGGGTGGCGTGGCTGAAGTAGACTTGAGAGCAGGAACTGGGGCCACATCAGCCTGCCACCATGGGGAGTGAGGAGCAGCAGGGATACTAGAAACCGAGGATACTGAGACTGAAGGAACGTGACGAGAAGAAACGGGATTGGGTAAGGAACCAGGTGAAGTGGGGACTAACTCTTGACGTGGCGGTAATGTGGGGCTATGAGGTGCACAAGATGGTGACCGGAGTGATGAACTTGGCGGAGACCGAGGTGACGGGGGGTGACATGACCCGGTGTTAAAATAATCCACAAACGAAAACTGTGACGAAAACATGTAAGGGTTTATGCTGGTGAAAAAATCCAAATCGGTGTCTAAATCAGAACTGGAATCTGTAAGTGCATTAACCAAAAAACAGCCTTCTTCATCTTCATCATCGGTGAAGTCTGTGTCTATGAAACAATGGGGTGACAAAATGGTGTCATAGGGCAGGGACTTAAGTGAACTAATGAGATCGGGTGAATGGGGAACAGAGGACAAGGTAGAACCAGCCAGAGAAAAAGAACTTACATGGAGGGAATGGGATTGGGTGGCAGGCTGACGGTGCTTTCGAGCCGACCGACGGCGTGCCGGTCGGCAACGGGAGCTTCCCGCTGGGTCTGATCTTGGTCGGTTCATTCTGTCAAGAAGGGAGAGCTTGAGAACCCAAATGCGGGAAGACAGGGCAAGGAGGCAGAGGTTCAATCAAAAAAGGGATTTTAATTTCTACAAAACAAAAGGCGAGATCTAAATTGCAAGGAAAAACATAACATGGAGAAAAGAACAAGGCAAAACGGACAGCATGACATGGGGGGAAAATCCAAGGCAAAAACGGGCAGCATCACAGGGGGAAAAACAACAATGAACCGACACAGACAGAGGGGAGACAGCAGACTAAATACACAGACTAACGACACAACAAGACACACCTGGGGCAAGACACAAGTGGCTGAGGGCACTGATTGGATCACACGAGGAAGGGCAGGATCACACTTAAACAAGACCAAGGGAGACACACAAGGAAAACAGAACCCAAAACATGACAGCACCAATGACAACTCTCTCACTTATAGGGATGCTCTGCATCATTTCATCAAGGTCCAACCAAAAGTTCTCATTTTCCTCCAGCTCACATCCTACCTGTGGCGCATACCCACTAACAACATTGATCATAACACCTTCGATTCCTATCTTCAGGCTCATCACTCTATCTGACACTCCTCCTTCACGATAACTCCTACTCAATTTCTCTTCCTATCTACACCATGATAGAACAACTTGAACCCTGCTCCTAAACTTCTAGCTTTGCTCCCTTTTCACGTGGTCTCCTGAACACATAGTATGTCCACCTTCCTCCTCTGCATCATGTCAACCAGCTCTCTACCTGTTCCTGTCATCGTTCCAACATTCAAAGTCCCTACTCTCAGTCCCAGACTCTTGGTGTTCCTCTTCTCTTTCTTCCTACGAACACACCTTTCTCCTCTCCTTCTTTGACCAACAATAGTCCAGTTTCCACCGGCACCCTGTAGGTCAACAGCACCGATGGTGGTCGTTGTTAACCCGGGCCTCGACCGATCTGGTATGGAAGTCATAATTGATTTGATTCGCATGTTTGATTTGGCCCGAAGTTTTAAGTTGGATGCCCTTCCTGACACAACCCTCTGTATTTATCAGGGACCGGCACAAGAAGACACTGGCTTGTGCCACCTCTGTTGGCTAAAGGCAATACTCATTGGTACAAGTTCACCAGGAGCTCCTAAACCGCCTGTAAATCTGTGTTTTTTCTACATATAACCTTGTGGCGTCAGTTTTAATGTTTTTGTAGTAAACCAGTTAGCATGTTAGCTAAATTAGCATGACATGATGCATAAAGTAATTTCAAACATGGTGGTTTTAACGCCACAAGTAACATATATAACCACATATAACCTTGTGGCAAGTAAAATAATATATAACCACATATAACCTCGTGGCTTCGATCAAGGTGTGCTGTCAGATTTTAGACCCCTCCCAACTGCCCTTTCTTCTAAAAAAAATAAAATAAAATCTAAAAAAAGTGGTGCACATTCAGTTGAAATCTTTTTTGGGGCGAACATAATGAGGTTAGGTTTTCCGAGCAGGTTTTAAGATGTTGCATAGCACAGACAGAGCCCTGTTACATGTTTTTAATGACATCCTCCTGGCAAATGATATTGGAGACTCTGTGTGTCTGTTCAATTGGATCTGACTGCATTATTTGATATGGTTGACCACAGTACTCTGTTTGCTCGTTTGCAGCACCAGGTGGTCATTAGTGGTAGTGCTCTAGAGTGGTTTCCATCCTACTTGGTAGTGTTGGGAAATCGTTCTTGTTTCCCCGTGTTCATAATGTTGATTATCAAACTCAGACAATGAGATCGGTGAAATCAGGAATTATTTTACATAAGCTTATGGACACATGAGTTCGGCCAAACGCCGCCATTGTTCTCCCTCATGTGTGTCGCTCCTCCCCCAGTTCCAGGCACTAGTATCCTTCCGTGACTCTTCAAACCCCTCCTCGTCTTCTTCGGCCAATCCTCTCCTTCTCAGACAGTCACATGATACATCAATACACATCACCAAACTGTTCCCCCTCCTCTCACATGATAAAGATTTATGTTGTTTTCAGAGCAAGAAGAGAGGTCACTAAACCCCCTACTGCTCAACCGGTTTGTAAAGACAAAGGAATCTATTTAACACATTCGCTTCAACCCCCCACATCACCTTGAATTCTCACACAGAGACATACTGAGTAAATTAAAGCAGTTATGTCCACTTCTAACTAGTAATATTATAAATCAAACAGTTATAATTAAATTAATTCACTTCAGTAGCAAGGTTGGGGAATCCAGGTCCAGAGAGTAAAAACCCGGAAACAGTTTGGCTTTAGCCACAGGTATTTTACTCTACAGGTGGAGAGAAGCTCATTTACCTGCCAGTTGAGTAGACGCACCTGTGTCTAAATCCAATCGGTGGGAGGGTTTTTACTTTCAGGACCTGGATTCCCCAACCCTGCTTGGCAGGCAGGACTTTTTGTGTTAGTGCAGCCAGGCTTCCCTAATCCTGGTCCTCAAGTGCCGGAGTCCTGCAGGTTTTAGATGTTTTTGTCCTCCAACACACCTGATTCATAAAATCAGCTCATCAGCAAGCTTTGCAGAACCCTGATCCTAACCTTTAGAATTCTGTGTGTTGGAGGACAGAAACATCTAAAACAGGGGGGCCCAAGCTTCTATCCGGCCTGTTTTCCATGTTTCTCTCTACCAACACTCCTGATTCATGATCAGGATCATTATCAGGCTTTTGCAAAGCCTGCTGATGAGCTGATTATTGGATTCAGCTGCGTTAGAGGAGGGAGACATGAAAAACAGGCTGGATAGGTGCTCTCGAGGACCGGACTTGGGCACCTTTGATCTAAAACCTGCAGGACTCCGGCCCTCAACGACCAGGATTGGGGAAGCCTGTATTAGTGTCATAAGGTGGAAGTATAGTGCATGGCATTGTGTAATGTTTTTTTTTTGCTTGTATGGTTTGTAGTTATTTTTGTATAATTGTGTTTACTTTTTTGCTTGTGGTGTGTTTTACTGTTACTTTTTGTAGGTGACAGCTTTGTTGCACACACACAATTTGTATATAGTGTTAAATCCTCTTCCTCTGTCCAGTGAACTCTTAACTGTGGTACAGAGACTGAACAGGCATGTTCTCTTTTCATTGCTTTCGCACAAACTTTATTTCTGCTTTTTCACCAACATCCAGTGCGTTCAGAGCAAGCTTCACCACTCTCATTCACTCCCTTGGACCAACACCGCCCCTGTGCCAAAGCGCAGCAGCGTAACACTCTATCCACCATAATATCACTCTTTAAAGGGCCAGGCTTGGCCTGTAACAATAGATTAAGTATATCTGATGAATTGATTGGTGATTGGTAAATGGATTGTTTGGCTGGCATTGGTAAGCTTGGAAAGTGTCACGAAGCGGTATTACCCTTGGTTGCTCTGAGTCCCACTCTGCCCCACTGCACCTATGGTGCTCCACAGGGTTAATTTTTGGCGCCCCTGCTGTTTTAACTTTATATGTTGCCGCTGAGTTCCATCTTAACAGTAAAAAAAGCATGTTATGCAGATGAGAGTGAGTCATATGTGTATGGCTCACTCAGCAAATAGGACTCTTCTGACTGAAGGCCACTTTGGCCCTGTCTGGATGAAATCAAAGCCTGAATGGCACTGAACTTCCTGAATTTCAATGGTAAGAAAACAGAACTTAGGCCCCGGAGACGACCCGGCTGTGAACGCTTTGGGATTCCCCCTGAAGAGATGAACAAAATGGCTGCGGAGAGAGAAGTCTAGGCTTCACTGCTGAAACTGCTGCCTCTGCGACACTGGATATGTTTAAGAAAATGGATGGATGGCGAAAACAGAAGTTATGGTGTTTGGTCCAAGTGGTTCTTGTTCATCTCACCCTGTTGACTTGGGCCATTTGGTGTCTTATCTAAAGCCAACAGTCCCAAACTTTTTTTTAAATTGGACCTGCAATTGCTGTTGTTGAGGGAAAGCTCTCCTGTAATCTCTGCTTTGGCATGTTTGTTTGTTTATCAAATATATAAACAAGTCACAGAAAATATTGTCATAGAAAGTTAAAAAAAAAAAATCTAGTAGAAGAGAAAGCTTTAAAATTGGCATCATTAGGCACAATTTACACGTTCAAAAGGGAATGCAATGTACTATAAAACATTTGGACCATATAGTCTCATTTTCCACATGCATAGATGTTTCTCTCTCTCCACATATAGGCATATGCGATATTCACTAGATAGATCGTGAGTCTGGCTGACTTATTTATTTTCAGCATTTACTATATAACTAGGCCTATTTGCAAATACCTGTATTCTTATGGATGGTGTTGAAGCTACAGCTATGGTAAATATTCATCCTGACATTTTCACTGTGGGCAGGACTGCTACATTCTATTCAAATATTGGTTGATAAATGTGCATTTAATCTTACAATGTGTATGTGGTCCAATTTAATAATTATTAAGTTCAATGTAAAGACACATCACTGTGATACGTTGTTGTAGCAGTTTATCATAACTATGATGTTTCGCTGCCATCTATAGTTTAGATGCATCTACAACATAGGTGGTGCAAGCATAAAGTAGTTCTCTTACTGTAAGATACCGACTTAAAGTAAAGTCGCTGGCTAAAACCATATACGTTTTTTTTTGGCTTCTCCTTATAGGAGACAGAAGTGAGCAGAGGACCAGTAGAATCTTCATCATGACTGCTCGACACAAGCCAGGGACACCAGGCTGTCCTCAGCAGGTGGATTCATATCATCTAGCTCCAGACAAAAAGGACAGTTAGTAGCACCAATAAAAGGCATACATACGACACCAGATGAAGCACTAAGCGGTCTGCAAACAGTAAGACATGCACGGCTGAATGAGAGCAGTCCGAGTATTAGGAGTAATGGTGACACTGTGACAGCGAAACGGAAACCCCGTCCTCTAACTACTATTGACCATTTGCACCGACGTCACGTAATCACGTGACTGCCCTATGACCGATGGTGGAAGGAAATGATTGTTGAATGGAAGTGGACGTGACCTGGAGCGACTTAGTGACTTAGCGACTGTTATTTTATAAATGGAAAGTTATTATTGACCATCGATCCATGAAATCTACTACTTCAACCAAAGGTCGCCTGTCAGTCAAAGTTGCACATTTAGTCGGTACTCATATAGCGCGATATTTACTTAAGTGTAAGATCGCAAGTTTGAAAACAGCCCCTTACCTTTTGTTGCATGCTGTTTTTACCAAGTTATCAAGTATCAAATCGCAGACTTAGCGCACGACCTATATCATTATGTAGTCAATGCCATCTCTTCTCCTTACATCGGGGGCTGATTCAAAAGCTTGGCGCTGGCTGAGTCTGTGGGACGAGATGCACCGGGGGACAATATACCTTGTGATGCAAAGGTAAAACTTGTTTATCATGCTAACTGATTTATGACATAGTCCGTTCTATATTGAAACGCTGTGATGATGTTATGTTATTATGTTTACTAGCATGGAACAAATGACTATCGTAGTGGAGAGCAATGCAGTAATTTCATGAATATGACTCCGGCTCCAGAGTGAAAAATTCCAAGCACAAAAACGAAATCCCCCATTATTAAACAGTCAAATGCACTTAATAGTTTTGAAGAAGGTGCATTTTAAAACTAAGCCGTTTGTTTGTGCAGTTGGAGTAGAATCTAACTATCTGGCTCGTTAATGTGATTTCAAACACGCAATTCGACACCTCAGTTACAATCTTTGTTCGAGTGTACGTTTACTAGTAAAATGTATGAACATGTATCTACTAATTACAACATTTATCTACTAACCTTGCAAAATATGATCGCTGCAAATCCGTGACTACTGTTAGAGTAGACAATATTAAGTATTGTACTCTTTGCGTGTTCAATTAACTGAATGGTGAGATCCTGGTGAAGAAGTCCCTTTGCAAAGGTATAGTTATAGCAGAAGCTTCTGATCACACAATTGAAGTCACCCAAGCAGTGTTCTGTTCAAATGTGTGTCCTTTCTCCAGCCCACATCATTATTTATTGAAAAGAGGGTTCATAGAAAAGTCAGCCCACAGTACATTTGTTTACAACTCAGTAAATACCAGAAAAATCCCTCTCTACTCCCTCTCCGAGTTCCCATAGGTATAAATCAGATTAGAGAAAAACAATCATACATCAGCCTGTCTCTTTCGACAGAGACAGGTACCAGACAACATATACTACCTTCCAAATAGCGGATGGAAGGACCCCGTTGCCCTTCTCCTCTCATAAATCTAAGACAGATAAGAATGCCATTCTATTCATTGAGCCATACTGAGTTAACATAATTATACCTACATCTACACAGCTATAACTAAATACAAAATGGTTAAAATATAAAGTAAAACAGTAAAAATGTTAACAGAGTTAACACTACTTTGTGGGCTGCCAGTCCTTTCTGTTGATTGCTGCTATCCATCGACGTCATTCATCTTCATTAGTAGGTATGTGATAAAAAGCAACATTTGGTTTACTCCTTTGTCTGTGTACAACCGAACGCACAGCAAGATATGACCATTTTATAAGCTAATCGATTAGATAAAGGACTTTACGCTGTACAAGATTCAATAGTTACAATACAGGCAAGTGACACAAATTTACGAGAAAAAAACGTGAATATTTGCAACAACAAAAAAATGCTGATTTGTGACATAAAGTGGCAAATTAGTGAGAAAAAAACTCACCAATTTACGAGAATTAAACTTGCAGAAAAAAACTCGAGAAATACATTTACCAACTTCCAAGTGTGCAAAATGTCTAAGGGTGGAAGAACTTGTTAAATTATACTTTTCAGTCAGGTTTTCAAATAACGAGATTATAATTGCTTTAACACCAGGTTCAGCCCTATCACTTGATTGGTTTAAATGGCCCCTGCTGCATTTCTTTACATCACTCTAAATGTTTTTAAAGTTTGCTGTTAATGTGTTTTAACATTGTCAATACATGTTCTTTTAGTAATTTTTGGTAAGCTACGTTTGTTTTCTTTGCTTTGCTTCTGAATGTTGCTAACTGTTGTGTTTGTTGATACTTGTAAGTGTCGTGTCTTTGCTTGTGTAAAGCACATTAGCCTTATGCATTAAATGTGCTATAGAAATAAACTTGCCTTGCCTCAAAGTCCAAATCAGCTTTCTCTAAAAGTACACATTTGTTAGTGAGATAGTTGGTGCAAAAGCCACTTGTGACACCTAGTGGTGACTTCTTTGACTACAAATTGTCAGACGTTAAAAATTACGATTTCCCTACAAGTACAAGTTTGATTTTGATTCAGACAAAATTATTTTCCACAACTATAACATCATTTTCACAGGTATACAAGTTAACAATTCTACAGCTTCAAATTTTTTTTTTTTTAGGAACAAGGTTTTCATTTTTTGCCATAAGTACAAAATTATTTTCTACACATTATTTTTCTACAAATACAAATGATCACATTTTACTTGCACAAGTATTTATTGTAGCCTACAAGCACAGTTACTTTTCCACCAAATTTACCTCCATATAAAAGTCCATCATTTTCACAACCAACCAGCAATATGTAAACATATACCGGCACTGCTGCTGCTCTGACTCAATCGAACTCTTTAAATTCACAAATGAAACTGGTTCTCGTAGTTATTTCAACAATTCTTTAATTGAAATTGTGTTTCTGAACGGTGACATCTGCAGCATTGCTCAAAGAAAGTACATAGGAAAATTGAAAGATTATCATCAATTATTAACACAACTCTTAACATACTATAGCTGATGGGTAATTATTACTATGTGCATTTTATGACTGTATTTGACATGGATACATGAAACGTGCATTAGGTTGCTTACAGTAATTAGCTAATGTCTAGCTCTACATTTTCTCAAACACACAATACAGAGATGTGAGATACATTGACACAACTTATTTAAGAAACTATTTTGGTAATTAGTTTGTGTAACAGGTCCCTTTGACTTTAATGAATTCAAGGTTTTAACCCAAACTGATGAATAATGACAAAGTACAAAAAAAATGAATTGAATAATTGACATGCCAGCCACAACAAATGTGTGTATACAAATGTTTGTCAAATGCAAGTGTGTGTTTGTGAGTGCCTGGAAGAGCAGTTGTCAGTCACAAATAAATCACAACAAGCCCACATCTTACAACTTCCTGTTGGTTTCCTTAACAATGCAAGTCCCCTCTCCTTGGGCCTCAAATGCTGCTGCTTCCGCAGTATCCCACTTCGGGATGTCATTGCTCTGCCGTCAACTTTTAGCAATCACAGGCACGACCTGCAGACAAATAGTACGATAATTGGCTGAGTGTTACAGCAACAAAGGGGTGGCAAAAAAAAAATCCTCAAGTTTCCCTTCCTGCCAATACCATATCTGCCTTAACTTTTGAAAAGTAGGCTCTACTTTGACCTTTCAACTTATACATACATATCTGGTTGCCTCACCTGCTGAACAGTGTTGACCAAGTCATTGCTGGCCAACATTAAGCTACTCTCAACATTGTATCAGCTTGTGTGACATGAGTCCACTCGCAGATGGACAGAGTAAATACAACTTTAGACTTTGGCAGGATGGCAAATGGCTGATAAAATTGTCAATATTTCAAGAGGAATGGAGATGTCTATGCTACTACACATAAGTGGTGAGCTGTTGGGGTCAGCTAGTCCTTCTCTGCTAGCTTAAACACTACTAGAAGCACTGGCCGACATTTTTACATCCCCCCCAAAAACATTTTTGGAATGTAATTGTAAATGTGTATTCCCAATAGTCCATTATTTTCATTTCGTAGCATTTCTATTGACAGCACTGCTTCCAGTAGTGTATGTGGATGCCTTTATGTGCTACTGTGTCAATCTAAACGTGCGCAGGGCCTGCAGAATCATCAGTGCTGGCCAATTTAACTTAAACTACATTAGCACGAGATACATATTGATTTTAAAGTGCGCCAGATGATGACATCACACAGTTGTGTTTTTGTTCAGTATTGATTGTGATGTGACAGTGGTGGCATTAACAGGTGGATTAAGTCAGTCCCCAATGAGGGCACATGTACCAAATGCTCAGTCCACCACTACGTATAGATATACAAGTATGATATTAGGCATAGTCATATGGAATTCTCGGTGGCAGCATTTGCCATCTCTGTAGGTGAATATACGTTACCTTGGTCAGCGAGCATTGCCTGAGTGTTGCTTCCTGCCCTCCTCCTGCAAAGAGAAGAACACAGTAATGCCACTTTTCCATTAGCCCCAAAGGGCAAGGCAACACATGACACGATAACATTTCACAAGTGGCGAGTCTTAGCCACTATTTTTGCAGGGATTCAAAATATAAATTGCCATTGCATGATGTGGTGATGTCGCAAAGTACAGCCCATCACATGCACAGACGCTTTCACATTGAGATGAAAAATTAATTTCCGGATTTAAACCAGAGAGACACAAGCGCCCACAGGCCAGCCAGCGTTAAGACAAAAATAAATTTATGCAGTACATTTTATGTTTTACATCAACATTGAACCATATATACAATCTACCATGTACCATGGATGAAATATTATGATTATGATTTTGCGACTGGCATGCGAAGCTCGCCGCCAGCGCTCATTCATGGAGAAGTTTGTCCTTTAAAAAAAATAGTATCATATCCCACAATCCTACGCGGTCGTCCATTTTGAGAGGCTGCATTTACCAAGAATCCTATGTTCACTATAGCGCTTGCCATTTCCCTTTGAAGGGAGCCTGGCGCATCGTCTCGCCTAGCCTAACGCGAATCCGGATTGTCTGACATCCTTAGCGGGTCGCCAAATCCCGCCCGGGCCGGCAGTCTGGTGCGAGTCCAGACCCAAAGTCTTACTGTGGTAACATTAAATGCATTTTGCTTGCTTGCTCTTCAAATGCAGCCTTTTGTTTGTTGTGAAGTTGGCTTGTTTCATGATGCACATATATACAGTATTTTTTTCTTCCTATAGTAAAACAACATTTGGTTAGCCCATCAATTTGTGTTAAGTAGCATGCTTTAAAACGGCTACAGTCGGTTCACAAACATAAAGCTCTTCTGAAAAATAATATACTGGTTAATAAAAGCCCTTTGAGTAACTCATAGATGTGCCAACATTTAACCACTGTCCACTTACCATATGAAAGTTGTTGGGGTAGTTTAAAAATAATAATAATAATAATTTTTAAAAAAAATCCCCCTCAATAAAATGCCAAGGTATCGGATCGGGACTTGGAATTGGCCGAATGAGGTGAGTTGGACTTGGGTTCAAAAAAGTGTAATCGGGACATCCTTAGTTATTAGTTATGATCAGTTTTGTGCCTATATCAAAAACCTTTTTTACAGTAAAAGCTTGCCTGAAATCAAATGGTCCGAACAAACGTTGTTCATATGTCATATCAGATCTGTTGATTGCAGCAATCCATGCTCATCTATGTCGTTCACTTTGTTTAGCTACTTCCCCCTGTCCACAAATAACCTTTGGAATAAGCAAAAAACGCTTTTTGTCTCTTCAATGCCGATTGAAGCATTTGACAATGGCACACAAAGTTGCCATTATTACTGAATGAATGGTCAACGCGTGAACGCAGCCTATTACAATAGCTGCTTGTGGGAAACGTGGAAAAGCCCAGACCCCTCGATTCTGAATGGAGAGCTCAGTGTCATTCAGTTGGCAGTCTCACCAAGTCAACGGCTCGTCATCCTCACGTTCCGGCATCTGAAGCCCTTCAGCGCCATGACAGTGGGCCAGGGGAGCGACGAGCCTCCGGAGCTATCATTCAGTAACTGAATGGGAACACATGACCCCGCGAGCAGTGTGCTCCCATTTTTTTTTTTTTTTTTACCATAATCATTCAACATTCATCCACCACTTCATAGTAAATTGTAAATATTGTTCAGCGTTGTTGTAAAACACAATTTTGTTGGATTTTTATGACTTTGGCGGGCCTCGTTGGCGTACAACTAGGAAATGGGCGTGTGCAGCGGAATTGCTTGCTGCATCACGGCCAATCAGATGACAGAGATGAGACATCCTCGCTCAGCCCCAAGACGGCTTGGAGATAGTTCTGAAAAGCGGTGCCATTGTAACCGTTTGGCTCCCAAAAAGTCTAATGGAAAGGCGAACATCCGAGACCAAGGAAGGCGGTCTCGGGCTAATGGAAAAGCGGGATAACTGAGGCAAGAACTTTCAACATTTTCAACTGTAATTGTACAAGCATATTTAAGTGAAAGTATCACCTTTTGTCTTGCTTGAACTTGCACCTGCAGTGGCCACCTGTGCCAAGAGAAAAGTGTTGGCTTTATATGATAAGTCTGAGAGTTTTCTTTTTTAAAGTTTTTTTTAAAATGACTGTTCTTATCTACACAAATGTACACATGGAAGTGTATGGGCATATATATGTGCGTGTGTTTTGCATCTTACTGAACAGGATGGTAATGCCAATGAGGCAAAGGACAGCTGCAAGAATCAGACCACCAACACGCAGCCTGTGGTAGTCTGTGCAGATCAGAATTTCCAAAAGCATGCACTCAAAAATCTAATTGAAGTAAAGGCAGACTACACCCAAACTGGTCCCCAGTCAGCTGCAGGACACATATCAAAACTGACAACCATTCACACTCGCAGTCATGCCCTAGAAACTAAACTGCCTGTACTGAAACCAGGCGTATAACACCACGCCATAGTGACTAAATGTAGTAACACTTAATAACAGTAAACAAAATGGTACCATTGTTTTGGCCTGTCCGGAACGTTTCTGGCTGGAGACTCAACGTTTTCCATCCAGCTAAGCTGTGCAGGCAAGCTACTAACAGTGGCATATGCAAATATCACTGTGTGAACGCCCGCTCCTCATTGGTGGACTGTTTCCGCAGACGTGTTACAAGTTTGAGTCCTGTGTCTTGTCTGCATATGCAAATTCGGCGGTTTCATGCTCATTCCTGATTGGCTGCTGTCCTCAGGTTCCTCCAGCGTCAGTTTTGAATGTTGCGTTTACAAACAGCAACGGAAAAACGTCGGACTATACCTTTAAATGTGTTTTGAAAAAGCCCAGGAAATAAGAAAAATACCCCAATTATAAAATAAATAAATAAAAATAAATATATATATATTAAAAAAATAAAAAAAATAAAAAAAAGCATTGACTGTAGTTTTAAGTTGTAATATCACCACTCACCACTAGATGGCACACATAGTGGCAGTTGCTTAGTAGTAGTTGATTGATTTTATTTTTTTTAAGTTTATGCACTTTTTTTGTGGGTCAGTATTGTGGGGGGCGGTGGGCTGGGGATTTGTTTTTAAACTATCTAAAACTTTGAATAATTTTTTTTTGTATGAGAAGTGCTATACAAATGAAGATTGATTGATTGATTGATTGTCTTTGGTCTTATACTACCCTGTACTAAAACATAAGTAGGTCCATTTTTTTTTGTAGATTTGGAATGACATGCTGGACAAACAAAGTACCTCAATAATATTAAAAATGCACAACATGAATTCTTGCACTTAATGTTAGTTTGCTGTTTAGCAGTTTTGAGCCGTCCTTGAATGATAATTTTTATGCAAGAGAGCCCTTTTCACTGAAAAAAAAATCACAGTATGTGGCTATTTTGTTGTTTGCTTTCAAATTATTTGGTGTTAGGTTAGGATAGTGGATCTTTTATTTTTTATATTTATTTTATCCTGCATTGCATAGTCCCATGTGGCCCCCGAGTAGCACCAATGAAAAATTATGGCCCCCTCCAGCATTGAAATTGCCCACCCATGATCTAGTTGTTTATGACTTGAGGAAAACTCTGAACTTACTTTAAAGAAGGTATTTATTAGTTTTAAAATTTGACAATTTTACTCTACAGGAATTATTCTAAAAAGTCAAGTTGTCATTGGTATGTCAAGCTTTTGGGTATTTAACTCATCAACGAAGTCCTGTTTTGTATAAAACAGGACATCGAGTGTGATTATATTTTTTCATGACCTCTGTAACCTGCGTCAACCCCTTTTATGGTCACTTCTCGAGTGTTCCAGTGAAAAGCTGCCAAATGCAATATAAAGCTGAAAGTCTGTCAAATCCATCTTCATGGTTCACAGAGAAACTGTCAACTACTGATGAAGCTAATCGTTTTGCATACATCTCTACCACAATCCACACAATTAAGTTATTATAAGTATTGATTTAGATTGAATTTGGTGAAGTAGTTAGAACAAGAAGATTTACCAAAGGTAAATGGGTCATCTTCAGCTGTAGAGACAGAAACAAAGTTGATATGAGCATCAGGTACAAAAAAAAAAAATACATTTGACAATATACATTATACGTATAAGGTGTGTCAGAAGTTTTCTATGAATGGTGGCACAAGAGATATATTTCAAGCCAAAACCACAATAAGTTTTCCCCTTCATTGATAGCCAGAGGACCAACCAGCACGTCTACAAAAAGATCATTTGGCTTTTGGTTCATTTAGTGAACAAGAACTTGAGATTACTGAGAGTTCTTGTCCCAGAACACTTGCTGTCTTGCCTTGCTGGAGCAACTTGCCTACTCACCTGACCTGGCTCCATGTGATTCATTTATTATTATTATTATTATTTTGTTTACTCTTTCTCAAGCTCAAGGAGTCATCAAACACGTGGATGGCATCAATACAGAGCGGCAATGAAAGAGCAGGGAGGATCCGGGGTCTCCGCCCAGGACTGCACAAAGGTGTGGCAGAAAAGGCTGGGAAAGAGTGTTAAGACTTTAGGGGATTACTTTCAGGGGGAAAACTTGTAGTTTGCAGATTGGATTTAAAATGTATCTTTTGTGACAACAGTTCTGGAACTTTTCTGACACACCTCTAACCGTTCAAACAGGAACATGAGAGTCAACAATGCAACGAGAATACACACTATGGCCTATTTTGATGCTCTCACTAATGATTGACCACCACTGTCAATACACTGCAATGTGCATTGTATGCATACTTAAATCGTAATATAGAGAACATTTGAATTATACTGTCAAATATAGTAACTTTTTTGGGGCAAAAATATAGGAGGAGTCAGGTGTCCTTACACTTCTGTTCTTCAGCAAACACCAGGGAGAAGGCTGCAAAAGATGGGAGAAGCACATTATGAGAGACATCCTGAAGTTGTTTTTTAAATAAGAGGAGTGTTTTCAGAAAAAACTGGAGGAGTCAGTAAAATATCACCATTTGTAAAATGTGAAGTGTGGAAAATCTCCCTCAAAAAAAGCAAACACAAGTATTCAACTCTCCAGCTAGACCTGAAACAGCTTTTAAGCATCATTTACATAATACAGGGAGTCCTCAAATTACGAACAAGTTTCGTTCCCACGCTGGCGATGTAACCCGAATTTTGACGCAAGTTGGATTTTACTGTTTATGTCGATATTTAGTAAATATCACGATTCGATTCCGATTTTTGGGCCTCGATTCGATTCAGGATCGATTTTTGATTCCGAGTCGATTTTTCTATTCAGACTGATTTGATTGACAATGATTTCTGCTTCAATTTATAGACGTGCAAAGAATTGTCATGATCTGCTCCAGTCTGACTCGCTAATGCTAATTAGCGCGCGCTAATCACTGCACTTTTTCTCACTCAAAAGAACGGCTATTCATACAAAGCGCTTCAGGAATGTATATAGAGAAGCATCATAACATTACTCATCGGCATATGCTCTTACTAGTCTGCAAAAAAACAACAACCTTTTATTGGCATAACTTGATCGTGAACTTTTTCCTTCTACTCTCTAATGTGGCTACAACTTAAGAGTGTATCAGAACGCGCGGAACCACACTGCCCCTAACTGGCCAAATCGGGTACAATATGAACAGCGCTCCCAATAAAGGCGCACACAAACAAGGGCAAAACAGTATAAAAAAATTCATAAAATCGATTTGGGGACATTTAAAATAAGTTCTGAATTGTACTAATTCTTATCTGAATCAATTTTGCGGCACACCCGTAATATTTACACCTTACTTTTACATATATTTGCGCTACCCGGAAGATGCCAGAACCAATATTTCGGGATTCCGCATGGACATTCATTGTTGACGGATGGCAAAGTGGAGCTAATGGAAACGTAAACACGGAAATGTGACGCGCCTGATGGTGAGTCGACCTGCTTGATGGACGTCCGTTGCTGGAGGTAACAACAACACAACTTTAAATAACTTTAAAATGGCTGTGGGAAATTGATGAAAAAGAAGGTGCTTCGGACGAGGCACGGGTGTCGTAAAGACAAAACGTCGTAGGTCGTAACTTGAGGACTCCCTGTACAACACACATAAAACTGCTGTTTCGCTGAGAATAATGCATTGCTTTTCCCATGAGCATGTTATTTCCAAAGGGGGGCATTCCGTCAATGATGGACGGCCATTTTGTTGACGATTAACGAATGACGGGAAACTTTGATGATTTGATGATGATGATGAAGCATTGCTGGTAGTGGGATTTTGTCCGTCAATGTAATCATCAAAACCCAGGTCAGTCCAAACGGACCTTCTCAGTACGTCAACGCCCGTTTCAACGGCCACTTTGCTGACGCACCGCAGAGTACTTCCACATCTTTCCTGACACTGTAGCCGAGCCACTCTTCTCCTGCAGTATACACTCACCTGGCATGCTAACTTCCTCTCTTCTGGCTCTCTCCCAGTACTGATAACTGGATGTGTTGTAGAGCTCGGGTGACCACAGAACGTGATGATAATGTTGCAAGCACAAGTTTAGGGCTCTGTTTATTTTATATCAGATTATTAGACAGCTAAGGGGTCTTTCGGTGCACCATTTTATATCAAGCAGGTTATTGAACAGTTAAGGGGTCCTAAAAATGGGATGTATTGAGTTTGTTAGCCATGTTAGAATTCACACTGACATATGAATGGACTGTCAATGCCGCTTACTTGACATTGGGAGAAGAGAAGTCACTGGCGGCCATCTTAACTTGCTACTCACAAAGCCCACCTAACTTAAATACATTGATATCTCTGCAGCAAAAATGCCACATGCTACATGTACATTTTCATTGGTATGAAAAATACTTAATTTTTCATAATGTACATCTCCCGGTGCTGCTCAAAAATTCATTGGCATCATGTTGCCAGAGCCATCAACACTAAAGTGAAAGTGAAACCCATCAGAAAAAAAAATTGAATTCATGATATTGAGATAAAAGAGATAAAAGACTCAGAATGGTCGATGCAAACAACAAAAATAACAAAATGTGTCAGTAAACATGGCAATGTAAGATGGCTGCCCTCTGGCTTCAGCCACAAGGATCTTATTGACAGTCCAGTCATATATAAGTCCGTGAGTATTCGCGGCAGTTAGGACCGTGTGCACATACTACATGTGGCCACATTAGTGAGGAAATGAATCGTAACTGATCAACTAATGTCAAGCGGAAAATAGTGCATGACGGAAGCGTGGTTTAAATAATATTGACGGACTGACAATGACAGAAGGGATTCCGAATGACGGATGCTCAAAAGAGGTGCACCCACCTTTGGTTATTTCATATTCAATCTTAATAATTATTCAGACTCATTATTTTCTGGATTATCTTGGATTACATAAAGTGTAATTAATGTGACTCACTTGTCATTAACACCAAAAAACAGATCTTTGACATCTTCACGCTTGTTAATGTATTTCCTGCAAGACAAATACAGATTTCGATATCAAACACAATTTTAGTAACAATCAATGATACAGGGACAACTGACTGTGACAATGTGATTAATACATGCATAAAGAACAAATGCCTTCCCTTCTATGTGGATTGCTGTTTACTGTATTTTAGATGCTTTGTTTGTATTTTTATGTCTGTTTATTTCTTTTCATGGGTTTACATTTATTTGTTTCTCTCAAGTGCCATTCACCAATCAGTTCTCAGTCTGCTGTTGCGTTCTCCGCCACTGGTCTCATCGCTTTGTTTAAGATTACAATGTTTGTTGATGCTGCCGATTCTGATAACGTCTGCCTAAATCCTTGGTCGCATGTGAAAATATTAAATTACCCTTCAACTGTTTGGTGCCACCAACTGCATTCACATGATTATGACAATGAAAACATTGTGCTGCACTTTTGCTGGTCAAAATAACAAGTGCCCAGTTGTGTTTTTCTGTGGAAGATATTATCTCCAGTAGCAATGGTAAAAAAGTTTTGCAATATTAGTGCCACGCAAGGAAGCTAATTAGATTGAAAGTCTCTAATATAATCTCTTAAATAGCAAACAAACTTCCAAATGACAAATGTAGAAATTTGATCTGTTGTTGATGGAAGAAAGTAAACCTCAGAGTAATGCATTACATCACAGCCGTGTAAAAGCCTTCTATTTATTTATTTAACTTAAGGTGTATTACATTAAATATTAATAATACATGTCCCCACAGAGATGTCGTGATGTGCGGCTGCCATCCAAATATATCTTTTTACAAATAAGCTTTCCGGGCTGACAGAAAAATCCATGACAACAATATCAAACTGCACTTCAAAGGTTTTTGTCTGTATTTGATCTCATTTTCTCATGTCTTCACAATGAATGTATGTATGGAAGTTGTTTTATGACCGCTGTAATTAGATCCCACAGCATTTGTGAGTTGCTCCGTGTCTATGTAACGATGACAACACAGCAGAAAGTAACACAAACATCTTCGGCATCACTGCGGTGATTTTCCACGACTGCTCTCTTTCGCTGAGAGCTCTCTTTACTAAAAGGGCAAACACACCTGTGACTGTTTACTTGCAGCGCTTACATACTTCAACTTCTAAGATAACATTTGTAAACACGCTCTCGCTTTTAGTTCTGCCTATCTTTCTATTCACGAAAAGCCTACAGGAACATATGTGAATTTATCCTGTCGGTCACTCTCGTGAAAAAGTTATGTTTATGATGACAGAATATGTTAAAGTACATAAAGATGGTGGGGAAAAAAGGCTTTGTTGCTGGTATTTAAAGGCTGTCAGGAAAGAGGGAGAGAAGAGCAGGGCAAAGTGCTTTTCTCTTGGTGCCTCTCCACAGCAACCCACGAGGAGGCAACGGGAATGTGCGGCACGGGAAACAAGCCAACAACCACAAGAGAGCGGTTGACCTCAGGAGAGAGAGAGCGAGAGAGAGAGAGAGAGAGAGAGAGAGAGAGAGAGCGAGAGCTCACGATGAAGAGACGGAGTGAGAAAAGGGCAGGGAGAGAAGAGAAGGCTCAGGGGGCAAACTGTAGGGTGAGTGCGTGCGTGATACGAGGTACAAGAACAAAGAAAGTGCATAAGGTGGGCGGGGCAGAAGAGACGGCGCCTTGTTACTCTTGTCTGAAGATCATCAAATGAATGTCAGTTCAAGGTGGAGCTCATGATGTATATTTGAAGACAGTTGAACCTTAACACACGGCCGATTCCAGGACACTGGTCAACATTAGATTTGTTCTGATTTGAAAATGTATTTTCAATTTAGATTAAATAAATGCACCAGGATCAAACTGTCACAAAAAAACAGAAATTATAAAGAACAAATCTGTCCCACAAATGTAAACACAAGTTACCAACAGTAATAAAAAAAAGAAGAAGTCAGTTTAAACCTAAATGACGACGATGTTATTATGAACTGTAGGACCCTAGGACCATTCAATCAAAATGTAGCAGTCCCTCTCTTATTATTAGGTGTGTGTATACTTGACCAACAAGTCTAGAAACGTGTGGGAATATCTTAAACCTTTCTTAACTCTTTGACCGCCAAACACGTTTAATAACGTTTAGTAAAATCCAAATGAGTGCCGCCAAAGACGTTAAAAGACGTTCACTATGTTTTTTTGTTTTTAAACGGGTGGAGGAAAGCCTTGGCAAGCTGTGCTGAAAGTATCAAGCAGGTCGATTTAGTATAATGACTATTTTTGGGCACTAGATGGCAGCGATGACTCTCTTTGGACAAGATCGGGTAGGCGTCAGTAGAAGACGTGAGGCGGAGCTAGAGTGTTGAGGGGAGAATGGCTGAGGAAGCGAAAATGGCGACTGGTTGCAAGCAGCTCACGCTTGAGCATTTTTTTCACAGACGAAAAGCATCGACCAATGCTAAAGAGCACATTGAGGATGATGATGGTGACTCCGAGGTTGACGCCGAAGTTGGAAGCGTTGACGCGGCGGCTTCGATCGCGTCGTAAAGCCTCACCGGCTAGCGATGCTAACGGCGGAAAACAAGCACTTCTGCACAGGCGGACGTTCAATCGGACGATGAAGAGTACCCCGAGTCCAATGCATATTCATCGGAGGAGTGGGTACAGTCTGATCACGGAGAAGACACTGGTTCTGGACTATGATGCCACCATGAATGGAGTGGATAAGATGGATCAGAACATCTCTTACCACCCTGTATAGGAACTGAAGGACATGAGGAAGCCAGACGTAACACCAGGTCACCGTATCATGATCCTGAGAGTAGACTTGATGACAACATGGCCAAACACACACTGCAGTATATACCTGCTACTCCCCGGAAAAAAAGGCCGGCAAGAAAGTGCACGCGAAGGGGCAATCGCAGTGAAACTAACCTGTGGGGCAAATCCTGATGCGTCCCCTTGCATGCAGGGGAGTTTTACACAATATACCTCACAAAAAGAAAAACTGTGTAGTTGAAACATCCACACAATTGTAAATAGTACCACAGTTGCACACATTTGTAAATAGTAAATAAACGTATTTTGCTATCAAAAAACACCTTTTCATTGATGGTGGTAGTGTTTTACAGAAGTAAAGCACTGTTTAGATGTTTGTGGCATCATTCATGGAAAAAAAAAAGGTGTAAAATTCAGTAGAGTGCATGAAATAATATCGTTTCACAAAAATGTCTCCGTATTTTGGTCCAAAACAGAGCATTTGGGTGAAACTAACCTATTTTCTATTGTTGATTACTGAAGAACGGAATAAGGTAGAAACAAACGTTTTTTTCTGATAAAAGATGAGAGTTCAATCTTTCATTTGGTAGTATTTGTGTTTCCATAGTCCAAACACAACATTTTCTGTGGACCTTGAAAGATCAGTCAAAATGCTTAAATCAGCTGGCACCCACATATCCTCTTTTCTGAAAATGCTTGGCAGTCAAAGAGTTAAGAAAGAAAAAAAAGGTCTGCAGTCTTGAAAAAAATGTTTTAAAAAAGAAAACAAAATGAGGTTACAATGTTGCACCCGGTGGAGACACTCACTTCTCCTGCTTGATAAAGACTTTTCTGTTCAAGCTCTCCCATGCTTCTCTGTCTCGCTTGAATAGCACCATTTTATTCTTTTTCCGTTTTCAGTCTTTTCTTTGTTGTTTTGGCATTCTTTCAACTCTTTACAGTATAATAGTACTTAACTAGACAAAGTGCCATTTCTGCAGAAATTGCGTGGGAATGCAAAAAAGCTGAATGCTATTAGCTGAATGCATGTGCTTAAATAATTTCAGTGAAATTATAATCCGTTTCCTGATATGATAATCCGTTGGTATTGAACCATCGAATGTACTAAAATGTGGTCCAAGCGTGTTTGAAGTTTGAACCCAGGTTCTCCGTGATTTCACTGCTGAGCTAACTTGACTTGTTCGACATCATGGCTAATGGCGTATTTATTTTGAAAAGTGTCATCTGATCCTGAAAGCTAACATGCATTTAATCATTTCAGTGAAATTATAATCTATTTCCTGGTATGATAGTCAGTTGGTATACATGTATATCATTTAAGATAATGGCCATGGATATCTTTGCAATGCACATTCGGAGGTGGGATACGCACCTGCGACCTCCTGGTTACTGGACAATGCGCCTTAGCAACTGTGCCACCTTGCAGTATCAGACACCTCTTGTAGACTTATTGGTACTTATTGATGATCAGTTGTATGCATGGAAGTGGAAAATGGGACTTGCAGGTCCACTACCAGATTTTTTGAATGGTATTTTCCACTTGATATGTGTTTTATTGTGTTTCTATTAGGGCTTCAATTAACGATTATTTAATAATTGATTGATTAATCTGTGAAATATTTTGTTGATTAATTGATTAATCAGATTTTTTTTTTATATTTGAATTGATGGTGCACAAACATAAATTATTATTCTATTACCATGATTATGTTATGAAAATAGGAAAAATGGAGGGGCGAATGCAGATTTGTATTTAATTATTTATATTTATTTCATTGTGCGTCCACGGTGCACTTTCATGGGGGACAGATATTTACTTTTGAGAAACCGAAATTCTGAGCTTTTGGGGAAAAAATTATCAAAAGATATCAAAACGATTCATCGATTGTGAATAATAATGATCAATTAATCTGATAATTGATTAGTTGTTGATTAATTGATTAATCGTTTCACCTCTAATTTCTATTTACTTTTTAAGTTTCTCATGTTTTTGATATAAAATGTTTCATACAAAAATTAACAAAGATGACACAAAAGTTCCATAAATATCATCTAATTTTCAAAAAACATACTATTTTGAGGTATATATTGTTATTGGGGGATAAAACAACCTAAATGGCGCTATTTTTTTTAATTTACTTTATATTGCACAGCATGTTAGGTGTACAAAAAAGTTTTTAAAGTTTGGGTTACGCCAATTAGTGTCCATAAGTCCAGAGAAAAGGCCTTCAGTTTAATATTGGACAAGTTAAGTATTGACTCCCACCCGACCAAGTTATCCCACACATTAGCACACAATAAGTGCTTTTTGACGATTAGAAATAAATATCAGATTGCTGACACATACTTGTAATAAATGTTTACTATTCCTCTGCCTTGTGTGGGCAGGATGTAGTGATTTATGGAATGTGTTGTGCACAGTGTCCGAGTCACATTGTTGCTTCTATTTTTCCATCATTACACCCACCCACTTGAATACTGGACCGGTATGTGAGTGTGTGTGTGTGTGTGTGTGTGTGTGTGTGTGTGTGTGTGTGTGTGTGTGTGTGTGTGTGTGTGTGTGTTCATGTAGTGCACTACAAAGACAGCTGTTGTTCTGAGGCATGTTTTATTCCGAAATTAGCAGCACTGGACTCCAGTTTTTGACACAAGCCTGAATTTACACTCGATTACATATATAGCGACATAGCAAAGGGCAATCAAATAATGAAGCAAAAAGTGCAGTCCTGAGGGAATTATTGAGTGAGGCAGGGAGAAAAAGGGAGGGAGAGGTTGTGAAAGGAAAGAAGGACAGTGTCATAGGAAAGAAGGAAAAAGGGAGTGGGGCATTCTGAGGCAGTGAGTCACACTCAGAAGTGCTAAGGAAAATGGACAGGGGAATGGCACTAGAAATGTCATCTAGATACCAACAATAAAGTCAATTGAATTACAGTACATCCGGAAAGTGTTCAGAGTTTCACTTTTTCCACATTTTATGTTACAGCCTCACTGTTGGAAAGTAAACCTTTGTTCCAGTTTCTGGCTTTGAGCAGTCTGAAGCAGATTATCATCCAGGATGTGTCTGTGCATTGCTACATTCATCCTTCCCCCACTTTCTCACTTCCTACATCATCCCCACGTCTCAATGCTGCCACCACCATTCCTCACTGTATGAGTGGTATTGAGTTCCTCCCAAAATTATGCCTGGCATTCAAGTCAAAAGAGTTCAATCTTTGTCTCAAAATTCTTTCTCATGGTCAGAGTTCTTTAGGTGGCTTTTGGGAAATGCCAGGTGGGCTGCCATGTGCCGTTTATTAAGGAGTGGCTTCCGTCTGGCCGCTCTACCATACAGGCCAGATTGAGGGAGTGCTGCAAATATTTTGTATTTTTTTTAGCACTCACTCACACAAACACACACACACACATACAAACATGGTCTCTCAGGCGGGGAAGCGAACCCACGCCATCCTGCATCGTAGACAAGTGACGGTAGTGCTGCAAAGTTGCTTGTTCTTCTCTCCACAGAGGACCGCTAGACCATCGTGTTGTTGGTCACCTCCCTGACTAAGGCCCTCTGCCCCTAATTTTTCAGTTAAGACGGGCTCTAAGAAGAGTCTTGATGGTTCAGAACACCTTCCACCTTCAAAGCAGCAGAAATTGTTCTGTATCCTTTGCCAAATTTGCGCCTAAAGACATTCTTGTCTGGGAAGTCTACAATCAATTGACTTCATGCTTGGGTTGTGCTCTGTCATGCACTGTCACCTGTCAGACCTTACATAAGTTGGGTTTCCATCCACCCATTTTGATTCGAATTTTCAAGAAATGCAAAAAATAAAACTGAATGGAAATGCTAGAAATTTGCAAAAGGGCCCAAAATTTGAAAATAAAAAGTTTTTACGCTTAGAAGGGGTGGATTTTGAAGCGTATCGAAAAAAGGAAAATGCAAATTTTGGCTATGGAAATGTTTTGACCAGATATTATGTCACACGTACGTTTGTAGTCCCAAAGCAATGTCGGACGATAAAGTAAGGTATGTTTGAGGGGGGTACGAAACAGAAATATTTTTGGAATTAATTACAGAAACGAATATTAATGCTATTTTAGATGGAAAATAGCAAAGAAACGTTACGGTTTATCAAGAATTACAAAAGACAACTCATACGATGTCAGTACGTCGTACGGCGCAGTCGCTTCCTGGTCTTCTTCCTCTTTTAAATTACTGGTGGATCACATCTTTATGGTGTAAACCGTTACCTACAGCGGCGGAGTCTCCTCTCAATATTCGCAAAAGCGGGCATAAGTCGTATGTCCGTTATGCGCATTTTCAGTAAATTCGCTTAAAGAAATCTAAACAATTGGATAGAAACCTGACTATAGATAACTGTGTGCCTTTTCAAATCATGTCCAATCAAATGAATTTACCACAGGTGGACTCTAATTAAGCTGTGGGCACCCTCAGTGAGAACATGATGCACCTGAGCTCAATGGGGTAGATGCCACGGACTTCCGACTTCTGGGTTTTACACATCAGCGCCGTTTCCGGCCCCTGCTGGCCACCCCTGCTCCCCCCAACCGCGTGCTCCCGCTCATCGGCGGAAGGCCGTCTCGGCTAACTGAAATGCTTCGGACACTGAGACAGACACTACACACTCGCAGCCTCGCACCCGTCGACGGGAACGCGCAACCGAGGGGCAAAAAGGCGGAAGCGCAAGTACTGGGACGCGGCCCACACGTCACAAACCGGAAACTGAAACAAAGTTGATGGGTGAAAACCCGGAAGTCGGAAGTCCCGCCTCCTCCGTGGCATATAGTCCATTGTGAGCTTTTGGCAAAGGGTGTTGTGAATACATACAGTATGTATGTTTGATTTCTTAGTTTTTATTTAGTTTTAATAAATTTGCAAACATTTTAGAAACACTCCCCCCCCCCCCACATTGTCATTATGGGGTGTAAAAAACTTTTGTCCATAATAAATTTGATAACTTCTTTAAATTTCATGTAATATTTAATACCTTTAATTAAAAACACATTCTTCCACTTGCTGTCAACTGAAGATGACATCACTTGTGCTGAGGAAATAGATACCAACCAATCACGGCTCACCTGTTTTCTGTGTATGGTCACCAAACTAAGCCATGATTGGCCATTACCCATTACCTCAGCACAGGTGATGTCATCTTCAGTCGACAGTGAGTGGCAAAATTAGTTTTTAAAGGTAGCTTATTTATTGTTCATGAAAAATAATGAAGTTATCACATTAATTATAGCCAAAATAGTATCTTCTTACTGTTGAAAATGACTCAATAGTCAAGTATCCCTTTAAGTAACAGTTAACACATGTTTGGTTGATGATCGAATAAAGCAAATGAAAGAGGACATTTCAGCCTAGTTCTTTATCTGACACGTAGGCAAACATTTACACAACCACACCATTATGGTGATGTGAGTGAATTTTATTGTTTGCAAAAGTTTTACACGCTAGCTTGCCATGTCTTCATTTTAATGCATTACGCTATATTTGTTTATGCTTACACAAGGCCATGGGTGCATCCCTCGAAAGGAATCAAGGTATTCTGGTCCGTAACATTTCTAAAATGGGGGATGTTGATGTTGTTAGAAGTGCACCTCCCCATGAGGATGTTCTCTCTTGACTACACTTTCCACTTCGAGCCACTTCTTTTCTTTCTGTCTGCAGTCATGCAAGGACAGAAGAAGGGAGAGTCTGTCTGGTCTGGGAAAGGAAAGATAAAGCTGTCTGTCTATCACTCCTCCTCTCCTCTTTCTCAACTGCCCTCTTCTGAGGTCACTTGGAAAGAGATGCGGTGCATTCAAAACAACTCACAGCAGATTTTTCACTCTTGGACGTGTGAGATTCCGATGTTTGTTGGGAATTTGTTTGTTAGTGACAAGTAAAAAGAAAACCACATGATCTGTTCTGCTGGGACAAAACATGGTGTGAATAAACAATTTTTTACTGTGTCAATCAATGACAGCTACTAGTATGCATTCATCTACCAGTCCATGCATTTTCTATTGTCTATAATTATTATACTCTTATAGCTTATTCTAGCTGACTTTGATCAAGAGGCAGGGGTGCACATGAACTGACCGCAGGTCAATCACTAGCTACATATTCAAATGGCAAAGTTTTATGAATCTAACATGCTTGTTTTTGGAAGACGGAGTACTAGGAGAAAAGACAAGCATGGAAGAGTACAAAATACAAACTCCACTGAGACCTGCTAACTACATGTTCCATACTACCATACAGTAAATAACCAATCAGTGCTCTGGGTGGTGCACCTGACATATCTCACTGATGTGTTTACCAAACATTTGTTCAAACTCGATTGTGTGAGGAACCAATTTACTGTGAGCGAGAACCTGAAAAACCTTCCTGCAAGGCTGCAGGAGCATCTGATGGATTTATCGTCTGACCGGTCGCTAAAAACGGCAATATTCTGAGAAGACATTTTGTTTCCACACTGACACCAGAACTATCAAAGCTTATGCTCAACTGTCTAGATTTGTTTTTCGTATCATTTTTAATTTGTAGTTCCTGATTGGAAAACGGCCACAAAAGGGCAGCAGATACTGGTATCGGCCGCCGTTTAATATAATACCTTGAAATAAGGTCAAGTATTAGCCCGATATCGATACTTGGTATCAGTACTCGCCCATCCCTAGGTCAGTTGGTACACAAGCAAAAAAAAGGTTGGGATCCACTGTGGTATTTAATCAATTTAGTTGTGTGTGACAAAACTAATATATAAGGTGTGAGTTGTCCTGTTTTCTGCGTTTTTTAAAATCCATCTACAGTGTCTGAAGTGTTCAACAAAAATGAGTGTCTCAAATCATTCATGAAAACACTGTCATGATGTTGAGGAAATTAAATTTAGAACGCTCCCAGTTGATAATGTACAGCATTAATCAAGATAATGTCGATCAATACAAAATTAACTGTTGAATTCATAACTTGGGGTTGGCACATAAAACACATACTAGGTCCTAAATCTTTCTCAATACAATTCTTTCCGTTGAGTATACAGAAGAAATGTGGATACATGAGCAATTCATATATCCATTGTATTATATGACTGTTATTAGAATGATATGCCTTCTCAAGAATACATATTCATTTGAAGGGTACATATTTACATGTATTGAAGTCCTTATGTCACATACTGTAGTAGCAACATGTTATCAGCACTGCTTATATCAGCTGGCCTTTTCACACACGCACAGGCGCGCGTGCACACACACACGATTGCAGAACAGCATTTATGTCTGTTAAATGTGATGACTAATGTACACAATAACATTAAGTTTGTCGTGTCACAAAAAAAAAGAATAACCTACATTGAGATGCTAATAGTGGCTCGGTCAAAGTCACTCACTGCTTATTGATTCGATGCTAAATCAATTGATGACATGTTACATTAAATCAGCTACATTTTTTTCTCTTAAGTTATTTAGCAATATGTGAGACCGTTTATTACGAATGTGGTGATTTTAAAATGTCACATTTCATTTTCTTAACCAGTTTATTGAGCGTGTCATAATGATACAGCTAAAGTGCATTTACAATAGATTATGCGTAAGTATGCCCGCTGCGTTTAAAGATGCTCCCCAAGATGGAGATTCGTCAGCTCATTTCCTGATGTGCAGTCAAGGAGAAGATAAGCTCACTTAAAACACAAACTCCCGTGTCTGTTTAACTTACCCTTGGCACGATGGATTCCAAAAAACAAAAAAACGTAGACGTTTGGGTTACGAAGACGATGGAAAATCATGCGACTCAAGCTCCCGTAATTGTTGTCCGCTCGGTGGGCAAACACCCTTCTCTTCTGAAACGCTCCACAGGTTGGCAGCAGTTTAGGAAGGGGAAGTTCATGAGCTTCAAACGATGGACTCGAGCCCCGATCCCAGGTCGGTTTCTAGGTCGTAAATGCATTGGCGAGCCAGGGCGTGGAGGCTGATCCTGGGTCAGTTCTACGAGTCCCGAGGGGGAGTGTCGCTTCTATAATGTTTGCTGAACGAGAGCGAACATGTAAAAGCGCTCCCTTGGTCGATTCACTCCAGTATGGGCAACCTTAGTTACACTGTTCAGCACGTATCTAACACTGGGGTGTGAACAAATAATAAATAAAAATAACATTCCAACTTTTAAAAGCAACTTTTATTTAATTTTTACAGCACATGCTCTCTCTTATTGTAATGTTTGAACACAGGGAACAAGCTCTTAAACGTACAGTCTTTTGCATTTTGTCTTTGCAAGTTTGTACACTTACAACAAGGTCCAATCATGACTCAGATCTTATGAAAGCACGTTAGACAAGCTATGCAAGCTTTTATTTCTTTACCAAATGTGTTTCCTCTTAAATGTGCAGATCGACCTAAGATGGCGTTTTTCCTCCAAATATCCACCCACTCTTTATCTCCACCCCTCTTCTGTCTGCTCCTCTCTCACAAGGAAACCGGTTAGTCAGGATTTATATCAGATTTCACTGCTGTCATCTTCCACTTTCCTGCAATGAGAGATCAGAGAGGAGGTGGGGCAGTAGTTAGCATTGTGGTTTAGGAAGAGCACAAACGAATTGTGTTGGGGGAGGCCATTGGCACATTCACTATATGGGGGGTGGGGGGAAGGGGGAGGGGTGGATAAAAAAAGGGGGAAAAAGAAGAAAAGGATGAGACATCTTACTTGGAGCGCCTGGAGGAGCACTTGTTGTCTGTGAAGGAAAGCCAGGATAATGTGGTCAGAGGAGGTCACAGATTATTGTGTGAATACTGTGACTTTTGCCTAAATGCTATTATATTTCTAAAAGCTCATAACATATCTCAAAAATAATGAATAAATAAATAAATAAAAGACAGTTTGCACCAGATGGATGCATTTTACTTCTTGTCATCCTAGAATATTAAACTTTTCCTAAAAAGTGAGGCAATATTAAAAGGCAACAATGTGTCAATAATGCAACTTTTGTTACTCCATAGTAATTCGTCATTCATGTTAAGAGTGCTTAAGAGTATTTAATTGTTTCAACATACTTTATTACAATGTTGAAATTATAGTTTGACTGTGTGGCACTTACACAGTAAAATACCAACTCCTGCGAAGAATAAAAAGCCTGAACAGATCAGTCCTGCAATTCGAAGCCTTTCATAGTCTGTCAAAAAAAAAAGAAGAAGGAATGCCACAAGTTTAAGGGATCAATTTCAGTTATATATTGACATATTATTTATTTTCTTTCTTTCTTTTTTTTTTTTTACTAAACAAACATATGTTGTTTACGCAATTACATCTAATTCATCAACATAAATATTAGGGATGTTTGATATGACTTTTTCAGACCGATACCAGTTTATGCTCTCAACTCTTGAGTAGTCACCGATACCAATTACTGATACTACTAGTCCTTTTGATACATAAAATTTCCCCCCAAAACCAATTACAGGTAATTTTAAAGAACACATAAGAAGACATAAGTGTTCTCTCACTTTTTGCGGGTGATACGTTCCACGCCTCCCCACGATAGGTGAATAATCTCTGAAAAACCCATGAAATATCGACGTACAACTAGACTTCAACCCTGCAATGTATAAATTATGGACCCAGATAAAAATAAAAAAAACATAATAGAGTGAATTTGCAATAAGTGAACCACAAAGTAGTGAGTGACCACTGTAGCATTTCTCTTAAAGTTGGATTTAATTAATGACCATTTTCTATTCTTCTCCGTTATAATTTCTAGTTCCTGATCGCAAAACAGCAACAAGAGGGGAGCCAATTCTGGTATCGGTCGCCATCGTGAGTACAGATCCTTTGAAGTATTGGTCCGATACCTAGTATCGGGACTCACCCATCCCTTTCTGTAAATATATTTACTTTTAATTATGTTATGTACAACAAATATTAAAATAAATTCAGAACAAACGTGACAATTATAAAAAATAATTCCATATACACTGTGAGCTCTTTCAATAGATGACATTGAGGATGTGTACTTACTATAAACAAATGCACCTACAGAGAAGAGAACAGAAGAGACAGAAAACAGTCACTAACAAAATGAAGGCTCTTTATATGCAGGGCTAGCAAAAAATAGAAAATACAAATCATTCAGTTTTCATATCGCATTGTCACTGACACACAATGTTGGCTTTTAACCTTCCAGTTGTCTTTTGGACTCGTTGCAAACATGGTAATGGCTTATTGTGACCCAATGTATGTTTAGTTTCTCCACAAACCAGTTTGTCCACAGAACCAGCCTCAGACACAAATCAAGGCAGACAGACTAAGTTTTTGCCTTACTTGCTTCAGTTTCAGTGAAGAGAGTGAAGAGCACTAGAAGAGAAAACAAAGAATATGTTAAGTGTGGAATTTCTTGTTTAGCCTGCACCTGATGAGGCATCTGCAGCTTTTTTGATTATTAGTATTCAAAATGTTTATTGTAATAGATAGACATATATGCTGTGCGTTAATAATCCTGTGAGGGAAAATTAAATAAAATGGAATATTATAAATGGTTCAAGGTGTAATTTGCACTATACCTGCTATCACAGCCACAAGTGTGGGATTTGCCATCTTCAACACTGTTAAGACATAAAAGAGAAAACATGACTGTGAAATTGAATAGGACACGATTTGGTTCTCATGACTTTGCCCTTGTTTTATACATGCCCGTACACGAACATGAACACACTCGCACGCACACGTACGTACACACACACGCACACACCCACGCACCCCCCCCCACACACACGCACACACACACACACACACACACCCTTCTCCCTCCCCTCAGGAGGCATGTCCTTGTGGTGTGAGAGGTCAGAATCCCGTCAGCAGGGATGCATTTCGCATGTTTGGAGAATAAACAGCAAAGTTTTCCAGCCAGCTTTCATTCCATATCGGAAAAAAAAGCCTAACATCATCTTACCTTACCTTTACAAAATAAATACATGAATAAATAAATGAATAAATAAATGAATAAATAAATGAATAAATAAATGAATAACATAGAAAAAAAGCCCAAATACATGTAGTTTTGGTTTTCCATTTCTGTTAAACAGTTGCGTTTGGAAATGAACCAAAAACACAGTTTATCGAAATTCTATGCATGTAATTTGGCCATTCTTGCTGTACTACTTTTAAATAATGAACTCAGATGCATACTTTTTTTGTGTGCAAAATGTAACAATATTTTACTGTCAAAATATATTTTTCCAAGCATTTGGAACTTAACAAAGTGTGAGAGAAATGTTCTATTTTGAAACTCACCTCCAATTGACCTTGCAAAGTACTTACAGGTTTTTTAAGTACATTCTGTTAATGAAGTGTAAGCAAGGCAAACTAAAAACAAACAAAGAAGCAAGTGGGTTGAATCATGAAGTGAGCCAAAACCTTTTTCCGCAACCTGTACCTCTTTCAGTTAGTCTGGCCTTAGGAATGGTCATAGAATGAAAATATAGTCGAAATAATTCTTGTTTTGCATCTTTTGTTTGTCACCTTCAGTCCAGAGGTCACAGTGACCGTCAGCTAGCATGACATTGGTGAAGGCCACACAGAATTTTGACTTTCAAGTCTCATGTATGCCCCATGAAGATTGAAAAAGTAATCAATATCAACACTTGCTCTTAATTTAAAACATTTGTTTTTGTTAATATTTAATAATTTAAAGGTTCATTATCATCTACATTTTTTCTGCCTAAACACTGGACGAGCACCAAACCTTCCAACAAAACTCTATAATCAGGATTTTCATCCCATAAAAACAAAGCTTGACCCTGAGCCCCATAATGAGGTCACAATATACCTTGACTTACCTGAACAGGTGAGTACTGAGTCGTGAGTGTGTGAATGTTGAACGAGATACAAGGCTGTATTTTTGGTTTTACCTGATTATGTTGTGCCTGCTCCTCCTCTTTGTTTAGAGTATAAACTGTTGTGCATGTATACTGTATCTGTGCATGTGTGTGTGTGTGTGGGTGTGTGGGTGTCAGCGTGTGTGTGACTCGTTTTACAGACCCTGGAGGCCATTGGTAGTGTTTTCCCATAAACATTAGTGTGGCACATTGTTTAATAGCTGTTGAAAGTATGCCATGTTAAACACTCATATCTGAACGCACCCCAAAAGTTGCCCTAATATGTTGAGGCCTTCACTATTTGTTATACAGCAGAGTGTCTTCATATTGCATTCTGTATTGTCAAGGGGATAGGAACCAAGACTGACTGTAAATAGTGCCATCTAGGGGCAAAGGCGGACTTACCATTAGGCAAACCGAGGCAGTTGCTCACGTTACTAAAGGGCCCTATAAAATTCCTCATACACTAATGGCCAATATAGTTTTTACTTATTTCCGCACATTAATTATGTTTTTGATCCAAATCATTTCGCTAAAATGTCAGCAGAAGGCTTCTTGTATCGTATGTCTATTGCCCCCCCCCCCCCCCTCAGTTTCCACGAATGGATCAGTCCATCTTACTGCGCATGTGCAAAAACAGAGCGGAAGGACGCAAAGTGACGGCAGTGAGCGTCGAGCGAGACTGAGAAGAAAGGAGAACGTAAAAAATGAAACAAGATTATCCCAGTGGGGCCGAAAAGAATAAGGAGGAAAGCAAAACGTTTATTGCAAAGTTATCAAAAATGACAAATATTCTCACTGCATCTACGGCGACTTACAGCCTGCAGCAGCAACAATATCGACGCCTGTTTGGGACACAAAAGTAGTGAGTAGCTGTTTAGCTGGTGACATTTCCCTTGTATTGATAAGTATTTCTTCATCTCATTGAACTTGGGAGGGCCCGTTATCGTTGCATCTTACCAGCCGCATGATGCTATTTTTCATGCATCACTTCCCTGGCTACGTGCCATTTTAAAGCTCATTTTAAATGAATTAATGTGCTGTTGGACAGTTTAAGCAATGTTCATATATTTGTAGCATCACTTGTTTCTCCTGTGAGTTGCAGCCAGCCTGTTTTTAGGCTTGTCATGATGCATTTTCCAAATTGGCCCAGAGTGATTTCATTATTATTATTATTTTTTTAAGTTTTGTCTTAATAAGTCACCCCGAAAAGGAATATTCTTTCACCTTAAGCATTAAATAATAATTTTGGGGGTTTTCACTTAGTAGGAAGGGTTTGAAATATGTAATCGGCAACATAATGTACAGTGCTCAGCGCAAAAGAGTAAAAAGAGTACACCCCCTTTGGAAAGTAACATATTAAACAATATCTTAATGAATACAAAAACAAACGGGAAAGTGTTTTCTTTAAGTAACACCCATTTATAATAAACTGTCAGCTTGATACCTGTGTAATGAATAATGAGACTCACCTGTAGACGCTTGTAGTCTAAAATTTGGGCTTTTTGAGCTCTGCTCCAGGAACGTTCTGTTGGGTGTACTCATTATTGCAACACCCTTATTTGAATAAAACTGAAAATGTTGTTCTCTAATTCATATTATTAACCTTATTTTTATGTTATAAGTCAAACAGTTGTTATATAAATTTAGTCTTGTCATCATTTTGGAAATTGTTTTTGTGTTCATAGACATATTGTTCAAAGTGTTATTTTTCAAAGGGAGTGTACTCACTTATGCTGAGCACTGTACAATAGTGGAGTAGAGAGTGCAGTATTTGCCTCACAGATACAGCAGCGCAGACAAAATCCTCAAATTTCTACATTAGCACTTGACAATACTACTGAATAAGAAGCTTTATACTGTGTTGTGCGTGTTTGTTTCACAATGAGACATGGATGTGCTGTGAGAGTTACAAAATTATGTTATGCAATTTTAAGGAAAAGTACTATATTGGGATGTATAGGTCTGCCTTTAAAATGATCTGTCTTTTTTTTGGAGGGAATTTTTATGTACTAGTGGTATCGGTATCTGGTATCAGTATTTGTGACTACTCAACAGTTGAGTATCGGTATCGGTCTAAAAAAAAGCGGTATTGAACATCCCTATTTAAAATATATGTATCTGTCTTCTCATTCGAAAGGGCCCCATGCCTACCTTTGTCTGGGGCCCCAAATTTCTTAAATCCGCCTCACGATTTCGGCTTTTTTATCTTCATCGATCAAAAGTACGTCACGATTTCGAGCATCAAAATAAAAGAGAGGATAGACGATTGCCCCGCCACCCCCTCACGAGGGAACGCAAATGACACACAGCGCATTTAGCTACTAGCTAACTGCACTTGTTAGCTGACCTGCAGTCATGGCTGGCAAGCGCGGATAAAGGAGACACGGCAACGGAGTTTCAAGCTGCTCCTGCTTCTCTCAAGTCACTAGTTTGGAAACATTTAGCGTTGCCGGTGAGTTATATCGACACCGCGAAAAAGACCACAGTGTGCAAGATGTGATACGATACTAATGATATGATACAAACATGGCAGGACACATACGCCGGCATCACAAAGATTTAGATTCGTCAAGTTCAACTAGTAGTGGGGAAAAACAGTCCAGTCAACTATTCCATCCTCATTTACAATGAAACTTCCACACACCTCAGCTCGCACGAAACTGCACCCAACAGTTAAAGAAGATTGTAAAAATTGGTTGGGGGCCGGTGGGGTGCCTGGTGGGCCTGCAGTGCCCCGTCCTGCTGCGTTGGGCCGGGGGCGCGGGCCGTGTTGGGGCGGGGGGCGCTCCTGCTCCTGGGTTTGCTCTCCGGCCGGTGGCCCTGGTGGGGCCCGGGGGTCGTCCTTTGGCGCTGCCGCGGCCTGGGGGGCCCTGAGGTGTTGCGCTTGCTCTGTTCCGGCGGGGGTCGACGGCTCCCCTCTTTGGTGGAGATTTTCATGCATGCCAGATCCACCACACCAGCATCTACCGAAACTCAGACACAATCTGTTTCCTCCTCAGGTTATTGAATCGGTGGAGGCTGGTGTCTCGGATCTCACGCGGCTTCGTCTGTCCTTCCTTCCTTTTCTCGGTCTCTCCGTTGGTCTCTTGAGGCCTCCCTGATTTTATGTTTTTTGGATTTGTTGGGGTCTGGATGTTTCTTGGGCTGGAGAGGAGTTCTGGTGGGGGGTGTCTGGTCGGTGCTGGATTTCACCTTCCTTGGTTTTCTTCGGTCCCCTCGGGTCTCCTGGTGTTCGATTTAGGTGAACGGTATGAGATATTTTTTTTTTTTTCTAATAGGTTTTCTGGTGAGCTAACAAACACACGCACGCACGCACGCACACACACATACTCACCCACACACACACAAAAAAAAAAAATGTATGTATGTGTGTATGTATATATGTATATATGTATGTATATATGTGTATATATATATATATATATATATATTAAAAAAAAAAAGAAAAAAAAAAAAAAAAAAAGAGCAATGATGATGACATTTCCGAATGAACAATACTGAGCTCTTAAAAAAAGAGAAAAAAAAAAAAAAAAAAAAAGAAGATTGTAAAAATGACGTCATTCTCAGGGGACAAAAAGTCTAAGCTACCTAATTTTTTATGCTCAACTGTTAGGATATAGGCTCCAATTGTTCTATGACTTTGGACATGACTGTTATATTTATTTATTTTTGTTTTGTTTTGTTGCATTGTTATTTTTGAGTCGTGCATTCTACTGAATGTAAAGATGTCTCAAACTGCACATAACATATCTTAACTATAGAAAAACTTAAAAGAAGAAAGTAAAAATGGCAGTTGTAATTCTCAGGGGATAAAAAGTCCAAACTACTTATTTGTTTGTTTTGTTTCTTAATTGTTTAACTGTTAGGATATAGTTTGTTCAGGCTGTATTTGTTCCATGACTTTGGATACAATTGTACTTATTTTTGTTTTGTTGCACATTGTTATTTTAAGAGTAGTGCACAGTACACTGCTGTAACCAAAAACAGTCACTAGATGGCAGGCACCCTATGTGACTTCTTTGTTTTTGTTTTCCACTTCACTAAGAACAAGACTCCAGAAAAAGGGGGAAAAAAAGAAAGAACAAGACTGTTACCTTTATATTGTAAATACATCCTTTGAATTTGACCATAAGTGCCTAATGTCAATTATCATACATTAAACAAGAATAATGGAAATTGCATCACTTATATGTAGCCCATCTTTTGAAATAAGATTTATTGTACAATGAACAAAACCAATGATCGCAGTCTAGACTAGCCTTAGCCTACAAATGGCATATGCCTTTGTGCTGTAAAGAAAAAAATCGGATCGTGGGGGCAGCAGCTTTAACAGGGAAGCCAAGACTTTCCTCTCCCCAGCCACTTCATCTCGCTCCACCGGTGGGGATCCAGGTGTTCCCAGGTCAACCAAAAGACAGACTCACTCCAGCATGTCCTGGGTCTTCCCCAGGGGCCTCATGCTGGTGGGACATGCCTGGAACACTTCTCCATGGAGGCGTCCAGGAGGCATCCGAACCAGATGCCCGAGCCACCTCAACTGGCTTCTCTAAATGCGGAGCAGCAGTGGCTCGATTCAGAGTCCCTCCCGGATAACCGTGCTTCTCACCCTATCGCTAAGGGAGAGCCTGGATAGCCTGCAGAGGAAACTCATTGGCTGCCAATTGTATCCGGGATCTTGTTCTTTTGGTCGCGACCCACAGCTCGTGACCATAGGTGAGGGTAGGAACGTAGATTGATTGGCAAATCGAGAGCTTTTTCTTTTGGCTCAGCTACTTCTTCACCACAACGGACTGATACAAAGTCCGCATCACAGCAGATGCTGCACTGATACCGCCTGTCGATCTCCTGTCCATCCTGCCCTCACTCGCGAACAAAACCCCAAGATACTTGAACTCCTCCACTTGGGGCAGGTTCTCATCCATTCTTCTTCTTCTTCTTCTTCTTGCTACGTGAATGAGGAGGCGCTATGTTTTAGTGATGTTCTGATGTAAAAGCATTTTATTTTTATTTTTTTATCTATTTATTTAATTGCGCTTGCCGAGCTGTGTGTTATGAAAATAATGTAAATAAGTGCGGCAAATAAATGTCATTTTTCAAAATCAAAATCAAAATCTTATTTTTCTTTTTCTTCTTCTTATTAATCTTGCAATAACAATTGTTGGTGTCAACCAACAATTATGTCCATGTGACCATAATCTTAAACTTGATATAGAAACTAACAGAATGTTTGCAACATCCTCACTTTTGTCCAACGGAAAATGCCAACACTGTTGGACTGTCTATAATGACTGGAAGAGCTGTGACGTGGGGAATGTTGTCAATGTGGAGCCGGGTGCATCCTGGAAGTGGAACTGTGAAGAGGAAGTCTGTAAAGTGAATTGAGAGATATGACTAAGGCTACGTTCACACTGCAGGGCGTGATGCCCAATTCTGATTTCTTGTTAAATCCGATCTTTTTATGTACCGTTTACATTACAAAAACAAATGCGACATCTAATGTGAACGCAACGCACCCGTGATGCGACTTGCATGCGCAAAGAGCACAAGTCGAGTGGCGTACACCTAAAACAATGTCACGTTGCAGTGTTCACGGAAGTAAATATTGTCCCGATTCGCAAAGTTTCACCGCCACTCAAGCCACTAAGGCAAGTGACTTTTAACAGTGTCATATGTAAATTTAGCTGTGCCAACGCACGCTACAGACTGGTGGACTGGTGGACTCGTTTCGCGGACGTGTTAGGAGTTCGATTCATGTGTCTTGTCTGCATACATTATGCAAATTCAGCTGCGCGAACGCCCGCGCTCCTGGTTGGTGGACATTTTTCACGCTCGCTCCTGTTTGGCTGCTGTCCTCGGCTTCCTCGTGCCACAGTTTTGAACGTACTGTTTACAAACAGCATCAGAAATCCGTCTGACTTATTGTTTCATCTCATGTCGCCAGAGTAGCGAGGTTAAAAGAGGTAATATAAATATTTGGGGACACATGAGGGGACACTCCTCGACCTCCTCATTTCATTGAGAAGTCTACCGAAGATGACGTTGCGCCGTTCGTGATGAACCGTCTGCAGGGCTGAATTTCTACTATCACCACACATGTAAATTTTATGCTTCATGTTTCAAGTGTGATTAAATTAAAGACAAATGAAAATTTTGTTTGTATAGCTATTATCAGCTTTGTATATATTCACAGATGTGTCAGTAGTCTCTCTTCCAAGCACTCTCTCCTGCCCGCTCAGAGCGCATGCGGATGAACGTTCACAGTGCAGACCCGTCTCATACATATCCGATTTATATCCACATACGAAAGAGGCCCAGGTCTGGTGTGAAAAAAATCGGAATTGTACCGTTCGCACTGCATGAAAAAAATCAGATACATGTGGAAAAAATCGGAATTGAGACTAAGGCTGCATTCACACTGCAGCTCAATTCTGTGTCATTGGCAGTGCGTGGCTAACCTCTTGTAACATGGTTACTTAAGGCATATGCCTGTTCTGTTCTAAACAAATTCAAACATTGAGTGCAATTATTGTGTGCAAGACATTTTCTTGTTATTTGAAGGACACCGAATCAAATGAATTAGGTCCAGTGTCTCTACAACACTTCTATCCGCGAAGGTCAGAAAAAACACCTTTAGCAGGCTCCGTTTCTGGCCTGTAGAGTCCTTAAAACCAATAAAGTATTTTTCAGCTGCAAAAATTCTCTCTCCCTGTTAGTGTACATAAGTGTATGCGTGTGTGTGTGTGTGTGTATATGTGTATATGTGTGTATATATATATATATATATATATATATATATATATATATATATATATATATATATATATATATGGTATATATATATATATATGGTATATATATATATATATATGGTATATATATATATATATATATATATATATATATATATATATATATATATATGGTATATATATATATATATATATATATATATATATATATATATATATATGGTATATATATATATATATATATATATATATATATATATATATATATATATATATATATATATATATATATATATATATATAATTTGAACATTTTCAATTCTGAGCTATGAACTGAACTAATTAATTTTAACATTTTGAACTATAATTGGCGTAGAAAAATAACTTTCCCAACACTACACACATACGCGCACGCACGCGCGCACCCCCCCCATACACCCACCCACACGCACACACACACACACACACACACACACACACACACACACACACACACACACACACGCACACACACACACACACACACACACACACACACACACACACACACACACACACACACACACACACACACACACACACACACACACACACACACACACACACACTGTTGTGGGGTTATGGTGGTGGTATTTCGTGTGTTTATCTCTAAACAGTGACTTGGAACAGGTTAAATGACAATGTGTGAAATCCAGTCAATCAACAGTGCAGTAAGTAATATAAAGACTCAACTCTTGTAGATGCAAGAAACAGAAACACATTTTAAGGAAGCAGCTGAAGCAACACATTGCTGCACACTACCTCTGCTGTATAAACTAATAGACGAGAGAGAATTCTCTCCCGCTGACATGCATGTGTATGTCTGACACAGGTGTCACAACAGCATGGTGGCTGACTGGTTAACATTATCACCTCACAATTCAGAGGTCGTGGGTTCCTATCAGGGTTCAAGCCTTCTTGTATGGAATTTGAATGTTCTACCTGTGCTTGCTTGGGTTTTCTCAGGCTACACCGGTATCCTTCCATGTTTCAAAGCCATGCATGGTAGGTTAACTGAAGACCCCAGGACTACATGAGTAGTCTGCGGGCCAGTTCTAAAAATACATCAACATTTTTGTGTTCAGAGCAGAAATGATAACAAAAAAGGCATGTCTTTCAGAGTGGTCTTAATCTAAATCAAGTTTTAGTTCCAAATTTGACATCCAGGGGGCAGTCCTGTATTGCATCTTTTTTTCATTTTTTATTTTAGCTTGGGCGAGCAGTGTATCTGTGTTAAGTGAATGATTTACTAATGGGATTATATCTAAGAGTTTTACTCTACAGAGAGGCACAAGACAGGGATGCCCACTGTCGCCTTTATTATTTGCAATATTTATTGAACCGCTTGCATTAGCCATACGCCAGGAAAGAATGATTCAAGGGATTCACTCTGGGGTAACAGAACATAAAATTAATCTATATGCCGATGATATTTTACTTTATTTAGAAAAGCCTGCTATTTCGTTAGGGGAAGTATTTAACTTAATAACTAAATTCTCACAGTTATCAGACTATTCTATTAACTGGACAAAATCAACACTTCTACCTATTACAGAAAATTCATGGAACCCTGCAAGCCAGGACCCATACTACTCATTTCCTATAGGTAATTTAAAATACTTAGGCATAAAAATCTCACCTAAATTAACTGATTTAGTTAATTTAAATTTCACTCCACTTCTGGATAGCATTTATAGTGACTTGGAGCGCTGGAATAATCTTCCTATTTCTCTAATAGGACGAATAGCCACTATTAAAATGAAAGTTTTACCCAAAATAAACTATTTTTTCTCAATGATTCCATTTAAACCTACGGCTAACTGGTTCCAGTTGTTGGACTCAGCCGTTACAAAATTTTACTGGAAAAAAAAAGAAGCAAAGATTAGTCTATCTACTCTTCAGAAAAATAAATCCAAAGGAGGTCTAGAGGCACCAAATTTTATGCACTATTATATAGCCAACCAGCTACAATATATTATTTTATGGGCACAACCCAATAGAGATACTAACTGTTGGCTGGAACTAGAACAGAAGGATTGTAATAACCTCAGACTCCTAGATTTACTCTTTATTACAACATCGATTAAGCGACATAACTGCTTTAAAAATCCAATGATTTCCGCCACCCTGACTGCCTGGTGGAAGGCACTAGAAATGACAAAAGCCCAAGTGGAGCCCAGCGGGCTTTCTCCCCTATGGCATAACCCCGACTTTCAAATTAACAACCAATCGTTTTATTTGAATGTGTGGGAGCAGAAAGGAATTACACATCTCCACCATCTCTTCTCAGATAATATGTTTATATCATATACATCCTTGCTCCAAAAATACAAAATAAAAAACGGAAACTTTTTACATTATTTGCAAGTTAAAAGTATGATAAAGAAACAAATTCTAACACTCCAGGGTACGCTCCAACCGCCTGTTTTAGCTAAAGATATTACCAAGCTTTCTCCGACAACAACAAAAAAACTCTCAAAAATATATAAGTTACTTTCATATACTGATAAAACGTCTTTACCCATCTCAAAATGGGAAACAGACTTGTCTATAGCTCCGGAATCTGTCTTTTGGATTCAAGTTTGTGAAAACGTTTTTAAAATGACAAAACACACAAATTTACAACTTATCCAATATAAAATTATTCACAGAACATACATTACTCAATATATGATGAAGAAAATGGGACTCTCAGACTCCGACATTTGTCTCCAGTGTTTACAAAACACTACAGACACTTATTTTCATGCTTTATGGTTATGTACTCCGGTTATGTGTTTCTGGACTAAAGTCTTAGAAAAACTTTCCGCTGTCTTGGACTGTAGGATACCGTTCTCTCCAAACTTGTGTTTGCTAGGTGACTTAACAACAATTGACTTACCACATAAACAATTTCAATCTATACTTGTAGCCCTTACTATCGCAAAAAAAACAATTCTTGTTAACTGGAAAAATAAACAAACTTTGAATATCGACCAATGGTCTAACCTCCTCATAAATCATATTTTAATGGAAAAAAATATCTGCCTCAAATAAAAACCAAATGTCAAAATTTAAAGAAACATAGTCTACGTATATAGAATTTTTTAACCTAAACTTGGATCTTAATTCTGCCTGTTAGCGAGAGCCACAGCAGCGTTATAACTTGCATTGATGTTTCTGTATTAGGCAATTTGTAACTAATGGTTGTGTTTCTATAGTCAGGAACCCGGCTGCTGCCAGCGGGATCGAGCGGATTCACCTCCGATGGGCACCAGGGGTTGATATTCGGATTCACGGCATGCCAGTGGGTTAATTCTGTGGGTGCTGTCCCCCCTGGCTGGGCGTGGGCGGGTCTGCCCCTCTATTGGCTGCTGGGTGGCGGCTGCGTCTTGGCCGTTCCCTGGGTCTCTTGGGGGGTGCTGCGTTGCGGGGCTTTCCCTGGTGTCGGGGGCGGCGCCGTTCCGGCGCGGTCCGTCGCTCTGGGCCCGGCGACGCGGTTCGGGGCCTGTGGGCCGCCGGGGTGCCCGGTGGGTCCCTCTCCCCTCCCCCTTCCTCCCCCTTGCTGCCTCTCCCTCCTCGCCTCTCCCCGCCCGTCCTCCGCCTCCCTGTCCCTTCTTCCTCGTCACCCTTCCTCCTCCTCTCCCCCTCTCTCTGCGGCCCTGCCGCTGCCCCCTGCCCTTCTTGTCGTCTCCTTCCCCCCTCCCTTCCCCCTCCCCAGTACGCCTTCCTTCCCCTCCCCTGGGCCGGGGGCTCCATCCATGGCCCGGGTCTCGGTGCTACGGGGGCCGGCGGGGGTGGCTGGGGTTTGATGTCGTGCCCGCCCCGCTCCAGTGGGCGTCCTGGCACCTCGGGCGGGACCCAGTATCCGGGGGGCGAGCCCTATCGCCCCGCCGGACGGGTCCCATATGCCCGCCGGGGTCCCGGTGGGGTGGGTGGGGGCTTGGTGGGCCGGTGCGCCTCCTGCCCCCGCCCGGTTGGGGGGGGCCCCGCTGGTCGCTCCTCTTAACTCACTACACTAGGTTTGCACAATACACTTTTATAGACATATAGGGCACATAACACACTTTGGGGGGTGGGGTAGGGTGGAAACACCGTCTTCACCCTACAACTCCCCTCCAATTTTAATACACCACACAACTTGTGGGGGGGGGGCTTGTGGGGGTGCCATCGGTTGGGGGCGGCAGTATAAAGCAGTGCTGCGGTCCCCTGTCCGTGTCCCCGCCCCAACCCTCCCCCCCGCCCTATCTATTCGGGTCGTGGGGGGTGTGGGGGTTGGGGGCCGGTGGGGTGCCTGGCGGGCCTGCAGTGCCCCGTCCTGCTGCGTTGGGTCGGGGGCGCGGGCCGTGTTGGGGCGGGGGGCGCTCCTGCTCCTGGGTTTGCTCTCCGGCCGGTGGCCCTGGCGGGGCCCGGGGGTCGTCCTTTGGCGCTGCCGCGGCCTGGGGGGCCCTGAGGTGTTGCGCTTGCTCTGTTCCGGCGGGGGTCGACGGCTCCCCTCTTTGGTGGAGATTTTCATGCATGCCAGATCCACCACACCAGCATCTACCGAAACTCAGACACAATCTGTTTCCTCCTCAGGTCATTGAATCGGTGGAGGCTGGTGTCTGCGGATCTCACGCGGCTTCGTCTGTCCTTCCTTCCTTTTCTCGGTCTCTCCTTTGGTCTCTTGAGGCCTCCCTGATTTTATGTTTTTTGGATTTGTTGGGGTCTGGATGTTTCTTGGGCTGGGGCTGGGGAGGAGTTCTGGTGGGGGGTGTCTGGTCGGTGCTGGATTTCACCTTCCTTGGTTTTCTTTGGTCCCCTCGGGTCTCCTGGTGTTCGGTTTAGGTGAACGGTATGAGATTTTTTCTAATAGGTTTTCTGGTGAGCTAACAAATACACGCACGCACGCATGCACGCACGCACATACACATACTCACCCACCCACACACACACACAAAAAATAAAATAAAATAATAATTAAAAAAAATAAAAAAATAAAAAAGAGCAATGATGATGACATTTCCGAATGAACAATACTGAGCTCTTAAGGAGAGAAAAAAAATAAAATAAAAAAAATAATTAAAAAAATAATAAAAAAAATAGTGAATGATTTATCATCTTTTTAGGACATTGACATATGTTTGGACTTGGACCAGTATTTTCTGGTGGCAACTTTCAATCAATCTCTTGCAAATGACATAATATGTTAGCACACTAGTAGTTCTCAGTGGCAACATTTAAGTATGTTTTAATGCACAGCTGAAGAAGAATTCTGGCACTCTGAGCAGTTATTATACATTTATTTAAACAACACAACATATATATATTTGTAAGGACTTCCGGTATAGCAGCATGTGCTAGGTGGACGTGTGGGTTTTCACTCTCCTCACAATCCTGAAACATTCTATACATTACCAAATGCAGTGACGTTTTGCTTGACTGGGAGGACTCCGATGTCGAAACAGCCTCGGGAAAACAACCCGAAGCAAAAAGGAGACACAAACTACGATTGACTTTCCACTAGCGACGCGGGCCGCGACAGCAGCAATGGTGGATGCAGTGGTGGATGAAGTACTCACTTATCCAACTACTGACAACATGTGCTGAATTACATTCTAATCTTCATTGGCGGCCATTTTTAAATCTGTGCACTAGGAGGCAACCCCAACTTGTATGCAACAGAGCCGTATCTGGTATGCAGTGGTTTTTGAAAACCTGGTGCCCAGATCACACACCATAACAAATTATAAAAACTTGTCACAAAGTGCACAATTTTCATGAATTCTCTCTCTGATAGCAAGAAACTTCCAAATATTATCGTGTTGACACTTTCGGAGGATGCTCCTTTATTGTTTATTGTATTTTAAAAGGGAAATGGAGGTTCAGTGCCGAGTTCAGTTACACTGAAAAAAAAACAACTTGTAAGATTTACTTAAAAAATTCTCGCAAGTATTTGCACTCACTCCAATTAATTAAATTCTACTGCTCAATATCAAGTATATCACACTCACATTTACATACAACTGAAGATTGATTACATGTAGGAAAATATTAAGTAATTCTTACTAAACATAATTATAAAGTTTCTTACTGTAATGTAGTAATGTTCAGTTATTGTAATTAGGTCATAGCCATTGCTTATTTAGTAAATCTTAGAAACAGGAAATGATTACCAATATAAAACAAATAAGTACTTGTATTAACTTTTTCTGGTTGACTTTACGTAATTATACTAAACTCTTAACCCAATGCATCTTAGTACTTGGACTAAATTTGTTGAAATAAATACGAACAACCATACACACAATCACACCTAGGGACAATTTAGTCACTGCATGTTTTTCAGCATTTATGGTCAGGAAGTGCTTCCAGATGACTGGACAACTACAGCAAATGTGATGAGTTAGACACAGTCCTTGGTGTGTCATCTGGAAGGAAAGGAGATAAGGAGACTTGGTGGTGGAATAAGGAGGTGCAGAAGTGGATCCAGAAGAAGAAGTGGGACACTGAGAGGACTGAAGAAAGTAGACAGGAGTACAGGGAAATGCAGCGTAAGGTGAAAGTAGAAGTGGCAAAGGTCTAACAAGGGGCTTACGATGACTTGTATGCTAGGTTGGATAGTAAGGAGGGGGAGACTGATCTATACAGGTTGGCAAGGCAAAGAGACAGAGATGGGAAGGATGTGCATCAGGTTAGGGTAATAAAGGATAGGGATGGAAGTGTGTTGAGAGATGCCAGTAGTGTGACAGGAAGATGGAAAGAGTACTTTGTAGGGTTGATGAATGAGGAAAAAGAGAGAGAACAAAAAATAGAAGAGGTGACTGTTGTGGACCAGGAAGTAGCAAAGATTCGTAAGGATGAAGCGAGAATGGCATTGAAGAGGATGAAGAGTGAAAAGGCACTTGGTCCTCATGATATACATGTGGAGGTATGGAAGTGTCCAGGAGAGGTAGCAGTAGAATTTCTGACTGGGTTGTTAAACAGGATCTTAGATAGTGAGAAGATGCCTGAGGAATGGAGGACAAGTGTGCTGGTGCCCATTTTTAAGAACAAGGGAGACTGCAGAGTTATAAAGCTAATGAGCCACACAATGAAGCTGTGGGAAATAGCAGGTGAAGCTAGACTGAGGGCAGAGGTGAACATTTGTGAGCAGCAGTATGGTTTCACGCCCAAAAAGAGTACCACAGATGCAGTATTTGCTTTGAGGATGTTGACAGAGAAGTACAGAGAAGGTCAGAAGGAGCTGCATTCTGTCTTTGTAGATCTGGGTAAAGCTTATGACAGGGTGCCCAAAGGAAGGAGGAACTGTGGTTTGGTCTAAGGAAGTCTGGAGTGGCAGAGAAGTATGTTCAAGTGGTGCAGGACATGTATGAGGACTGTAAGACAGTGGTGAGGTGTGCTGTAGGTGTGACGGAGGAGTTCAAAGTGGAGGTGGGACTACATCAGGGATCAGCTCTGAACTCCTTCTTGTTCGCTATGGTAATGGCCAGGATGACAGATGGGGTTAGACAGGAATATCCATGGAATATGAGGTGTGCAGATGACATTGTGATCTGTAGTGAGAGCAGGGAACAGGTGGAGGAGAAGCTAGAGGCGTGGAGGTTTGCTCTGGAAAGGAGGGGAATGAAGGTTAGCCGTAACAAGACGGGGTATCTGTGTGTGAATGGGAGGGACCCAAGTGGAAGAGTGAGGTTACAGGGAGAGTAGACCAAGAAGGTGGAGGAGTTGAAGTATTTAGGGTCAACAGTCCAGAGCAATGGAGAGTGTGGAAAAGAAGTGAAGAAGTGTGTGCAGGCAGGCTGGAGCGGGTGGAGAAAAGTGTCAGGTGTGATGTGTGATAGAAGAGTTTCAGCTAAAATGGAAGGAAAGGTTTATAAAACATTGGTGAGACCAGAGATGTTGTTTGGTCTGGAGACAGTGCCACTGAGGGATGAGATGAAGATGCTGAGGTTCTCTTTGGGAGTGACCAGGATGGATAGAATAAGGAATGAGTACATCAGAGGGACAGCACATGTTAGACGCTTTGGAGAGGCCAGACTGAGATGGTTTGGACATGTCCAGAGGAGAGAAAGTGAGTATATTGGCAGAAGGATGCTGAGTTTCCACATGCCAGGCAGGAAGTTGTTGGAAGATAGCTTTTTCTTCCGCGTGTTCGTTATCTTTCGTCTGTTGGTGTCAAGCCTTTGGCGGAGTTTAGTGACATTCGCACATTCATTAACGCAACAGGAAGAGCTTGTAGCCAATTCAAATTTGATGAGGCCAGTGCTTTAACCAATTTTTCTTTAATGTTTCTATTCATTCGCTCAACCTGTCCTTGGGATTGGGGATGATACACTGAACCAAATGTGTGTTTTAGCCCCAATGCCTTTTCTTCTGCTTGTAGATGTTTGTTTTTGAAATAGGTTCCATTGTCTGATCTAATTTTTCTAGGGAACCCATGTGATGGTATGTAATGATTAATCAAATGTTTTACCACGATATTTGCTGTTTCTGTTTTACAGGGATATGCCTCTGGCCATCCTGAAAGGAATCCACTATTACCAGCAAATATCTGTATCCTGACACTGGTTTTATCATGTCAGTGAAATCCATCGAACCACCTGACCAGGAGCAGTCACGTCCGGATCATGAGTGCCCTGGGGAGGTTTAGATGTAGGCATACTGTTATACCTGCTGCAAACACTGCAGTCCTGCAGTTCACTTTTAACAATTTGTCTCATGAAAGGATGCCACCAGGAGTGGAGTCGTCTCAGTGTTTCTTCCACACCTACATGGCATGTTCCATGGGCGTCAGAAATTAGATTTTTTTCTGAGATGGAATACATTTACCTTCTTTTCGCCATATACCTGCTTCATCTTTTTGTTCCCCTTTGGACATCCACACACTCTTTTCTTCTGGACTTGCTTTTTCCTGCCACAACTGAACTGTTTCTACTATTGCCTCCTGAGCATTGTCACATTCAGACTCACTTACAGTTAGTTGGAGTGTAGGTCGGTACCCCGCAACCTTTTTTGCTGCTCGATCTGCTGATTCGTTTCCTGCTGATACAAAATCCTTAGTTCGAGAGTAACCTTTACATTTTATTACTGCCACCGCTGTTGGGAAGCATTAAAGCATCTCGCAATTTAAAAATATCATCCTGATGTTTAATGGGTGTACCGGTTACAGTTTGGAAATCGCTTCGCTACCATTCTTTTAATGCAACATGAACTGTCGTGTGCATACGCCGAATCTTTGTTAATATTTACTGACTAGTTTTCTGCCAATCTGAGAGCTGCTGTCAATGCCAAAATTTCAGCTCTTTGTGCTGACTGAGAGCCTGAAATTCTTTCTGCTTGAACTTCTTCAAACCCTGTTTCTGTGGGTTGGGTTACTGCAAATCCAGATTGTAGGCCATCGTTGCCTTTGAAGCAACATCCATCTGTGAAAAGGATCAAGTCCGGGTTGTCAATAGGTGTCGCAAATTGGGTGTCTTTGCTCGTATTTTTTCCAATTGAGTTGATGCATACAGACAAACTTGTCGACTTCCTCCTTCCCCCTTCTGATAAAGGGCAGCAGAAACACTGCTGACCTTTTCAGACACGTCAAAATAGAACATGCGACTGTAATCAGGAATCGCAAGAGCTGCAGCAGTGGAAAGATGCTGTTTCAAGGAGATGAAGAGCAAAGACCTGGTGGCTTCAAGTCAAGAAGTTTCAGATGGAGCTGCCAGCAAGAGGTCATCCACATACTGCACCAGGAGAACACCAGGGGGCAGTTCAAGTGGAGACAGTAACCGGCAAAGACAGTCGTTGAAGAGTCCAGGTGAAAGGACAAAGCCTTGAGGCAGGCGATTGTAGGAGTAGCAAACACCATTCCAAGTGAAAGCAGAAAATTGCTTCATTGAAGGAAGGAGTGGAATTCAAAAGAAAGCATTAGCCAGGTAAATTTAAGTGAAATGAGTGTGGGTTGATGTAATTTGGAACAATGCCGAGTGAGGGTTCGGGACAGACAAAGTAGGAGTTAAGACGGCCGCATTAATCGCTCGCAGGTCACGGAACATGCGAAACTTTCCAGTATCTTTCTTCTCAACGGGTAAAATAGGCGTGTTTTAATCAGAGCCGGGAATTTCACACAACATTCCTGCTTTGAGCAAACCGTCAATTGTTTAAGAAATGCCAATCATCCCAGCCTCTTTTACAGAGTATTGGGGAACATATATTTGTCCTGGTTTCATCCGAAACACAACAGGTGAGACGTTACAGAGACCAACATCAGTGGGATCCATGGACCACAGCGATGTGGGAAAGAAATCAAGAAGGTAACCAGCAAAATCGCTGTAGGTTGTTTCACGCCCATGGTGCCTATCCAGAAGCTGGTGCTCCAAAACGGAAGTGGGTAAAAATGTGTTAGACTAAATCCAATAAGCATCAAGTGACGGGGGAATAGAGCAATTGAGAGTGAAATAAATGTTGTCAATCAGTGGCCTGTGTGCATGCCAGGACAAACGGACCGAGATCCTTCGCTGTGTGTTGAGGCGAGACCATGAAGGAGACATGTGGGAGTTGCTCAGGAGTCAGGGACACCGAAAAGGCGACACCTGGTTTGCCTGCAAACAAATCACCCATATTAAATTCCCATATGTTGTTTTCAATTTCCTGAAATGCCTCGCTATAGATCTCATCCCCTGATCTGACATAGTACAGAGTGCAATGCATACAATCAGTTACCATATCATAAGATCTGAGGTTACGAACCCAAGGTGACCAGAGAGCTCAGCTTCGAGCCAACCACTGGAGTCAATATCCACTCTTGCCCAGTAGATATTGGCAGTGGCGCATGCCACAGGGCGTTGTTCAACAAGCGGGAACTGGGAGGTGGCACTGGAGGCAGAGGAGGCAGAGCAGCAGTAGGTGTTATCATCCAGAAATTCCAGGATAAGTCCATCAGGGCTGCATTTGATGAGAGGGCATGTGGCGATGAGGAGATCTCTGCCCAAAAGATTGACTGGACAGTTAGGTGCAAACACAAAATAATGCAAAAGAGTCTGTGAAAAAACATTGCACAGTCTTTGAGCATGTGGATTCAGGGCACCATCATTGTGGAAACTGTCCATCAGAGGAAGGCAGATACTGTTGGTTTGGCACCGGAGCTGCTGCGGTTGCTCTCTCTCCTCGATTGTAGCCACGTTTGTTGGCCTCTGCCTCTCCACCCAGACGCTTGAGGTCGCTGTCTGCAATCGCGGGCCCAATGACCAGGCCGTCCACAATTGAAGCATATGTTACGGCTACCAGGGGGCACACCTTGACCCATGAATGAACCTGCTTGATACATCATGCACTCGGAATCGACAGAGCGAGATGAGATCACAGCAAGAGTGGTTTCTTCCTGCTTTTTCAGATTTTGCAACTGCAATATAGCATGTTGTGTTTCTGTACTTTTGTGTACTCTTTTTCTTTAGCATGTCTCTTCAAATGATGTTTAAGATGTGACAACCACCGGTCCAACCTCAGCACCAGGAAGATCCGGATTGGCCTCCATGGCCTGTGCCACAGACTTGGGAACGCCCTTCAAAATGGCTGCTCGGAACACTTGCGAATGCAAGGTGGGGGCCGTAGGGGCGTGTCCTGTTTTCAGAGTGTTATCAGTAAGGGCCCGATCAACAAAGGCCGCGGCCTCCTCATCTGCTTTGGGAGCGAACACCAGATCTGAAATGACACACTCAGGGAGGAGAAACAAAGGTCTAAGACGATAAGGTTAAGTAATTTTCTCGCGTAAGAGCCTAATTACAGAGAGAGAACAAAAAAAAAACAACTCAATTTTACATTAAAATATTCAACTATAAAAGCGGACATAATATACATATCACCTGCTATTAACATTTGTCCCGTAACCGCGCTCTGCACTGCTTGAAGCCAATTGGCACCACCAAATTGCATAGGCGGAAGTTTCTGCATCAAAACACTCAAACCAGTGGGAGAAAAAGGTTTGTAAAACATAGCAGAGTTACCAGTGGACAGGTCAACTTTAGCTAACATGGGTGCCTGCAAGATTTGGGAACGAGTCACAGGCCGATGAGGAGGAAAAGCTGGACCTTTGGAAGATTTTTCGGGATCTTTTAGGACCTCTCGTTCGGTCCAGAACGGAGTCAGGGTGGGCACCTGAAAGATTCTGGACATGACACTTTAATTCTGCTACTTGATTCTGTAACTGAGCAATGTACAACCTGTTTTTCACTTCCTCATTCGAAGGGCCTGTAGCTGCGTGTTCCGCAGCGCCGTCATTCTTGCTCTCGCTTTCATTTCCACAACTTTCTTATCACTCTCACTCCCCCTTTTGGAGACCAAACACGCAGTTGAAGAAGGAAACCATCCATTCTCGTAACAGTTCTCATCCACTCCCTTTTTTTTTAAACTGTTCTCTTTCACTCCCCCCCCCCCGTTCTCTCTCTCACCCCCCCTTTCTCTCTCTCACTCCCCCCCGTTCTCTCTCTCACCCCCACCCCCCCGTTCTCTCTCTCACTCCCTACCGTCACATGCATTCCTGATTTACTCACCCAGCACACTTATTCAGAATGGTTTGCTGCAAATTGAACCATTCACTTTCCCTATTAAACTCTCCCTTCATTTTGTTTTTATTTATTTACTTACTTCCTTATTTATTTATTATTATTATTTATTATTTTTATTTTAGTTACTTCATTAACGTCTTTTGTGGTACTACATTTTCACATAGGCCTTCTCTTTTTCCTTATTCAAAGACACTTGCTTATTCCCAAACAAAAGTGTCCAAGCCTTAATTTCTCAGAAGTGGTCGAACTATTCCTCTTAATTCAAAAGTACTTGACTAGGACCAAACAAAAGTACTCAAACCCTAATTTATCAAAACCACTCGAACTTCTTGTTCTCTTATTTCTTCGTAACGTTACCCCATAAACAAGGACTTCAGTTTCTAAGATTCTAAAATAGAACGAAACAACCTCGTATATTTAATGTCTTAGTAAAATCCAAAAACAAGGATTTCTTGTTTCTAGGATTCCGTAATGGAACGAAACAACCTTGTGTTTTAGATTTACTAATATCTGTTCACTTAGATCTCATATACAATTTAGTCACAAATTAAACGACATGAAAACAGGTCTCGGAGTAGTCAACAGACAGAAAATCAACTAGGAGGATAAATGTCCTCTTACCTTTAATTACTTTGGCGCCAGATGTTCTGTCTGTTGACCAACACCTCAGCCCGAAATCACGTCGGGGGTCACCAATTGTTGGAAGATAACTTTTTCTTCCGCGTGTTCGTTATCTTTCGGGTAGTGAGAATGTTGGTTATTTGAATACAGACTGGAGATTGATGAACAGTTCCTTCAAAGCTTTTATTTCTACAGAATATTCCGGGCATAAGTGAGTTACAGGCAATGGCTGTAGCTTCTCATAAGTGTGAAGATTACAGAGGACTTACAATATTTTTATACTATCTTGAAGGGCGGTACCACACAGTTTCCAGTAAACAGTTCAACAGAGTTGACCGGACATGAGATAATACTCAAGGACACCATTAAAACACAGAACAAAGCCCATTTGAGGAATAGAGGAAGTTATTCAGTCATGACTACACCTGGCAGAAATTGCGATAACACTCACAAGGATATATCCGCAGAACAAAGCTCTACTGAGGAAATGAGGAAATTAAAACAGTTATGACTAAATCTGGGCAGAAGACCAAAGAGGAGGTTTATGGATGTAGTTAAAGAGGACATGAAGGTAGTTGGTGTGAGAGCAGAGGATGAAGAAGACAGGGTTAGATGGAGGCAACTGATTCTCTGTGGCGACCCCTGAAGGGAAAATGCCAAAAGGAAAAGAAGAAGAAGAAGAAGCATGTTTTTCAGCCACCTTGCCTCTAATAAACCAATGACAGATAATGTTAAAGAAAGCCATTTTGATTAGTTCTGAAGAAGAAAAAAAGCAAAACAGTCGCTCTGCAAAAGAGATTCCAATTACAAAATAAAATACAAACAACTAACCCCAAATTTAGGATTCAGTTATAATAAATTATCCAAATTGCAGAAAAAAATTACAACTCCAAGCTTCAGTCTTTGTTGAAAACAAATTGAAATGAAAAATTATATGAGTTAAATGTTAAGTGTTAAGCAATACACTATATAAGTTGGGAACTGAATAACACACACAACTCAAAGTTGTATATTTCCTGGATGAAAAGTAATTCAATAATAATTAAATTAATTAAAAGAACACTAATATATTCCGTTAGTGTACATACATAGTGTAATTAGTGTACAACATGCATTATAATGTACGTTAAGCATTTAAACATGTCAAATTATAGAAATCTCTCTCTCTCTCTCTCTCTCTCTCTCTCTCTCTCTCTCTCTCTCTCTCTCTCTCTCTCTCTCTCTCTCTCTCTCTCATAAATATAATTATGAAACCAAGGTAATATTTACAAGGGCATAAAGTCATTCTTATCAGGGTACGTCAAGGGAATATTTGAATAAAAAATATTACACTGTAATAATGCTGTGCAATTGTCTATTGTGAAATCCTTGGATTTTTTTCCAAACTGTGTTGCTGTGATATTTCCAGGCTTTGTGATATAACGGGGTTTTGTGAGTGCAGGATTTTACTGCAAAATTTTAAATGTAAAATCCAAAGAAGATGTAGTTTAAACAGGTATATTTATTTGGATATTACAGGGGAATTTACAACAAATTACTGTAAAATAATACAGTTAATTATTGTGAAATACTGGTAATTTTTGTGTGTTTGGAAAAGTCCCGGAACATGTATTTTGATTGATTGAAATGGATTAAAAATAAATAAGTAAATAAAAAAAGCGTGAAGAAGTAAAACTTGATGTCCACTAGGGGGAACACTAAGCAAACACAATGCTCAAACTATCACATTTACATTGACCTCTTTACCTCCGAGTTGTATAAACAGCTTTCTGACTACTTGTTAATTACAGTAATTACTGCACAGGCATTATACATCAAACATAAAACTACTTAATTGCGACGCTTTCTAACTTGCAGTTGCTGGGGAAACGGCTGGAGGGCGGATCCTGTCGACACACCTGCTGCCCATTATGTCATCAGGCTGAAATAAAAGCCTGGCAGCAACAGAAAGGAGGTGTACTGTGATGATGTTTGTTTGCTTAATGTTTGCCATGTTTGGCTTGTGATTTCAATTTGTTAAATAAAGCATTAAAAAAAGAAAGCAACAGAAAGGAGTGTCGGATTATTGCTCCGCTACGCTACTTGTTGTACCTAACGTTTTTGATACTGCTACCTTCTTAGCAGCAGTCTTTCTTGGTGTTGTGGACACCACTAATAGTTAGACTAGTAGAGTTTTTCTTTAGTCATTTTTGTGTGCTAGGATAATCGTACGTTTTATCCCCCGCAAACAGTAATCAACACCTGCGCTGTGCTAGAATGATTATACCTTTCATTCCCCGCAAACAGCAACAATCACAACTTGCTTTGCTAGAATTATTGTACCTTTTATTCCCCGCAAACAGTAATCAACACCTGCACTGTGCTAGAATGATTATACCTTTCATTCCCCGCAAACAGCAACAATCACAACCCGATTTGCTAGAATTATTGTACCTTTTATTCCCCGCAAACAGCAATAATCACAACTTGCTTTGCTAGAATTATTGTACCTTTTATCCCCCGCAAACAGCAATCAATACACTACAACGTTAAGCAGCATAATATGATCATCATCAGCGCTTACCTTGACACTAGACCGGAGAGCCTACGGTCCGGGTAGAACGAGCTGCAAAACGGCTGGGCAATCGTACGTGTTCCGCAGCTGACTCTGTCCGGACCGCATTGCCGCTCCGTCTTTTATTCGTTAACAAAAAGTTGTGAGCGTGAGAAACCGGGCTGTCCAAGCCCTCTGCCAGACACTCACGAAAACATGTTTTGCAAAGCAGGGGAAACTGTAGTAAAAACAAGGAAGGGTTCCCAGGCTGATCCCGCCCTTTATTTACAAATTGTTGGGCACCTGGATTCGTACAACAGTTCAGGACAACAACATATCCTTATATAAGAGGTTACATGAGGACATATCAAATCATGTTTTTTTTTTCCCTTCACTGGGCCTGCCCTTTTCTTTTGGGGTCCAACAAACACAACCCACACGTGACACTACGTACTGACACAAAAGTAATTAGCATACTTAAGCCCATGTATGTATCTCATACTGCTTTTATTCGCCCAAATTTGCCAAACCCATAACACAATTTATTGGGGGGAAAAAAGGGGGGGAGGCAAAATCACCTGGGGCTTATCTCATGTTTTTATTTGTTATATAGTGGACGCCAGGCTAGTATGGCTGTAACGTGTTGTAAACTTACCAAGCTTTTATGTAACATTTTTAACATGAACATCACGCAAATCAACTTGTGTTTGTGATTGGTTAGCTAGGATCCAATCATGAACCAGAAGTGTTGACATCATCCAAATTATGCGTTTTTATTGGTTTAGACACGCAAATATGTCATGTCCACTGTAATCATCTCTGGGTCCGAACGAGTTAAGTTATATTATTATTTCTTCTGTTTTTCACATTCTTTAGATATAATTGAGAATGTATCATCATCTTCTACTTTGCCCCCTGCAAGGAAAACAAAAACATCACAACTTTTAATGATCAGGGAGTCTAAAAATAACGGGTCAGAATAGTTCCCGATAAAGTAAACATGTCAGAGAATATTTGGATTTGAGCCTCTACTTACGGAAACATTTCTGGAAGGCCTTGGATCTCTGCAGAGCTATATAAGACAAAGCAAATACGAGGATGGCACCAAAGAAGCCCCCAATAGCACAGCCAATGAGGATCGCCATGTTTCTGCCATTATCTAAAAATGAACACATAAGACATTACAGTAATGGGGAAAAAATGGGTTGGCTTTGGGGGGAGTAGATGGAAAATAATGCTTGTAAAGTATTACCAGTGTTGTTAACATGTGATATGATGGAGTTTTGCGGCATGCCACCGTAAGTGGTTCAGATATCTGCTTTACACTCTAAAAACAGTTCGGTCAAAAATAACCCAACTATGGTCAAAAAATGGACGAATCCTCTACTTGGGTCATTTGACCCAACTGTGAGTCAAGAAAATAGTTTTTTTTTGTGTGTAAAACAACTCAGAAGTATTGGTCTGATGTTTTACTTGGGTTAAAAAATTGGGTCATTTTGTATAAAACAACCCAGAAACTTGGGTCAAATTGACCCAAAAAATGGATCAGTCCTTTTTTGATCCATAAATGGGTAACTTATGACCCAAATGTTTTTAGCGTGTACAGTCCTGAGGTTGGGTGTTTGCCTTCCTGGCTTTTTCCCACACTCCAAAAACATGCTTTTTAGATTAACTGAAGACTATAATTTGCCTAATGGTGCGAATGTGAGAGTGAATGGTTGTTTTTCTATATGTGCTCTATGATTGTCTGGCTACGAGTTCAGGGTCTACTCCACCTCTCACCCAAAGCCAGTTGGGATTGCTTCCAGTTCACCCATGACTCAAGCGGTAGGTAAAATGGATCCTTACCATAAATACGGAGGGTGGCAGTGGAAGAGACAAAACCATTTGGCAACTGGCAAACAACTATCGTGTTATTGTCGGAATAAGACGTTCCTTTGAAGGTCCACACAGCCAGTGATTGTCCTTCTTTTATATGACAACTTCCATATATAGCCTAAGGACATAAATGAGAGCATACAGTTAAAAAATATCCCATAGAAATTCATATTCTAAAAGTTTTCAATTTATTTAATAACACACGTAGACAAAATTACATCCTTTAGTTTTTGTGTAACTAATGAGGGCCAAAATCTTCTTTCGATCTGACCTGGGGGATATCTTCCACATGTCCACCAGGGCAAGTGAGGCTGTAATTGCCGTGACCCCCAAACAAGTTGAAGGTGACAACAGGAGCTGCTTCAGGTGCAGCACAGGTAAACTCGGCGGGGTCCCCCAAAAACACAGAGACATTCACTGGTCGTGTCAAGAGCTCTTCTGCTGTGTTTGGAAATATCGTGGCTGTATTTTGTGCTGTAAGATGTGGGAGCAATACATGTAATTAAAGTAAAGGTTTAAAAGCAGTGTTCTCAAAAAATAAATAAAAATAAAAATAAAAGCAGTGCTTTGTCATGAAATAACACTACATAGTGACAGAAAAATATGTACACAGTGCCATGAAGAAGTATTTGCCCCCTTCAAAAATAAACACATTTTCCTGTTAATTTTTACTCACCACACCCAAGCCTGATTACCTCCAGACCTGTTCTATCAAGAAATAATCTAAATAGAACCTCACAAAATGAAGGCAGCCCAAATTATTTAAAAAACCTGCAACAAAATGCCTCGATCCAAAGGTTTTCAAGAACAGAGGAGAAATAAAGTAATTGACGTCTATCATTCTGGAAAGGGCTACAAAGTAATTCCTAAAGCTTTAGGACTCCAGCGAATCACGGTGAAAGCAGTCTTTGTTGTTGTTGTTGTTGTTTTTCCCTCGGTGAGAGCCAATATCCACAAATTGAGAAAGTATGGAAGAATAATGAACCTTTCCAGGAGTCAGTCTACAAAAAATAACCCAAGAGTGCAGCTACAACTCAGCCAGGACGTCAAAAAGAAAAAAACTGTAGGCCTCCTTCGCCTCAGTTGAAGTCAGTTTTCATGACTCAACAATGAGGAAGAGACTGGGCAATTTTTTTATTTATCCATGGCAGAGTTCCAATGCTAACAAAAGAAGACTACAACCTAAAAATAGATTAGTCAAATTTACACAAAAAAAGGTTAAATTTGACCAGTCTAGCTGGTAGTTATGTGTCCGACAGATCCTTTGGTTAAAATAACCATTTTAGAATGGTAGGTCTTTTCAACCAATATATATTGGTGATTGGGCCAACCGATACAAAGTGGCCATTCTGACCAAGATATTGGTTAATCTGTGATGGAGGCTGACAAGTAACACTGATTGTCAGACCCATCTAAGTAGGGAGAAATTTGCTCTCCGCATTTGACCCATCCCCTGAGGGTGCGGATCATTTGGTGATCTAACACACCAATTCCAAACCATAATGCTGAGTGTCAAGCAGGGAGGCAAATGGGTCCCATTTTTAAAGTCTTTGGTGTGATCCGGCCAGAGATTGAACCCAAAACATCCCAGTCTCAGGGCAGACACTCTACTACACTGAGCTGCTCATGCCTAGTGATCTATCTAGACACACATTTCCTTTTTTAAACACTATATTATATATTGTAATCACTTTTAATAATTAATAAATACATTTAGAATACAATATATTGATACAATAAATATATTTCCAAGTGGTCTATCGAGACTTACTTTCTATTGTAACCAATTTCATTGGTTGTTTGGCTAACTAATAAAATTGGTATGCCCGTAACCACCCGGAATGGTCAATGTCTGACCAACTTATTGGTTAATCAAGCCAATATGAGCTTAACCTACTAGATTTTTAAAAATATTTTTTTCAGCCAATCCATTTTTAGAGTGTAGTCTTACTTTTGCAGAATCTGAATGATTCCCAAGGCTTTAACAAACAAAATGAATACTATGGAGTGGGCTAGTCGAAGTCCAGACTTGAATCTGAATGAAATACTGTGGCATAAACTTTAAAAAGCCGTTCATGCTCGAAAACCCTTCCGTGTTGCTGAATGAAAGCAATTCTGCAAGGAAGATTGAGCCAACATATCTCCAGAGATATGTAAAAGATGCATTGCTAGTTATAGAAAACATTTGATTTCGGTTTGTTGGTGCTGAGCGTGCGTGACCCAACCAGTGAGTAGATTTTTCATGCAATTTTTTTCTCCCGCAATAAGAAAAACCTTCATTAAAAACTGCATTTTGTGTTTAGTTGTGTTGTCTTTGATTGATATTTAAATGTGTTTAATGATGGGAAATATTTAAGAGTGACAATCAATAAGAACTTAGTAAGGGGTAAACACTTTTTCACAACACTGTACAAAATGCATACCTGATGAGGGTGTGAAGATGTGTATCCAGGTCAGCAGCAACAAGTTAATGTTCTTCTTCATCCTTTGTGTTTCCTTTCAGTCTGTTAAAATGTGGACATGGTAACTGCATATGACATTGGTAACTACAAACAATAATGGGTATAGTCCTGTCATGCAATAATGATTGAGTGAAATAGTCTGAAATAATCATGAAATAACGCAAACGTGAAGACCAGAATGATTTTTTTTTTTACCCTGTACTGTCCATCCATGCTATCATCCATTTTCAATATTGCTTATTCTGTTCAGGGTCACAGGGTGCAGGAGTTTATCCCAGCTGACTTCAGACGAAAGGTGGACTATTTATTTATCTTTTTATTTATTTATGTATTTAACCAAGTTCTAATTTGCATTGTCAACCTTGCAGCAGACACAAGAGTAAAACAAAGGGTACAGATATGTAACAATAGTGTGTGAATGTTATGGCTTGTAGAACCCTGTCAACGGATTGTTGACCATTTTTACCCGCTGCTTATGGAACTGGTCTCATTTATGCATTTGCCCATTTATTGACATTTTTTGTGGTCTTCTAGATGAACTTAACACATAAAAAAATATATACAGTATTTCCACTTGAAGTGAGTTCCTTTGAATTTGTGATTTCCAAATAAGAACTTTCCAGTCTAATTTCATGCAAACCTGGTCAAGATTAGGAGGAACAGGAATAATTAAAAACAACAACAACAACAACATAACTCACCTTAATATAAATAAAAACTGATGATAATTACGCTGCTTTAGAAATTAATCCAAAAGTCTTTCTTATGCCAGAAGTCCAATGAGTAGGTAGAAATAATAATAAAAATTACTGTATATCAAACAAATTCATCATCTTCTTTCTTCTTTCAGGTAAAGGGCAAATGATGACTGAGAAAGCAAAAGCTCTGACTCAAATGAAAGATTGTTACAGAGAAGAGAAACAAAGCAAACAGGTTGAGCTGGCTTAAAGTGGCTGCTTATTGGCAGTGATTTCGAAAAAAACTGCACAGACAGGCAATAACAATCGAGAAAGAGAATGTAAACGGACAGGTGGTGCCTTTAACATCATGACGACTCATTATTATAATTGAACCGTGTCAATCCTATTTCTTTACATTGTTTCTGTTTTTGAAGTTGGACACCATTTCTTATAGTTATTGCAATGAATTTAAAGAGGTACTTGACTCATTGAGCCATTTTCAGCAGTAAAAAGTTAATATTTTGTCCCTCATCACGGGTGAAGTCATTTTCAGTGGACCGCAAGTAGAAAAGTTGATTTTAAAGGTATTAATTGTACATGAAAATTGCTGAAGTTATCAAATTAATCCTGGACAAAATATTAACTTTTTACTGCTGAAAATTGCTCAATGAGTCAAGTATCCCTTTAAACATTTTTTTTTCTTAAAGCTGCTTTTTTGCAACAATTTGCAACAAAATCTTTACAATATCCTTTTTATTTGACCACTTTTGATTGAAACATCTTCTAATTACGCGATTAACACCTTAGCTGTTCACAATGCTGCAGCAGTTGTCATTTAGGAGGTACAAAGGAATGCTGAATGTTGAGAATAACATCTTGATGTCCAAAAACATTTTGTAAACAAGAGTTGTTCGGAGTCACTGTCCTTCTGGTTTTCATCCTCACTCTTGTGCTCTGCTCACTATCTGTTGGTGGGGCCTTATCAAAACTTTACACAAATTTACATCAACAAGACCTTGTTTCTCTCACTGCTTGTTTAATTGGCTCTTTCCGGACAAAATGCCTTGACTGTGACATCAATGCATAATACTATGTATGATTAAAAAGAAAAGAAAAAAGTAAACATATCATTTATGGTCTTCAAATGACGACTCTATCTGAGACAACTAGATGACAATGAAACAAAGCAAATCAATATGAAAAACTTGTCCAGTCACTTTGAGCATTGTTCCAGTAATGTCAGGGTTATTCCTGATTGTGCTGCACACAGGCCCGGCCTGGGCCATTTAGGGGGGGGGGTGGGGTGGGGTGGGGGGGATTCCCAGTGGGCCGCCCTATATTTCGGGCCGCAAATTGGCAGGCAGCAGTCCACACGTGTTTCAAAACCCCACACATTAGTTTTGAATCAACCCGTAAATATAGAATATCCACCTCTCGTGTATATTCTGATTCATTTAATCGGCTAAGAGACCAAGAATTGGTCAAAACCAAACAAAATGATATATCCGGTCTCCCGGGTTTAAAGGGAGAAGCGCGGTCACGCGCTCCCGGACTTAATGGGTTAGAAGAAACCCTTTTTAGACTCCATCTCTGACTTCTCGCCTCTGCTTCCCTGTATTTGGGTCCTTAACCACCACATTCCGGACAGAACCTGACAAAAGACAGGCAGTCAGTGCTATATACAGTATAATATAATGGCCTATGTAAAGTGCATTAGAATTACAGTTGATTGACAATGAGACAGTCAACTTAAGATGACGTGGACCATTAGGGTGACGTGGACCTCGCAGCATGTCCTGGAATTTTATTTGAGCGTTTATGGTTGATGCAGATTTGCGGGAGTTATAAAAAAAAAGTGACGCGATTGACGACGGCGCGGGAGGAATTTGATTCAGTGTAACGAGTCGACAGTGACATATTGTTAAGAAATAGGTTTGTAGACAATGAGGATGTTGAAAATTTTGACGGCTTTGTAATGGAATGGACAACTAATAATTACCACTTGATTCCCCGAGGTTATTACAACTGCGCTCCAGTGTTGAAGGTAAAATTATTTGGAGTTATATACCCGCAGATGCGACATTTGTTTGTTGATTTTAAGAAATATATATTGAAGGTTTATAATAATAAACTATAAATATATAATAAAGGTCTGTGTGAACGCCGCAGGTGTAAGCTCTGAAATGTTTTTGCAATTATGTTTCTATCTGCTTCAAGAGCTGAGATATCAATTATTTTTAATATTGTTGAATCTCCAGGAAAACTTCAGGTTTTCGGGGGTGACACAAAAGTCACCCATAGGTTTTCGAAGCATGTTTTGCCAGCAGCTTTAGGCCTTAATGGGTTAATTAAACAAAAACAAGGAGGCAAAACAAGGTAAAGTACAAAGAAACAAAAGCAACAAAGTAAAAAAAAAAAAAACTACAAAAAAACAACAGGCATAGCAAAACGTGGAGGATCAGTAGGCATGACCGGGAGAAACAGTAACTAACAAACAAACGAACAATGGACCAACAAGAACTGAACCAAAAACAGGGGACTAAGGCCCCGTCCACACGAAAGCCAGTTTCAATGTATCTTCACTAGTTTCCTACCGTTTAGGCCGTTCATCCACACGATGGCGCAGTTTCGGAGCTTGAAACCGATCACTTTTGAAACCGGGCTCCAGAGTGGAAAGATTTCAAAACGCGTCCCGTACGCGTCCGTCTGAACACCATATGCAGGATACTCCTCCAGTGATGATGTAATGGTCGCAGCTCGATGACGACACATTGTCGCAGTTTGATGACGTATGCTGCAATTCTCGCGTGACTGCGTGCGAACCGTAATTCTGTCAACAACAATGGCGTAGTCTTTTGTGCTGCCTCCTTAGCTTGCTTATGCTTTTACAGCAAAATATTTTGCTTCTTTATTCCCAAGTTCAACAAGCGGTGTTGTACTTAAATCACCCGCCATTGTCACTTCTCCTGTGTTTGTCTTTTTCATGTTGTTTTGGCAAAGCCATGTTTGTTCTGTGGATTGCAAAAAAGTTAGAAAAAAAAAGGGTTCATCTTCTTCTACGCTTTCCGTTAACTCCCTGTGGCTGCGCACTACAGCGCCACTTCAGACTTGGCATATACATTACAGCCGTTAAACATTTTAAGTGTCTTCTTTTGGGCAAGTCTTGAAATGCTTCTGTGTGTACGAGATTTGTTTGAGGAACGAAGCCGGCTTTGCTTCCGTCTGGACGGGGCCTAAATACACACAATAACTAATTACACAACAAGGGACATCTGGGCAAGACACACATGGCTGGGGACACTGATTGGCTGACACAAGAGGGAGAGTAGACAAGGACAGGTGGGCAAGATCACACTTAACGAAAAAGGGAGACAAGGAAAGACGCAACAAAACTAACCACAATGGAACCAAAAGCAAACAAGAACACAAAAAACCCATACCAAAAAACAACCCTAAACCCAAAACATGACACCTTTGTTACCTTGTACCTTTGTTACTTGTGTTACAATCATTTAATACCAAAAGTAGCAACATTTTAAGTTAACTTTGTCTGTACAAAAATAACACATAAATACGACGGCGTATTAGGGCCACGTATAAATACATATATTTTTTTGATGGCGAGGGCAATATTCCGAGGAGAAAATTTGCAAATTTGCCACTTTATAAACTCGCAAATTTGCCACTTTATAAACTCGCAAATTGACGACTTTATAAAGTGCCAGATTTGCGAGAGAAAAAACTTACGAGAACTCCACGTAGCTTAGCTATAGTCTAATCATGTGAGGATTTGTTGGTGGTTAATGGGACACTGTTTATAAAATAAAAAAGCAGGATGGAGACGGATTCATTCTTAAATTTTAACTTTACTCGTCATTTACTGCAGCTAGAGCGACAACACTTCCTGATCCCCTATCAGCTGACTAACACTATCCAATCAGATGCTAGCATACCATAGGTAAATGCAAGTGAATGACAAAAATTAAAAAAATACCAAAATGTATGAATGTTTAAATAATAATTCTGGAAACATAAATGTACAAGTAAATATACATTTTAACAAATTAACTTAAATGCTTGATCGTCCGGGTGTGGACCTTCGCAAAGCGAGGCGTCTTTGTCGCTGGCCAGTGGCCGTACACAACGGTTCAAAGAGCGAATGCTTAACATGTTATGGTTAATCTATGCTAAAACAATTACTATCTCCTTATTTTCAAACCCGACAAAAAGTATTGGCACAAACAGTCGAGTAGTACGCTACGTGTATTACTCGTACGTTTTTACGTTTTTTTCTTGCAAATCTACCACTTTATTAAGTAGCAAATTTGACACTTTATAAAGTGGCATATAAGTGGCAAATTTGCGAGAAAAACTCATAAATTTGCGAGTTTATAAAGTGGCAAATTTTCCAAAAAAAAATGCTTATACGAGGCCCTGATACGCCGGTGTACATAAAAGAGGCAAAACAATAACAAATGTTACTAGTAACAGCAACAAAGCATGATGGGAAAGCCGCCTGCGATTACCATTGCTGTCTTCAAGTTAGCGTCAACCAGCTCAGTAGTTCACCAAAAGTGGTGAGAACACGTTTCAAAATAAAAGTACTAACAGGATGTACAGTGTTAGCTGCCTTAAAGGAGACTCAACAGGAAGTCAGACTCTTGCTCCACTCCTCACTAAGATTTTAAATCGGCACTCAAAGGGGCTGTTCCCTGGAGGACCGTTGGTTTGCGAATGGGAAGAGGGTTGGGTGTGGTCTGGCTGTGATTGACAGCAGCAACTCGCTAAGAAGCCGCGTGTACGAATATGAGCCAGTGGGTGGCTCATTCTCGTACACGGTACTCCGTCATGCGAAACAAGTGACGTATTATGTATTGTCTCGTGTAATGAGAGAACACACAGCCAAATTGTGTTTATCTCAGTGTTTAACATTAAGATGGCACCAATTACACAGTTTTTGCCCCCAAATCAAGCTTTAAACAAACATGTACTAAAATGTAAAAATAATGACCATGACATGTAGACAGCATTTGTAGACACCAGTTTCTACAGTTTATCAGCAAAAAAAAGTTGATTAAGTGTTGAGTTATGCTTTAATTTTGCTGGTTTAACTACATTTGATAAGTGTGTCTTGTGAAGTGTAAAATGCTGTATCCCACTTAATGTAAATTTGCTTATTGGTTTCTTTTTGTCCTTTTTTTGGCCCATTTTATGTTCACATACTTGTCCAAATACACTGAAAATGATCGTGCTCTTTTAAGAGCATTCAATTGTAAATTTGTCACACCGCGGTGAGGTTGTCTTGTCTGGGCTTTTACTGTCTTGTCATTTCCTGTTTTATTTTGAACATTCTAACTCCTTTCGTTTCAGGTCACTTGCCTTTTCTCATGTGGTGTCAGTGTCAACCTGAATCCTGAATGTGTCCACCTGTTTCCCATTACCCTCATGTGTTAAATGGTCTGCGTCTCCCCTGTCTTGTGCCAAAGTGTTTTTGTCAGAGTCACTCTAGCCAGTCACAGTCGTAGTCCTCAGCCTTGTTGTCCTGTCTTCTGTGTGAACTTTTGTTTGTAACTTTGTATAGCCACAGTATAGTTTTAGTTTAGGAGTGATTTTGTTTTGTTTGTAGTTTAGACATCCTCCCTTTTGGAGCGCCTTTAGTTTAACATTTTATAGCCTTTGTTTTTCCCTCTAAACGAGGAGTTTTATGTTTAGTAAATATCTGCCTTGGCAGCAAACTCCTATCTCTGCGCCTGAGTCCTAAACCTGCCACGCCTTGTCAAAATTAATTAGTTGTTTTTGGGGAGTAGGCGGGGCACACCCTGTACTGGTTGCCAACCAATCTCAGGGCACACATATTTTACCATATTATTTCTTTATTACAGTTTTTCTCCATAGGTTTGGCACATTTCTGGAAATTGAGATGACATTTTCAAAATATCATGTACAAATCCCAAAACCACCTTACAATTGGTGCCAACTGAATGGCATTTCTCATTGCTTTCATCTAATTGCCCATGTCTCAATTGCCTCAGTGGATCTGTGCAAATGGTTGTGTACATTTATTCTACAGTTAGCACAATGTGTCCACATTTAGCACATTTACCAAATGAATAGATCTTGCTGATCGAACTGGATTAGTTGTTTTTCAGTCTAATGGCTGTCCTCTCCAAAACATGTCAGCAAGATTTCAGTGCGTAAGTCATAATATGCAAAATCATCTGATTAATTGTCAAAATTAGTCAAGCATATCACAGGGGATCAGTGTAGAGGACGGCTGAGATATTCACGCCGTTTTTTCCCCTCACTGCATTACAAGGGAAAATATTGGCTGCGACGTGGATGAAAACCTTTGGCCAAACAGAGGGCAGCGCCAAGAGGGGGAAGGTGACGGTAGTGACTGCACAGTAAATTCTGTAGAGTAAATTTGACTCTATTTAGAGTGGGACCAAATGGACTCAGTTTTAGAGTAATATTTACACCTGGAAGAGAGTAAAAAAAAGAGTCGCTCAAAGTTCGAGGAACCTTCCGGTTGTGAGACGGCCACAGTACCACCTGAGCTACGCCACTTCGGTTTGCTCAGCTCCAAGATGTTTTTGGTCGCGTGGTTATGAAGATTTCAGCTGACACGAGCGATATGCTACAGTAACACACAGCAGGAGCTCTGTTGCTCAGGGCGTCAATTGGCTGTCTCCCAAGCTGAAGGTCGTGAGTTCGTTCCTCAACCCTTAAGTGACTTTTATTTATTTATTTTTCCCGTCTGTATTTTACACTCTTCCAAGTTTAAATATTACTGTAAAACTGAGTATATTTGGTCCTCCGCTAAATAGAGTCAAATTTACTCGACATAATTTGCTGTGTAGTGAAAGTGTTACAGTAGTTGGTTCTTCATTTACGCTCTGCACTAGATATAATTTTAGTTATTAGTTTTTCGTTTTTCATAAATATACAGAATTCGGCTTACACTTTCCTTTGTTGCACTCTAATGTGTAAGTAACTGTGTGACTAAAAGTGTTGCAATTTCCTGTGAACTGTGTGGACTGTGGAGTATGTCAAACTGCAAGGTTTGAAAACTGCTCTTGTAAAATATATTTGTTCCTTTCTGTTTTATATATAATTGTATTTTGTTAGCAGCACCTCTGCTGTTGTGACAAAACATGTAAAGATTTTGACTTGCAGTGCTCACAGAATGACAAAGGGACGATACATTGTGGGTGCACTGACTACTTGTGTGACAAATAAATTTTATTTTTACACATAGGTAAACTGTTTTTGGAGAGATAAGAGCTTTTGCCGAAGGTCCATGGTGTTGTGCAAAATCATCCAAGTTAATTTTGGCAAAAAGTGAATGCAGATGAGCCATAGCAATTGAGAAGGATCTTTGCAGTTGTGACAGCACCGACTCTTTGTTTGGGAAAGGAACTTGGAGTGAAGCATGTGTGACCAGTTTTGGGATATATATGTGCTTTTGCTAATGAACTGTTTGGCCAAATGAGCTTGCAGTTTTTAAAATGTCATCTCAGTTTCAAGAAATGTGCCAAACCTGTGATGAAAAATAGTAAAACAAAACAAAAACACAAAGTAATGTGTAGTAAGAATTCAAGAAAAATATTGTTACTTCCATAAATCAAATATGGGTGCTGTATAAGAGTCTACAGACTTGGAATGTGCCGTGCATAATGTACTTTTAAAGTTAGATGCATGACAAGTTGCTAACCACTTGTGCTGCATTTAGATTAGTTAATAGACAGACATACAGAAAGACATATATATATATATATATATATATATATATATATATATATATATATATATATATATATATATATATATATATATATATATATATATATATATATATATACATATATATATATATATATATATAGAGAGAGAGAGAGAGAGATAGATAGATAGATAGATAGATAGATAGATAGATAGATAGATAGATAGATAGATAGATAGATAGATAGATAGATAGATAGATAGATAGATAGATAGATAGGCAGGCAGATTTTTCAGACTGGTTAGATATGATCTCTGTGTCAAAGTATGCAATTTTCTTGATGCAGAATTTGAATTAGGAGCTTCAGAATTTCTAAGAAGATTATTTCCATCCCATTAGACTCATTAAGGCCAGACGAAAGGTCTATATAACAGGGAAGACTATACACACTCACTTTCACAGAAACAGAGGGCTGTGAATTGTAATTGTAATTTGTTTGCACTTACACAGCAAAACACAACCGTTCTTACATTTGTAAGAGAGGATTTCATAGCTGGACTGTCCTACATTTGGTAGACATGTCCAGAAAGATTAATCATCATCCTCTCAAGTCTTTGACCAGTTCTATTTGCACAGTGAAAGTAGTTCTGGTATTGACATTGGGGACTATATTTTCATATAATCGCACGTTTGGGCCTTTCTGGGCGTTCCAGCGGACACAGCTTCTTGCCGCACGCCCAACGCAACTGACACTTTGGTAAATGAAAGTACAGTACACTGCACCCGGCCTAAAGATTGGCACATTTTAATTTTTGTGCAAGATCAAATCTATACTAGCGTGTTTGTAAATTTTGTAGACGCAGGACGCTTCCCCGGGCGAGTCCGCGAGTGGGCGTTCCTTGATTCCATCGGCATTCCTCAGGTCCGCACCCTCATTTGAATAATATTTCCTCCTGCATTTCATGCTAACATTGTCTGCAGCGTTAAATAACAAAATACAAGAGCCAAGCGTTTGATATTTATAATAATTATAATTATAATTCTATTTATTCATTTATTTTTGTATTTATTTCCACATGTATTTTTGTATTTATTTTTAATTTATTAATCTTGCTATTTTTGACATATTTTTTTTTTTACTTGTATTTGTTTTTATGTGTAATATTTTCTTATTATTATTTCCATTTATAATTTTTTTTTAAATTAAGATTTTGGATAATCGCGTTTATATTCGTATTTATTTATTTATTTATTTATTTATTTGTTTGTTTTATTTAAACAGTTTTGGTCCTTAAGTCCGTGCTGTGAGTGGACACAAGTCCAGTTATTACATCACGCGTGTCCCTCCTCCTTTCCTCCTCACAGAACGTCCACTTAGAACGACAAAACATCGCGTAAATTTCTCCTCCGCTATAGTCTTTCAAATGGTGTTGCACTTTATATCGCTAGCTGACGCGGGTGGTTTCGGTTGATAGACAGTGTAAAAGAAAAACAACAACAGCATAAACCCGAAGTGCAAATCCTTTTTTCCCCTCCAGCGCTTCGCTGGGGTCAGTAACCTAACCCAAAGGCAGTGACGAAAAACTTTGCATACTGGGATTTATCGTGCTGACAGCGCTCAAATATATATATATATATTTGTCATTTCTTGTCACCGGTGGACTAAGGCAAATTCCTGGTTAGTTCTGTAGGAAACTACTGGTACACTCCACCTGCTTTCAGAGGAGACAAGGTGAGCCTACTTAAAATATGGATTTGAATTTGGAAAGCTGTGCTGTCTGCAGAGAAAGTTACCAAACGCTAATGTTTGATGAAGGCTTAGCCATTTAAGTTTCTCCAAATGTATGTTAATGTTGTCAGTAAAATATTGTCCTACAGTCCATAATGAAATTGAGAAAACACATGCAGACATATTCCTATACTATCTCAATATGTACCTAAATTACAATAATAATAATAATAATAATAATAATGATAATAATAATCTGTTAAGGTAAAAACAATTGTTTGGTTTGTATGGTTAGGTTAAAACTTGGAGGTTCTTTGCCGGTTTTAATATCAGGTGTATCTATCTATCTTTTTAGTGGAGTTGGTGCCCCAAGAAATCAACGGAGTGAAGAAGGAATACGGGAAGAGGACAACTTCTGCAATTGTGTTTTCCCTCCTATTCTACACAGATGTATGCTGAAAAAATTGTTAAGGAGGGGAAGATGGGTAAATGTAAATGCAACGCACACACGCATGCTCATAATGAAATGTTGTGCTGGCCATGCTGCATGTTGTCTGCATTTGGACAGTGAGCAGACATCAGTCAATTTGACTATTGTTAACTATTAACAGATTTGTTCCAAGCTGACTGCATATCTTTGCTCTATTTGTCAATTCGACATCCCAGACAAGATAATTGATCTATTCCCATCTGTTTTGTCAATCATCAAAGAATGGCAGGAAATAAGCCTTTGTGGTCCTCCTTGCCATACTGAGGAGATCCTCGAAGTGAGTGCCATGTATGAGTTGCTTGTACAGTATTTGTAGTTGAAGCTTTGGGCAGTTCCTTATCTAGATGAGAAGTGGTGCACAAGCTGTGCCTTGCCGTGTGTGAGAGTTTGTTGGCTGTGAACATAGAAAGAATATTCACACCATTGCTGTATTGTATGGCACTGTGCCTCTATGCAATGTGAACCCTGGCATCGACTGAGGTCTGCTGCTGATTATTATTTTTGAAACCACAATCTTTGCTGTCAGGAAGCGAGCTGTCCATGGTGCGGACACATGAATGCCTCATTTCCTATTTAAATTGGAGTGAAGTTATGTTGAATTTAGCTAAGCATTGTCTTTGAAAAAAAGTCAGACCTTTTTTGTAAAGGGATCATCCTGGGTTTCGAGTTTGTTTTAGAATCTGTTTCCCAAAGTCCAAATGTCAGTTACAGGTCAAAAGGATATTCACTGCTGTAATGTTTCTCATGAGACTGAATAAACATCAGGCTAGCATAAAGTCAATGGCACATGTTCATGGTCAAGAATGAAACTGTCCTAATCATTCATCAGTGATTATTGAAATGATTTTCCTTTGCCGTTGCATTTCTGTGACTTGTGGATATCACATTCTTAATTATGGAGGAGACACACCTATCGTTCACCACATGTACGACTGGAATCATAAACATAAACAAAAATAATCAGAATAAATGTATCTAGTAAGGAAGCTCCAATAAAGCAGAAAATAACCCAGGAACTCATAGCCAAGACACAGTAGTGGTCTCAGGTAGAAGTTGACAATGGAGCTCTTGTTCTTGCTTAGGCTGTGATAGCTTCATGAGATGCCCCGAGGGAAGGAAAGGGGAAAAGAATGTTTAGCATCACGGTAGGTTTTGTCTCTTTTGGACATCGCCAAAGCAGTGATGGGCAGAATAGTGAAAATTATTCTCGGGGCCCATGAGTGACTGACAGGGCCCTTGAAAAAGTATTTTCAATATGAAATTTAAGCAGTGGCCCGGCTCAAAATGACACTAATTCCTGGTTCCTGGGGGGGCTCTGCCAAACTTAGACTCTTGACAAGACAGACTCTTGACAAACAAATGCTGGATTTGAATATTTATCTGGTCACTTCCACCTATGCCCTTGCCTGTGACCTTTCCACAAAGCCCATAATGTATTTTTTGTTAATAAACCTGTAAAGCAATTTCAGTGATTTATTTCTAAATGCATTTAGAATGTTTGGAGAAAAGTGCTGAAAACATGTGCATAGACTAAGAACAATTTAGCACTGAAGTGTTGAGATATAGCCAGGGTCATTATCAATATTACTGTTGCTCAACAGTTGATAAAACATTTTGTAAAGATGATGTGAGATTAAATGAAATGAATAGAGGGAAGATGCTGGGGTAATGAATTGGCAAAACATTTTATCAGCTAGCAAAAAGGTTCAGCAAAGTTTGCACATCTTCAGTAAAAAAAAGAAAAAAAAAGAATCCATGTCTCCTGGCCTCAAAGCAGCTTGCAGGTGTGAGTAGAAACGGAGAGCAGTTATGTATTATGGCCTTATATCCTCAAGCTTCATCTTGTATGGACATTAGACTTTAGCCCACTGGTAGGCAACCTGCGGTTCCAGAGCCGCATTTGGCCCTTTCATCCTTCCGCTGTAGCCCATTTTATTTCACTTTGTTTTCATTTTTACTTCATTTATTTTCAAATGTAACTATAAAGTGGATGCTTATGATGAATTTGATTTTGTAACATTACAGGAATTATTTAATTATTATTTATTTGTTTGTCGCACAAAATCTGCATCACAACGGCCAATGTGGGACACCTAATGCCAAAATCTATTGAGTTATTTTACCCTCGGTAGTTAAACCATTGATAAATCTGAGAAAATAAAATTTCTGAAGGAAACGTAACATTTAATGCCATGTGCTTCATTAGCTACATTACGTACCTCATACAATCGTGTGTAGAGATGAAAGTTAAGTCTAACAGCCCTAATGTGCCGATGTGCTGTGCTGAGGTTCAGGAGCAAAAATTACATCACCCAAGGTAAACTACATATATTATTTGAGTGCAATTTTTCAACGATGTATTTACATTGTTAAGTTAAATAGACCTTTTTAATTCAATTTGACAGCTGCACGCCCCACATGCGATAACAATGATGATGGAGCACAGAACAGATGGCATTTTTGGTTTGCAGATGGTGGTTACCTTAATTTGGCATTAATTCCATAAAGGAGGACTTGTATACAAATTGACTACTTCACTTGAAAATCAAGTATCTTTTTTCAGAGTTCATATCTTTTTCTGTCACATGCAGGAATGAAATGTTGTCTTCTCTATTGAAGTATTTATTTATTTTTTCTGTGGGAGACGGTCCAAGTGGCTCTGGGTGTTTAAGGTTATTGACCCATGCTTAGACTTATTGATCATTGGTCATTTATTCTCACCATGTGCAAAAACAGTCTGTCCTTTGCATTGATTTCTACTTCCATTAAAACGTATGCATTGTTATCTACATTTACTACATTAATAGCAATTGTTGTTGCTAGTGTAGTTTGCATCTGTGCTGGTCAGATGTACACCCATTCATGTGTGTGTGCAGGGAGCAGTGGGATCTCTCTCACATGTGTGTTAACCCCTTGCCGCCTGATGGGTGTGTGTGTGATACTAATGACCTTGGGAGCCATTGGAGCAGCAATCTGGGTCATCGGTCAGATATGTATACAAACACACACAGTAGAGAATACATACATATTAAACACATTCTTTCAAAAATGCACACTGCCTCAATTAATGTATGTTTTTCTTGTCTCCTATGTAGTTACATATTGCACTGTGCAGGAAGAGATGGGATACTACGATGGTAATTTTTTCAAAAGATACTAACTTGCATATTGTGACCACCCGCAACATGACCACTTGCACAATACAGGATATCTTGTACAAGAGCTCAGTTTTGATTGGCAGAGGGGGCGTTCATTTAAAGGGGAAGTCAACCCCCAAATTTTACAGTATGTTGTTAAAATCCAGGCGTTTTATCCACCTCAGGGGGCGACCATTTTGCCACTTTCTGGCAACTGAAATTTTAGGCCTAGATACACCAATCCGACATCGGCCAAATGTGACCAACGCCTACCCCCTGTGGCGTCGGCCCAGATGTCGGCACGTTGCGTAGAAAAAATACATAAATACACATCGCACCGACCCGACTATTACGTACATTCAGCGCATGCACGAGAAGTAATTCCCCACCATACCATTGGTGGCGGTAGTCATTATTCCTAAAAGCAACCGGAAACCTCTTTACGGGGGCGGGATATAAAAATGTAAACAATGCATACCGGTTACTTTTACTAATCTAATTTATACTTCTCAAGTATAAATGTAAATCCTACCTGCTATATCCAGTCGCGTCCCCATGTCATGCCATAATTTGGCTTTCATACCTTTGTCGGCATACCCTTTAACGATAATATTGTAACATCTTGCAAGAACGCCACCAGCAAACATTGGTTGGGATGTCACCCTTTTATTTACCTTAACAAATGCTACTGTTGGCCGTAGCCGACGCCGTAAAATAGAATACAACTCACGAGAGGCCTAGCAGAAAAGCCAAACCCTAATCAAACCCGCACGTAACGCCCCTCCTCTCCCGCGAGTCCAGTGTTGCGTTTACTAACAGTCGGACATAAGACTGCTAAACAGAAATGGCTACACCGGAATACACAACACACTTAGTTCGTTACAATACCATACAATGCCGGTCTCTCTTGAACCAAAGAGACAAAGTCATCTTCCCGATCTTCTGCCCAGACAGACATTGTACGTTCAAATGCGGAGGGTACAGCCGGGTGACGATGTGCAAAATGAACGAGGAAAAAAATGGTCCAGGCTTTCCATCAGTACTGTTTATCCACATTTGTCACTTCCTCCTCTTGCTTTGTACGCTGATTCGCTAGCTAACAGTCAATCACAGTGATCAAATGCCCTGATGCCCGACGCCGATTCAACATGTCGAATTTGCTGGAAACGACATTCGCTCCCCCCCTTCCCCACTTTCTCCCGACGTATTCCAACTCGATCCGACTTTACGACAGTAATTTATACACTGATCAGACGGCGCATGCCGTCGGCCCAACGCTGTCCGACTCCGGATTTGTGCATCTAGGACTTTACACCATAGTTGCTCGGGGCTCAGGAACGACCAATCACGACTCAGCCTCAGAAAATAGATGAGCCATGATTGGTTGTTACCTGAGCCCTGAGCTACTGATGTCATTTTTAGTCACCAGAGAGTGTCAAAATGTCCGCCTCCTAAGATGGCTAAAAACAGGTGGATTTTGCTACTTAATGTTCCACATTCATATTATTAATGAGAATACTGTGTTTAGGCTAGTGGGGCTGCATGGAACATATTTGTAAGGATTGTTTTTGGGTTGACTTCCCCTTTAACAATGTTACAATTTTATTGTTGTAAGATTTATGCAATACAGTTCTACACCACTTCAGGCATCATCAGTAATAAACATCCAGTCTTCTTCTTTTCCTTTCAGCTTTTCCCTTCAGTGAATCAGTTGCCTCCATCTAACCCTGTCCTCTGCATCCTCTGCTCTCACACCAACTACCTTCATGTCCTCTTTAACGACATCCATAAACCTCCGCTTTGGTCTTCCTCTAGACCTTCTGCCTGGCATTTGGAAACTCAGCATCCTTCTGCCAATATACTCACTCTCTCTCCTCTGGACATGTCCAAACCATCTCAGTCTGGCCTCTCTGACTTTATCTCCAAAGCCTCGAACATGTGCTGTCCCTCCGATGTACTCATTCCTGATTCTATCCATTCTGGTCACTCCTAAAGAGAACCTCAGCATCTTCATCTCTGCCACCTCCAGCTCTGCCTCCTGTCATTTCCTCAGTGGCACTGTCTCCCGACCAAACAACATCGCTGGTCTCACCAATGTTTTATAAACCTTTCCTTTCATTTGAGCTGAAACTCTTCTATCACAAATCACACCTGACACTTTTCTCCACCCGTTCCAGTCTGCCTGCACACGCTTCTTCCCTTCTTTTCCACACTCTCCATTGCTCTGGACTGTTGACTCTAAATACTTAAACTCCTCTACCTTCTTGGTCTCTTCTCCCTGTAACCTCACTCTTCCACTTGGGTCCCTCCCATTCACACACAGATACCCCGTCTTGTTACGGCTAACCTTCATTCCCCTCCTTTCCAGGGCAAACCTCCACGCCTCTAGCTTCTCCTCCACCTGTTCCCTGCTCTCACTACAGATCACAATGTCATCTGCAAACATCATAGTCCATAGAGATTCCTGTCTAACCTCATCTGTCACCCCTCCATTACCATAACGAACAAGAAGGGGCTCAGAGCTGATCCCTGATGTAGTCCCACCTCCATTTTGAACTCCTCCGTCACACCTACAGCACACCTCACCACTGTCTTACAGTCCTCATACATGTCCTGCACCACTTGAACATACTTCTCTGCCACTCCAGACTTCCTCATACAAAATCACAGTTCCTCTCTGGGCACCCTGTCATAAGCTTTCTCCAGATCTACAAAGACAGAATGCAGCTCCTTCTGACCTTCTCTGTACTTCTCTATCAACATCCTCAAAGCAAATACTGCATCTGCGGTACTCTTTTTTTTTGGGCATGAAACCATACTGCTGCTCACAAATGTTAACCTCTGACCTCAGTCTAGCTTCAACTACTCTTTCCCATAGCTTCATTGTGGGGCTCATCGGCTTTTATAGAAATAAACATCCAGTAATGTACAATAATTATGTCTGAATTTTTACCATTGGGAAGGCAGAATATTTGATACAGCTTTTGTATTGGAGGGCATTATATTGTGCATGTGGCTAGTTGCATGTGTTGTTTATTACACACAAAAAATGCTTCAGAATAAATTAATTGCATTGGAGAATAATCAGTTTGTGTATCACTGTCAAATCTTGCTAAGATGTTGATTTCATCACAAACAGTCCAAGTAAATTCTGCTGACCAACATCTCAGAGTCTTCGATTCAACTCAGAAGAGGTGGCGTCGGGTGTGTTCCTCCTCAGCCAATGAGCTTCTGGCTAGTGTCATCTGTGAAGAAGTGGGCTTTGTCAGGTGAGACAATATTAAAAGTTCCAAAGTAGGACCAATGCAAAATGAATGCGTGTTACTTTCAGTGTGGTGAATTACTCAATCGCGTCTGTGCAAGAAGTCGGCGGTGATGGTGGAGAATTCTTTTGTGTCAGAACTGAAGAGCTGAGCTATGGCAAGAAAATCAAAGACTCTTTGTTCCCATGGTAACTACACTGACATTTAAATTTGATCTAGTAAGATGTGTAAAAACTCTCACCTCATTCTTTCACTCATCGATTCATTTTGTATACATGCTGGTTGTCAATTTGAAGCATACTGTATTTCTCTTGACTTAGATTCCATTGTAGTTAAAATTCTGATTAGGTAGGATTAATTCTTCTCTTAATAAGCATCACTTTTGTTCCAGTGACTGTGACAGAAAAGAGGTCATCACATTGTTGTGTCAAGGTAAGATATTAACCTCTTCATTTTCCTTCCGAACGGTTCCACTCACATTTCAACCACAAATCAATTCCTTCTCCCTCACCAGACTGTGGCAGGAATAGTTTTGCAGCAGACCGCATAGTCGGTGGCGTGGAAGCGAGGCAGGGCATGTGGCCGTGGCAGGTTAGCTTGCAGTACAATGGAGTTCATCAGTGTGGAGGTTCTATTATCTCAGACCGCTGGGTGGTCTCTGCAGCTCACTGCTTCCCCAAGTAAGAGGCAGCGCTTGATTTTATGCATGAAATTAGTCTTGTTATGATACCATTTTTTGGCTCCCTATAACGATTCCGCTACCCAGTTTTACAGTATCGGCCCGTACCGGTTTTCGGCATGTAGTGAACACGTCACACATCAGTGCAAGACACAAGATGCTATATTAGCATCGGAAATAATGGCATCGGCATGTTATTTGTTAGTACTTGCCGATGCTGATACCACTGTTTTAAGGCAGTATCGGGGGCCTCTTCCGATACCGGTATCGGAACAACACTACATGAAATTAAGATCATTGCTTTTTAGCATTGTTGGCATGGTGCTCACATTCTGTACTTTGGAAGTAGCCTACATATAATAATAAAAACTCTGGCTAAAGTAGAAGTAATAACAACAGCCTTACATAAGTTTATTTATATATATATAGTTTTTATTTTGCCCTTAAAAAAGGACAAATGAAGAAAAGAAAATACAGATTACTGAACAAAAATATAAACTTAATTTTCCAAAGCCATCTCCTATCAAATACTTATTTTTTTCCATAAAAAACAACAAAAACAACAACAAAAACAACAACGAAAACAACAACAACAACAACAAAAAGACAGAGAATCTGATAAACAAAGACTATCTAGACAAGAGAAATACAATTTATCACAACACAAAACAGACATTACAAACAAATTAACAAACATTAAAAAAATAAAATTAAAATAAAACAACAAAACAGCCTTACATAAGTAAAAGTAAAAAAGTAAAGACTCTAAAATGTACTTAAGTACAAAAATGTACCTACACCCTTTCGGTTGTATATTTATGTATGGAATTTGTTTTTTGTTTGTTTGTTTTTTAGTTTTAGTTTTTTACCGTGTTGAATTTTTAATTTGCCAATGAACAGAAACATTTTTCATTCATATTTAAGTACAAAAGCAAAACGTAAAAATAAATGTTTACGGTGAATTGTGTACATTAGCTATTTTGCAGAGCTGAGCAAAACTGTTGTTACCTCGGCCCGTCATTGACAGATGCTCACCTTTCGGCGAGTGCTTTATGATGCGAAGCCTCAAGAAAATACACAGACGATCTGGATCAGCACAGACGGTCCTTCTCAGTCCGTGTATTTATATGAGGTTTCGCATCATAATGCACTCACCAAAAATGCGTAAGCACTCTCCAAAAGGTGGGCATCCGTCAATGATGGGCCGATGTAACGATGGATTTTTGACATTTTGATAACTTGGCACCAACCCCCCCACAAAAATCTCACCACACAAACATTTTCCTTTTTAAAAAAAAATTACTTTCATAGTGCTCATACTAAGGAGTAAGAAGCTAGACAGCGTTGGCACTAATACTATAAAAACAACACATTTCCCCAGCTTTCCTAATGTTATCTTAACTAATGATGACAACTGAAAAACTACAACTTGTTCCGATAAATACTTTTGCTGTAATGCTACTTAATGACCTTTAATTCACCCATTGTCTGCACAAATGCCGTATTTTACATGACAGCCTAGAGTGCAACCAGTGCGATGAACGAACAGAGATAATGTGAAGGAGATAAATACAGCGGAGCCAAAAGAGAAAAAAGAAAAAAATGGAAATTCTGAATGGCTGCTAACTTGAAAGAAAAATAAATAAAAATAACTGTAGACAATAATAAAATGTTTACAATATAAAAAAAAAAAGTACCTGGCAGTGTCAATAAAAGATCAGGAGGCAGAATTCTCCAACAACTATTTGTTAAGATTGTTTTGGTGTACTTTAAAATACAATATATGTTTTATTTATTACATAATAATAATGTACAATGCCTTTTATTTTATTTTATTTTTTTTACTTCTTTTTTTACTAGGCGTAATGACTCTATTAGTCATTGGCGTGTGTTGATGGGCTCCATCTACAAGAAACCAACCAATACCAACGTGGCGGAAGTGAAAACTATCGTTTACCACAGCAGCTTCCTGCCATTTGTGGTCGATTACATTGATGACCACAGCAGGGACATTGCTGTAGTGGCCCTCGCTAAGCCCATCACTTTCAATGGTAGGTCATTGTGAGGAAGAGAGGAACCATGCAAGCCAAGGACCTTCTTCCTCATAGACATGTCTGCTATATATGACAAGAGTGAAAGAAGGAGACCAAAGTGAGAATTAGGCTGTATAGGTTTGCAGGTGTGCTGGAGCCAATCCCAGCTGTCATCGGGCCAGCCAATCACAGGGCAAAATATACACTATACTAGACAAACAGTTTAAATAATAATAATAATAATAATAATAATAATAATAATGATAACAACAATAATAATAATAATAATAATAATAATAATAATAATAATAATAATAATAATAATAATAATAACCACATCTATGGACAATATAGAGTCTTGCAATATATGTTGGCCTATATAGATGAAATTGCCATTAATCACGTTGCACTAGAATAATTTAGCTGCAGTTTAAGCATTTAGTTGATAGAGTTGTCCTACTCTCTTACTAACACAGATTTGACCAGCACTCATTTGAAGTCTTAGCCAAGACGTGTTGGTTTGAAGCGTTTGAGCTCTCAAAACAGCATGTGAGCTTGATCATGTCTGCCATCTAGTGTTTGGCTTTATAACTGCATTTTGGTATGAGAGACAAAATGTAGGGTAAGGTAACACAGACAAGTGGCTGTGGCTTTAACAAACTGCATCTGCTTTGTTACATATTTACATTTTGTGGTCTCATGATAACAAACGCTATACATGTGTTTTTTTTCTGTTGTTTGTAGAATACATCCAACCCATTTGCCTGCCAGCGTACGGCCAAAGACTGAGAGATGGACAGATGGGCGCAGTAATAGGCTGGGGGAGCTTAGGATTCTCTGGTGAATTTTTGTCACAGTATAAATATAACGTGGAAAAAGTACGTTATCATTGTGTCACTTATAATAAGACTCTATGCTTACGTCAAGTTTATCAAACAGACGTTCTGCATGAGGTGAACGTCCCCGTCATCAGTGACGCCATATGCAATGGGCCTGATTACTACGACAACCAGATCACCGCTAGTATGTTCTGTGCTGGCCTTGAGAAGGGAGGTGCAGATTCCTGCCAGGTCAGTGTCTGTCCACTAATGTGTATCTTAATATTGTCCAGGTACCATATAGGCCAAAAATTGCTTACATCTTACACACACACACACACACACACACGCACGCACCCCCCCCCACACGCACGCACGCACGCACGTACGCACGCACGCACGCACGCACACACACACACACACCCACCCACGCACACACACGCACGCACCCCCCGCACACACACACACCCACCCCCACGCGCACCCCCCCCCCCCACACACACGCACACGCACCCCCCCCACATACACACACACACAATGAAACCCCTCTCCCACACACACACACCAATAAATGCACTTGAAAAAAGGTCACACATCAAAAAACTCTCACATTTATTGAAAACATCTCACACACCAATAAAACTCTCCTATATAAACAAAACTCATATAAACCTTTAATATAAACCCAAAAATCTCCCACATACAAAACCTTAAACCTTCTAACACACATGAAAAAAACCTCACATTCAACAATAAAATCTCTCACCTCACTGAGAAACATCTCCGACATACATACCAAATAAACCTCTCTCCCACAAAAACTCTCCCGCCCACTAACAAACCTCTCATACTAAAATACTCTCACATTTATTGAAAACATCTTACACACCAATAAAAGTCTCTCAGATATAATAACCCACTCAAAAATCCATAAACTCAAAAATCTCCCACATACAAAACCTCTCTAACACTATTTAAAAAAGAACCTCTCACACATAAAAATCTCTCACCTCACCGAGAAACATCTCCGACATATCAATACAATAAAACTATCAAGCTCACCAAAAAAACTCTCACACCACAATAAACTCGTGCTAACCGAAAAAACTCTCACTTTCACCGAAAAGCATCTCACACACAACAAGAAACCTCTCAGGCCCAAAAGTCTCAAACTTTGGCAGTGTTTAGCTCAGTGGTAGAGCGTCCACAACACAGGTGACCCTGGCTCGGTTCCCGGAGCGAGGGTCTCTTTCCTGCAGGTCCTTCTCTCTCTCAATCCTGTTTCTTGTCCAAACTTCAGCTTCCCTGTCATTAAAAAAAAGCCTCACACACTCCCAAAAAGTCACACTGTAAAAAAAATTCTACCACACACACTAACAAATATCTCACATTCAACCAAAACTCCCATATGACAAAAAGGCACTCACTGAAAAACTCTCACATGCACTCAAAAACATTCACACCTACACTCTCTCTCGCAGGACTCACAAAAAGAAACTCACACAACAAAGCTCTCACATTTAAAACTGTCACACACATCACAAAACTTTCTTCACCAACCCAAAACTTTCTTCACCAACCCAAAACATCTCATTCATAATAATAAATCTCTCACAGCTGACACAGGAAAAAAACTCTCACACATGACAAATTCTCACACTCCCCCCTTAAAAAAAAACTCTCACTTATATCAGAAAATCTCTAAATTAGACCACGACAACTCGCACTCATAAACATGTTGTCATATTTATTAAAACCCTTTACTAAAGCAAAAAACAAAACAAAAAACAGTCCAACAGAGAGAGAGAAAAAAGGCCCTTTATATATAATCCTCTCAATTCTTGTCTATGTAATATTTGGTGGTGTCAGGGAGATAGTGGCGGCCCATTTATGGCAGAGGACCGCTTGTCCAAAACCAGCCGAAACCGTTTGCTGGGGGTGGTGAGCTGGGGAATAGGATGTGCCGAAGCCAAGAAGCCAGGCGTTTACACCAGGGTGTCCCGATTTCTGCCCTGGTTATCTACTGCCATGAGGGTAAGAGGTTTGCTACCTTTTACGTTACTCATTTATTAATAACGCTTGTCCACCTGATGTTCATTCTCGTTTTTTGCTTTGTATGGCCCTGCAGAAATATAACAACTCACCAGGGGTTCACAAAATGGCACGGACATGACTTGTGCAACCGTGTTTCTATGCCTGCTTCTCTCACAAAAGAATGAATATGAATGTGTTTGAAGTTTTCATCTTAATTTGAGTTCCTGTTTTTTCCCTTCTTTGTATCCACTTGTGTTCCTTTTTACTGTATCCTGAATTTGTTACGTGCTGCAGCCAAAAGGCAACATGAGAGAGTGGTATCCTCTTCTGCCATTGTCCACGTGCACCTTAATCATTATGTTGATCACAATTTTAACTTTGACTGAAAGGTGTGTGTCAAATTTGATCTTTTAGTGATAAAAAGGGCTGGTGGTTGTGATTTAACTGCATGTTGGAGATCCGGCTGCAGAGGTTGTCACTCGTCAATTTGTCTCATGTTTTGTGGAGTACACTGTGGGATGATTTTTTTTATGTCTTTTCCTCAGACATAATAAACACTGCAGTAGCTTGATATAATATTGAAAAGAGGAAAAATTACGACTTTTGTGAGGCACAAATGCTCACATTCACTCTGAAAAATGAAGGCTCCACAAAGTATCCAAATGTGTTGTTTTGACATGTATGCAAAAGGGAAGCACTTTTGAACACTATCGAGCACTCATTCTTATTGGTTCTATAAAGAACCAACCATTATTCAATGGTTCTGTATAGTAAATAGCACCAAATGAGAACCAAATGCTCCTTGGGTTAGAGTTCTAAAGAACTCCATGAAATCCACTTCATTTGTGCTGTATAATAGAACTGTCATCTTTTTAAGGATCAGTACCCCATACATTTTAATGACTTGCTACATGTGGAATGGCAATTATGTTCTTAGCTGCTTCCTGAAGACTGAGGATAAATTGGTCATATTGAAACCAATATTTTGTGGTTATGTAAATAATACTTGCTGCCTTGTGTATGTAGCATCTCTATCTTTTTTTTGGCCATTGTTTTATGGATTTCCCAATCACCCGTGGCTCTTTATGCCCACAGTGTAATGTTTAGTTTTACATAATAGTATGTACTGTACAATCACTACTCAAGTATAGTATTATAAAAGAGGTGCTAAACAGATAAGAAATTTGGGGTAGAAAATAGCATTTCTACTATGAGTTATATTTCCTTTTTGAAAGAAAAATTATGTATAAAAATCAAATATTTGCTACATAAAACCACGATTATTGTTACTGGCCGTGTATCTGCACTGTATGAAAATTGTTTATTTTAATATCATACAAATAAATGCCTTAATTAAAAGGAGATTGAAGTTGTGTAACTGGATACATGAAAATGTCTTTGAAATACTAATCATGTTGCTTAAATTTAACATTTTGTTGTATGTGTTAATTGTGGCAGCAACTGTTGTATTTTAAGCTACCGTACATGAATTGAGGTAAATTATGCTTTTAAAGTGAACTTACACTAGTGTTGGTGTATGACAACCTGACACAGGCCACACTGACCTGACTGTGTTTTCTAATTTAATTTAACAGGAACAAAAAAATCTCCATTTAAGTGTTGTGTTTGCACAGGTTTGTGCTTATTAATTTAGTAACAGGGTGCCCTCTAAGTTTCCATACATACATACTACAGGAACAATTTTTTTTTTTTGAATACACGTTTAAATATGGTTCGCCACCAAATGAGAGGTTATCGGTGTAATGAAGGTTATATGTGGTTTCAGCAAGATGGAGGTCCATCTCATTGTGGTGTTGATGTGCGTCAATAGTTGATCAGCAGTTTTCCAGATTGGCCAGCCTGGTCTTTTGTTGTGGCATACCAGTTCCCCAGATGTCACCTCACTTGACTTTTATCTATAGGGGCTTTTGAAGACCATGAAAAAATAGAAAACATTAATCATCTCAAGGAATGTATCACCAACTGCCTGTAAGCCTGTACTGTAGTAGCAACAGAAAAGACAAATGTAATTTCTTGATTTAAGTTTACTGTCAAGTAAAAGCAGCGTCATTTATAATAAAGCAGCCAGTCATTATGTGCCATATACAGTATTTCATTTTATTTTCTAGTCTTCCAGTCTAAAATGCAGCAGCAGGCTAAATGTGCATAGTGTAAGGAAAGTTATTATTATTATTTTTGACCATAGATAATTTCAGATTGCTTGTTTTATGATATGTTGAAAAGAACATGGACTCAGTTTGTCAGCAGCAGAACCACAATATGGTGTTTGGTTTAATGCAACAATTAACAATGATGAATCAACATGTGTGATCACGTTCAGAACTCGCACTTGGTGTGAATGACAAGTGGTTGATCCACACAGGAAACACTGTTGGGAAAATTGCACAACATCAGCGAGCACACAAGCAATGTAGAACGAATGAAGAAAAAAATGTCTGCTCATAAAATCAATCAGTATTAACTGGTTTTGTTTGATCACTAGTTTGTGCATAGAAATTGCAGTAGTTGGTGACTTCCAAATAAGATGAACAGGTTTAAGGATTTGCATAAATGTGTAGTTGAAGCCACAGTTGTGGCTGTGAGTATCATCAAACTTGCATTCAAATCCATGCACTTACATTTACTCCAAAATGTAGGTTCGACCTGAACTGCCTTCTCAGGTCAATGGTGCAAATGGTGAGGCAGCAGACTGTAAACAACTTTCGTGGGCTCCTTTGGTTTTCTATCGCCCCCAAGTGGTAGGTTTTGGACCTGTACCTGCTCTCCCCTGGATCAACAGCAAAGGGCGACCATATGACCACATCTGAATCGCATCATCATCATTACCACATACTGCACTTTTGCCTTTCAACAACAGAAGAATAAAGAAAGCATAGAACAATGAGATGATGTCGTTGTAATAATAGCGTGTCTCGACTCTCGAGTTCTGCTGTCAACACTTTAGGTGGGAGTCATGTGCTTCAGATGACAAATGAATGCGTAGGAAAGAGAGCAAAAAATAACAAATAGAAAAGATGTGAGGAACATTTTAGATAAAGGTACTTGAGCTAATACCTTGACAGCCTGGAGTAATGAACTGTAATGTATTTGGAGGCGGGGCTGCATGTTTCCGCTCCTGTGTTTGGAGGAGCATCCTTAAGAGGAACAATTGCGGGATGGGAGCTGTCACTCAAGTCTTCAGATTCCTCCTGCACAAGAGTGTACAGTATGTCTTCATGCCTTTTCTATGATGCAAAATTCCAATTTGTTTAGTTCTGCCTACTGGTATGTCAGACATTAAGGTCTCTCTCACTGGCACCATCGGTTGGGTCGTCTCATAAAACATGGTGTCAACCGTAACTGAGGGCCGCTAAAACACACAAAAACTAGTATAAAGACGATCCTGAATGACATGGCATTCTATTAAAAAGTAAAGTAAAATCATAATATTGTGAAAAGATACATGTATCACACAGTGTATTCAAAAGACTGTACCTTGGTTGCTCCAGCAACTGATTCCATGTCAACTGTGTGCATGTTCTTACTGTGGACAATAGACAAAAGATTACTAAGTTACCACCGCCATGAATATACCAGTACCTGTGATGCCAATATTCAATTTGAGTGGATAAAATAGATTGAAGATCAACCTCTTTCAAAGTGCAGTTTTAAACAATTCTATAAAAAATAATAGCAAAGTGTCATTCCAGTGCCAGCAGTAAGTTACAAATGAAGGCTTGAATAGTTTCTTATAATTTGCTAAATTTAATACAAAATTAAACAATGTTGTTAATTGCAAACACTGAATTGTTTCTTAACTATAGCTGTCAAAACGATTACATTTTTAAAATCAGATTAATCACATTTTAGAATTTTGATTAATCACGATTACTCTCTAACATCAAAAAATGTTCCCGCCAAATTTGGAGAGCACTTGTTATGTGTTAATTCTTTCCACATTTAATCTTATGAGGACGTTGTCAATCTTTTTTGATCAACTGCACATTCTGATCTTCCTCTTTTTCTAATCAGGTAATTACTTGCATAATTTAAAATGGGAAAAAAATGACCCCAATAGTTTGACATGAACTTATTACAACATTTATTAAATGCTTTACTTTAATGCATGTACTTATGTTTACTGCTGAAACACAACCTGTGCTACCTTAAACGTAACCATTCGCTGTCAGCTAAAGAATCATCTGCAGTAAAAATTAATAGTGTGAATAATCAGCGTTTATACATGATTAATGCGATAATTTTTGTGTGATTAATTAATTGGATTAATGCTTTAACTTTGACAGGACTACTTTTAACAAAAGACGGCAAACCTACTCACTCGCGATACTTAAAGGGGAAGTCAACTCCCCCCCAAATTATATATTTTTTACAATAATATGTTCTATGCAGTCTAAACACGACATTCTGATTAATTTTTGCATTTGTGGAATATGAAGGAAGCAGCAAAATCCACCTGTTTTTATCCATCTCAGCCATTTTGCCCAAAAATTACATCACAATTGCTCAGGGCTCAGGTAACGACCAATCGTGGCTCAGCTTGCTTATGTTACATGACCAAACTCAGAAAACAGGTAAGAATAGTCTTTCATTGATTTAAAAATACTAAGAAGAAGAAAATCACATTTCATATCTCATCTTGTTAAGAGCTGGCCAGCGTTGGCTCAGCTTTCCTGCATCTGAACTGCAATTGACTACGCTACGCCTCTTTATGTACATCTTCTTTTTTTTTAACATTGTGTTTACACTTTATAAAGGCTCACATTCACCCATCATTAAACAATAGTAATTTAAAGTATAGTCAACGCTCTTTGAATACAAATAAAATGTTTCAATGAAGGTTACTATGTCACCTAATCATAATGGCCAGTGTCAGAGTGATGAGGCCAGCAGACACGCCCACTGCTGATGCCAAAGCAATAACCTTTAGTCGTCCTGGTGATGGAAATGGAGAGAATAGGCACAAAATAACTGTGATAGAAATAGTTCAGCAGACGTAAAAATAGAAAGTGAGCGTTAAGAGATATGGAAAAAGAGGTGTGCACCATTTTGCCACCGTCTAGACTGGAGTCTCGTGTTTCCAGTTGTGATTTCCAAAGCGAGCTCCCCTTCTTCAGCTGTCTAGCCTCAAATAGTCATTTTCCACAACACCTCATCTCCTCTTCCTCCTCCCTCATAAGTACGACAGCTTTACATGACTCACCATGACTCACAGAAACAGATGCAACAGAGTCCAGAGAGGAATTGGAAGTTTTCCTTGCACTCATCCTCTCAAACGCAATGAAATTCATCATGATATATTTTCATTTCAGTTCTATACTTATAGGAAAGAGCAGAAAGCTTTTTCTCTTTTTGGTGACACTTTGTTATTTTGCTTTCCATCTAAAAGTGTCAGTGGAATTAGCCACAACGCAGAGATGAAGTACAATAGCTTCCAGACTGGAAGTGAATGTGACTCACACTTTCACTAAATTCAGCTGCAACAATTTGTGTCTCACAGCATGGAGCTTCCTTACTTTCGATGCTGCTGTCAAAAATATGTCTTTATACCCACTATAACCTCTTTATAAATATTTCTGCTGTAATGTGTTGCTTCAACAGGAATATGCAGACCTGAATATATGTCATGTTTAATATATTATTTATAAAAAAACAGCAAATAAACTATTCCTGTAATCATCATCTATTTGTTGCGCCTGCTTTTGTATTCTTTGATACATATTATGTATTGTCGGTCCACTTTGGAGCTGTAGAGGTCTAATTTCACCACTGCAGGACTAATAATGGCCTATTGTAGTTTGTATTGTATTTGAAATGCTTATCTTAAAGAAAGGAAAAGAAAGCCATCTGACAGCGCCATGGCATGTGTCCAACCCAAATACCTCTGACTCGTACTGTAAGGACAGGAGAGCTGTGGACTCCGATGCGGTTTCTAGCCTCACAGTAGTACTGACCACTTTCTCCGGGGCCGACCTCTGAGAATGTGAACACAGGACCCGTCCGGCTACCCCACGCTACATCAGGGAATGCAGAGAGGCAGACAGAGTGGGATGTGAACAAATGAGTAGCAACTTATATGTTCGTTGGGCTTGATTTTTTGTTTAACTGGAGTGAAAACATTTTGTTATCATGCCACGAACATTGAACTGCTGCGCCGTTGTGGGTTAAACGATGCCAAGTGAAGTTGTCCACGGCTGGGTTGGCCTGACTGCTGCAGGTCAGAGTTAAAGGCCGACCAACATCCACCACACTGGAAGGACGAGCCAGAACTGATGTGTTCTTGGGAGGGTCTGTATGAAAGAAGACATAACTAATTTGCTCCCAAAACCTATAAAAACATTCCAGTTTCAATATTGTCATGGCCCCAAAAACGTATTTATACGTTCTTTATGGGTTTTTGTTTTTTTATTATGCTAGAGCATACAGAAGGCTTTGATGTAGCCTCTGACCTGAAGAGGTCGCTTAAAGCAATGGTAGTTTTTACAAAAAACTGCCAGCGGGTGGCAGCAGAGTATAAGAGATCACCCAGGGCTATGTTGCAACAAGCTCTTTCCCCCAATGTTTTCAACAGGTTTGAGAATAATTATGAAACTTAGCTATATTCTAATGCTAATTGCTGCATAACAGAAACAGAAATATACTTCTTTTTTCTGATGAAAGAAGAGGCTAATCTTTCTTTTGGTAGGTACCATGTTTTTATAGCAATAAAACACAATACAATTATTGTAACTACGCCTCTGCATAACTTTGTATGCTCATTAACATTACAGAAAACTAAAATAGAGAGAAATATAGTTCAACTTACAACAACAAAACTTTAACATTGTGTATGAGTCCCTTTCTGCCTTTCTTTTCATCTCTGTTAAATAGTTAAGGGTTAAGTAAGAGTTGATTCACTGTACTTCATATCTCCTGCTCTGTGCTGTGTGTGCCAGTTTATTGCAAAAAGGTAATCAAGCTAATACTCCCTGCACACACTCAAACAACGAGAGTGCCACTGCCACCTACTGTAGTGGATGTAAGAATAAAAATTTAAGAAAGACTAGCCCAAACTGACAAGCCGATGTCTTGTTTTGTAACATTCAGAGATAATTTTTATGAGACATATAAGCTTTTTCATAATTTTTTTTTGGGCTGATATCAAAGATATAAAGGTTTATGTACCCTAGTTGACATCAAAGTTTAATGTTATTGCGACCCCCACCTTTTTTGCCATGCCATTGGCTTAGGCGCCTTGTGTGTGCTTTAGTTTTTTGTTGTTGTTTTTTTACCTCAGCAGGTCTAGAAAAAAAACACATCTTTTAACAAACTATAAAAGTTCAGTTTGAGAACCCTGCACTACAATAAAGAGAAAACGGTAATGCACTCTTATCAATCAGAGGTTGGGCTTAGCCCCCAAAGTTCCCTTCTTTATCCTTCATCTCACCGACACATTTAATTCAGTTCTATGCAAGTTTCAACTTTGTGGGAGCAGTAGATTTGTGTTGTGTCACAGCATGACTCTATAGAAAGGTCTAGAAAGAAATGCTTGGATGCATTTACTGTGAAGATTTTTTCCTGAATCAATTTTTATTTTAATTTTTATTTTAGCTGTGACCTATCCCAGCTGGCTTTGGGCAAGAGGCGAAGTACACACTGGTCGGAAGCCAATTGCAGAGCACATAAAAAGAGCAAACAATCATTCACATTCACGCCTATAGAGTCTCAATTTAAACTAACAGAAATATTTTGGGAACATGGGAGGATGGCTTCCAGTGTTCAACAGAAAACACAAGAACGTGGAGAACATGCAAACTCCACAAACTCAACCACGCTGCCAGGAGAGGTTTTGAAACCTTAGAAAACTTTTGGATAAATAGGTCAAAATTCTCAAACACAGATAGCTGTAGATGTTCCATTTTCATTTCCTGTACTCCAGACAAAAACAAAAAATATATTGTATTTTAACATCTTCCCAAATAAATCAAGTGGATTTTGATGGTAAGATCTGAACAGGACTGAACAATGCCAGCAGATTGTGAGAAGAGGCTGCTGGACAGACAAATAGGGAGCGAGAGACACAAAGCTTGACGAGAAAGTGATTGAGGAGAGGAGGCATATACACAATATGAGAAGTGACACATCATTCCCAGGCTTGTCTCTGATTGATGTTCCCTCAGTTAACAAGCATGGTTCCAATCAAACACAACTTACACAGCACAGTGAGAGCGGTGGTATGAGAGGTTTGGTGTCCTAATCGGTTCCATGCCGTGCAGTAGTACTGACCAGCATGGTGAGCACGCACTGATGGGAATGTCAAGTTCTGGACGCTTCCTTTTGCTAACACCTGGTCTCCTAGGATGCGATACCAGGCATGCCTAAAGGAGGATGGGGATGATCACGATAAAAATTATTTGTAGGACTGAGCAATAACTCAATGGTATAACCGCTTACATTTGAAAAATGCCCAATATAAATTAATTCATATTACTCGGTCCTAGTGAAAGACAAAAAACAAACAAACAGACTAGACAATTACAACATTAATAAGGAAGTGATGCCATAAAATACAGAGCAGATAACAGTCATGCAAAGTGCATTTTGTGGAGAATCATAAAAATAATTGATAATGAAATACCACCTGCTGGTAGGTGGGTGGGCACGGCTAACACAGCTGAGGTTCACATAAGAGCCTTCTCGAATGTCACCAGGCGGTGTTATCAGCACATGGGTGTTTTTTGGTGGGACTGAAAAGAGACAAAGAAAAAAAGGACTTTGAAACCGTCATGACATTCTATTGATAGACAGAGACAGAAAGATAGCAGAGACAGCAAGCTAACTAACTAGCTAGATAGACAGATAAAAAGACCTACATTACTGTTTGTATTCACATTCATTGCTCAATACTTTATTGATGTACCTTCGGCAGCTTACATTTTTTTTAAATTGGATGCCATAAGCTTGACACACCTCAATTTTGCAAATTCCTCTTTGTCGCACCTGTCAAGCTCAATCAGGTTTAATGAAGAGTGTCTGTGTACAGTCATTTACTAATTTATTCACAGCTATCAAGTCTAGAGTGGCGCTGTAGCAGCCACAGGGAGTTAACGGAAAGCGTAAAAGAAGAATCAGCGAAGAAGACGAACACTTTTTTTCCTAACTTTATTGCAATCTACAGAACAAACATGGCTTTTCATGTATCAAAACAACATGAAAAAGACAAACACAGGAGAAGCAACAATGGCGGGTGATTCAAGTACAACACCGCTTGTTGAACTTGGGAATAAAGAAGCAAAATATTTTGCTGCAAAAGCATAAGTAAGCTAAGGAGGCTGCGCTAAACGACTACGACACGGCTATCCGCCATTGTTGTTGACAGACTGACGGTTTGCGCTCAATCACACGAGAATTGCTGCATACGTCATCAATATGCTACAATGCGTCGTCATCGAGCTTGCGACCATTATGTCATCAGTGGAGGAGTATCCTGCATATAGTGTACCGACGGACGCGTACACGGCGCGTTTTGAAATCTTTCCACTCTGGTGCCCGGTTTCAAAAGTGATCGGTTTCAAGCTCCGAAATCGCGCCATCGTCTGGATGAACGGCCTAAACGGTAAGAAACTTGTGAGGATACATTGAAACTGGCTTTCGTGTGGACGGGGCCTAAGTCTGGTCTCTGGCTCAAGGACATTCATGTCGTGGAGCCGCTCCTTTGATGTCTTGGTTGTGTGCTTAGAATCGTTGTCCTGCTGAAAAGTGAACCGCGCAAGTTTTTATATGTCCCTTTACATTCTTGCATTTGTTTTTTCTCCAATTCCTGACTAATCTCTTTGTTTCTACTGTTCAGCATGATTCTGCCATAGCCATGCTTCACTGTCGGGATGGTATTGGTCAGGTGATGAGCGATGCCTGGTTTGCTTCAAACATGATGTGTGATATTCAAGCCAAAGTGTTCAATCTTTGTTTCATCAGACCAGAGAGTTTTGTCTCTCATGGTCTGACAGTCCTTCAGGTGACTTTGGGCAAACTCCAGGCATGCTGCCAAATGCCTTTTACTGAGGAGTGGCTTTCATCTGGTGAGTCTACTATAAGGTCTGATTGGTGGATTGCTCCAGAGATGTTTGTTGGTCTTGGTCACTCCCCTGACAATTATACAGACAAACAGCTCTAAGGAGGAGTCCCTGAACCTCTCCCATTAACAGATAACAGAGGCCACTGTGCTCATTGCAACCTCCAAAAAGAAGCAGACATTTTTCAGTACCCTTCCCCAGTTCTGTTCCTCGAGACAATCCTGTTTCTGAGTTCTACAGACAGTTCCTGTGACTTCTTCTTTTGTGCGCTGACATACAGACAGGTGTGTTCCTTCCAAAATTACGTCCAATAAACTAAATTAACCACGTGTGTACTACATTTAAGCTGAAGAAACATCTCTGGGATGATAGAAACAGGATGCTCCTTTTTGGCAAAAGCTGTGAATACTTATATGTGTATATGCGATTTAGTTGGTTTTACAAAATGTCTACAAACGTTTTCTTGTTGTCAAGATGGGATATTATGTGTAGAAAGTGCTATATAAATAAAGTAGAGTTGCCATCAAAATCTTTTTTTTTCTCTTACTGTTTTAAGCACAACAGCTGCCAATGAGTCTGTGACTGGGTTTAAGTTTGACCTCTATTTGATCTGTAGATTGTGTGAAATAGCAATAGTTTGAAATGCAAAAGGAAGCAAAAGGAGCCGATCAGATTTATGTTTCGTGATGAAGACACACTACAAATTTTTCAAGTGCTTGCCCATTTCATGGTTGGTACATGCTCACTCAACTCAGCAAAAATGGCTCTGTGTCAAAACTTTGCAGCAACTTCTGAGGAGTTGAGGAGGAGTAAATTACTTAAATTTATTTTTCTTGGGAAATTCCCAAGCATTTCGGATCCAAAATTGTGCTGTGTTTGGGCACATCTTGTGAAGGATGATTTCATAAGCAGCACACAGGATACCCAGCGCCCTACCACCTGTAAGTATTAAATATACTAAAAGATGAAAAGATAAAATCATAATTTTTTTTTCATGTCCATGAAATTTAACCTCTGCATTTGAACCATTACAGCGAACACACGGGCGCCCGTGGTGTTAAAATGGGCACAACCTCATTTTCGTGCCGGGGCAAATCAAGATTGGTGAATTTGGTGGACCACACTATGCCTCGATATGTGTTCCGCTGTATCCAATAGCACATTTAGCGCATTTGGCGAAAAAAATACTACATTTTAGACTCGGTAAAACAACATCTAACTCCCAAACACAATATTGGTGTAGGAAGACAGATCGTGACCTCCACAGGCGCGCAGGACATCGCATTTTATTCATAAAAAATCTGCATGGGACAATGCCACGGAATCATTGCAGAAATCAATTCATTGAACGAATTATCATTCTATTGATCAATTTAAAAATATTTTAACAGCATCCAACTGTCCATGCAGCACTTTTATGCACAGTTATGGATGGTGGTGTTGAGTTTTGTCACACATTGTGGTCTCTAATTGCAAGTACAGGTAGTCCTCTAGTTACAAACGTCCGATTTATGAACATTCGCAGATACGAACAAAGGCTGACTGATGTCCATAAATGCCGTATTTCGCTCACAAGTTAATATTTTTAAGTGTGCGCCACATCATACATTATGGTTTCAGTACTGTTGTGTAGTTCTCCTCTCTGCCACAACTCCGCCAAGCAGCACGCGCCATTTGCGCATTTTAACTACCTCTCTGTCACGGCGCACACGCTCTTCATGCACTCGATATTAACTGGAGGATATTCATGAGAAGCAGCCCTCAGTCGTCTTCTTTATCGGCGTAGCCGCAAAACATACAATATCTCTTTAGCTTTCACTTGAATCGCCATTTTGACTCTTTATATGCGCCAATCACATTCATGTGCACTTCATGGACAGTCGAAAAACATACTTTCTTGAGAACGTTACACCCAACAATGCCTTCCACTTTAGAAACCTCAAATGAACTCAACTCAATAACTCCTCCACCATCTTAAGCGTGTTTATTTTGTTTTTATTGCATTGTTCTGAGTAAAAATGTAATTTAATTTACTTTGAGGAAAAGTGGTTTAGATGATGAATAGATAATCTAATGTATTTAATTTATGTACTGTATAGAAAGTATATACTGTAAATAATTGAATTTGTTTTAATGTTTTATTTATCTTTTTTTTCCATAAAATTTAATTTTGAAACAAAATTTAATGTAATTACAAACAAATTTGACTTTGAAACAATCTCTCTGAACCCATTGTTTTCGTATGTTGAGGACTACCCGTACACTATCCACAAGTGGAGATCTTGCAGTTCCTTTAACTGTAAATGCACTCATGTGCAGATGGCGATCGCTTATGTATAATTGTTGACAACTCTGATTGAAAGATGTATGTTACGTCATCATTCTCCCTGGAAAAAGAACTGCTCAAATAAATCATTACATTTTCAAAATGAATTTGATATTCATTCTCATAATGAGTGCATGTAAACTTCTGACTCCAACTATGACAATCAATCTATGTAGAACTAGTAACCCAACTCCTTTATGCCTGTTAGGGCGTTGGGTTTTGTAGGGTTTTGGACCGACCTGGTATGTTACAGTTTCTAATTATCAGTTGTTTAACCATTATTTAGACATTTACTTTTATGCTCCTAATTCCTAGCAAAGATTTAGTGAGCATGTACATGTTACGTTGAGAAGAAGTGGTTTGGAGCGTTCAGTTCCGAGGGAGTTCCGCGCCACACAGTAGTACTCTCCTCTGTCCGTGTACTTGAGGTGAGAAAGGTGGAGTTGAGGCCCAAAACTGTCTGGGATGCTGCCAGTCTCCATGTCTGTGGAGGAGACATGTTCGACACATCATACATCATTTGCTGTATCAAAAAAAACTTTAGAAGTTGTAAAAGCTATAGGAACAGCTGTCTCTATGATGCAGTAGAGTTCTACACTGCCTCATTAAATTGTGTAATACCTTTGAACCAGGCAAAGCTCTCTGCTGGTGGCGCCGCTTCACTACTGCATGACAGAGTGACCGAACCACCCTCTGACACCTCCCCTAAAAGAGAAACTTGGATGGAGGTAGAACGAGGAGCATCTGATGGAAAAACAAAAAAAATTTGATTAGACGATAAATAATGTCTCATCTAATCATCTAACTACTAATTTTCTATAGCGGTTGTCCTCATTAGGGTTGTGGGTGAGCTGGAGCCTATTCCAATGGATCCAATGAAAACCTTTGCAAACACATAGTGAACATACAAACTCATAAGACTTGAGCTGAAATTCGAACCGTATCCCGAATCTCACAACTGTGAGACATACATGCAAAGCCGGTTACGAAGTCAAAACAAAGATGTTTGCATTCAATATAGATATGATATCTAAAAATCATACTGCAAACAAAAAGAAAGCGGTTGCAGTGTGTGTGATTTTTTTGCCTGCAATTACTTACGGCCAAGGGCCAGAGACATGGGCGGGGACTGCACATTCTGTGGTGGGATTGGTCGACAGACATACGCTCCAATGTGCACTCGGTCGAAGCGTTTGATAATCATCCATTTATCGTAGGAACCCAGGTTTAGACCATTCCTGTGTCCAAAAGCATCTCATGATGTTTTTTTTTAATCTTTTGAGAAACACATTTCTCGCATACAATCACCTGTACAATGCGAGGCTCCTTCCTGGGGCAGCACATCCTGCGGCCTGGCAGCCTACAAACACAGTCTCTGCAAAGCCAAACATGTTGGCTGGCCTGGTTGGATGCAGCTGGACCTGGAGGTCTGACACATGAACACATTCACACAAAACCAAAGTGAAGTCTTGTGCAAATGCCTGGCAAGAAAAGTACTGCTTGGACAGACTTGTTGAATTTCATCTGTAGTATCTGTCACATCTGATTCAGCACTTTTAGGCAAAAAAACCCCAACCTGTTACATCTAGAGTGATGGTGTCTGGAGAGGTCCATCTTCCCAGTGGTTGGTCTGTCTCAAACCTGAAGTGGTACTGGCCTGCATCACTCAGCTTGACAGCCCGAATTTGGACCGAACAGCTGGAGTAGCTCCCACCGATATAGCTGCAATGCAGAGTAAAAATGAGACATTCATACTGTAGACAGGGGCGCAGCTATCTACTTTCTGAGGGGGTTTCAGACACATGACAGCCCGCCCCCACACACACACAAAAAACAACAACATTTCACCAACCATTTACCTTAAGGTTTTGTCCCGATGCCAGTAATATTACAGCAGGTGATCAGCTTAAAGGGAAATTGTGTAGTATTTTTCGATTTTCCAATGTTCATTCATTGTTCTATCAACGAGTATTTTAATTTCATGTAATCTCTAATTATATTACATAGGTCGCGCTTAACCTTATAGGAGGCTGACATGTTTAGGCGCAAACTTTCTGCTTACGGATACTCGAAAGGCTAAAAAAAAAAAAAAGTAGTCAGTAGAAGTGTGTTTTTCTGAGGCACCATAATGTGTGTGTTTCTCAAATGCACACCCTTCCAATTTAGGTTGTTGCATTCTATTAGTTCACCACTAGATTAAACTAAATTCTACACACTGTTTCTTTAATAAAAAAAGAAAAATATATATACTGTACAGTATACAGTAATAACATGCAGCAGTACCCAGTGCTCAACACACATTCTCTGTAGTGGAAATATTAAATTATGTGATTTGAAGAACAGTTTGTACTCAGTGGTTCGCAACCATGGTCCTTGGGGACCCCTTTCCAGCCTTTTTTCCATGTCTCCTTCAGCAAACACTAAAACAAAAATTCAAAAAACATTTAATTAATGAAATAAAATAAAAATGAAAATGCTTTTTTAAAATCTAAAACTAACTGAAACTACATTTACAAAACTAAAACTAACTGTAATTATAGCGAAAATGTCCTTCGTTTTCATCTTTGATAATTAATTAAATACATGAGCCTTTGAGTTGATTTGAAATGTGTTTCTATATTAACCGGAATAAGGACGTTTGAAAGTGTGTCGCACAGAAGTGACGTCATCTAGCAGCAGCCAATAGCAAGGCACCTTCAGATGACGTCGCTCCTAGGCGACAATTTTGCGTGTTTGACTTTTGGCACCAATGGCTGGCTTTGCATGCTTTTTTATTTAACTCAGCTGAAACACAATGGGAGGTAAGAAGTGCGTTACTTTTTTAATTTTACCAAGCATTTTTGAAATAACTAAAACTCATAAAAACTAACAGAGCTGCCCTGAAAATCAATTAAACTAATTAAATAATAAAAAAATAGCTCAAAATGAAATAAAAACTAACTATAATGAAAATTCAAAAACTATTAACCCTACTTTGCACTCCCCCATTGGTTCAGAATGGCAATGTAATGATAACAGCAAATGTGTACAGCATTTGCTTAACATCATTGGTTGGTGGAATGCTGCAACCTCCGGACAGTAGAGGGCGTTCGTGAGGGAGGGAGCAGATTAAGGGCAGAGCCAAGATGCATCGATGTATTCCTGTCTGTACATATGGTAAAGCCAAGTGATACATAAAGTGCCTGTTTTCATTAGCGATCACTGCTAACTGGGTCATATGATCGTTCCTCATACGCGCCTTTGTCATTTGACCATTACACATGTGTAAAATGGCCAAATTAAGCTTCATGAAGCACTTGTGATATTTTTTTTACTCCTCTAGATGGCACTCTTGGCTTAAAGATGCAGTGAAAATGTAATTGATGTCCATTGCACTAGCCTTGAGCTTCAAACCCAAGAGCACCATCTAGAGGATTAAAAACATAAGTGCTTCATAAAGCTTCCTTTTCCCATCACTACACACATGCTCCAAATAATTGTTCACCCATTGCTTTGGCGCTCCCTCTGACACAGCAGCCCTATGTGCAGCATAGTTTGCATACCCACTTTTTGCACCACTGATTGTAGATTGATTGCCTATGGCAGGGGTGGGCAAACTCTGTCCTCGAGGGCCGGAGTCCTGCACGTTTTGAATGTTTCTCTTCTCCAACACAGCTGATATATGATCAGCTCGTCAGCAAGCTCTGTATAAGCCTGATAACGATCCCGTTGATTGGAATCAGATGGGTTGGAGCAGGGACACATCCAAAATCTGCAGGACTCCGGCCCTCGAGGATAATCTCAACGCGGGCCTTCCTGTGTAGAATTTGTGTGTTCTCCTGTGCTTGTGTGGGTTTTTGCCTTATACTCTATCTTCCTCTCACATTTCAAAACACACTAGGTTATCTTAAGTCTCTCAATTGTCCATACAGAATCTCACAAAAGTTAGTACACCCTTTACATTTCTGCAGCCATTTAATTATATATTTTCGTGTGACAAAACTGAAGAAGTGACACTCTGAAAAGTAGCTACTGTACACCTTATGTAACAGTGTAAATGTATTGTTCCCTCAAAATAACTCAATATATAGTCATTAATAACGAAACCCCCGGCAACAAAAGTGAGTACAACCTAATAGCGTATTTCCACTGCAGCCCAGCACCGCACCGTGCGAAGCCAGCACGGTGTTGGCGAGCGATTCCATTACAGCTGACTATGTCGGAAGTGGACCATACGGAGCTGTTCGCGGCCCTCACGCCTACGTTGGGCCAGAGCGAGCCCAGAGCCAGTCCAGGACATGAGGTAAAACATCACGGCAGTTGATTGGGCAGTCAGTCGCGTGATGCCATTAGTAATGGAGATCGGCGAGGCAAAAAAAACAACCCGCTGTGTCCTTTTCGACAGGTGTTCGTCTTCTTCTTCGCTCCCACTGCTATCAGCTTGTATAGCCTCAAGGGCTTTCCGACGATAAAACATCGTCCTTTTCTTCGCGGCGGCGATCCTCCTTGTATTGTGAGCTCTGAAGAAGCGCCACATCAGAAGCACCACAAAAACAGAACAAGCAAACCGATACCAGGCAGCGTTGTCCTCCATGGCCTCCTTTTTTTGGTTATGTGTTATTTCCCGCGCTCTACTATTGTGTCACAGCCGGTTATGCGCTACTTCTGCCCAGCGTCCCAGATGCACATTGGAGGTGGAAACACAGTGAGTGCGTGGGTTGGGCTGAGCTGACCCGCCAGCGAGCCGAGCAGTGCAGTGCTGGGCTCCAGTGGAAATTTGCTATACGTGAAACATGTCAATATTTTGTCTTGCCAACATTATTTTCCAGCACTGCTTCAGCTCTCTTGGGAATGGAGTTCACCAGAGCTTCACAGGTTGCCACTGGAATTTTCTTCCACTCCTCTATGATAACATCACAGAACTGGCGGTTATTCAAGACCAGATGCTCCTCCACCTTCCGTATGAGAACGCCCCAAATATGTTCAGTAGTGTTTAGGTATGGAGACGTGCTTGGCCAGTCCATCACCTTTAGTCTCAGGCTCTTTAGCAAGGTAGTGGTCATTTTGGAGGTGTGTTTGGGGTCGTTACCATGTTGGAATACTGGAGGGAGGGGATCATGCTCTGTTTCAGTCTGTCACAGTACATATTGGCATTCATGGTTCAGTCAGGAACTGCAGCTCCCCCAATGTCGACAGCAATCATGCAGCCCTAGACCATGACACTCCCACAACCATGCTTGACTGCAGGCAAGACACACTTGTCTTTGTACTCCTTACCTGGTTGCCGCCACACACGCTTTACACCATCTGAACCAAAGAAGTTTGTCTTGGTCTTATCCGACCACACAACATGGTTCCAGTAATCCACGTCCTTAGTCTTCTTGTCTTCAGCAAACTGTTTGCGGGTTTACTTGTGCATCTTCTTTAGAAGACGCTTTCTTCTGGAATGACAGCCATGCAGACTGTGGGCTAAGAACTGACACCTACCCCTTCAACCTCTGAAGCAATCCTAGCAGCACTCAAATTTCTAGATTCCAAAGACAACCCCTGGATGTGACCATGAGCACGTGCACTCAACTTATTTGGCAAGCTCTGTTCGAAGTGGAACCTTTCCTGTTAAACGTCTGGATGGTCTCGGTCACTGTGCTGCAGCTCAGTTTCACGGTGCTGGCAGTCTTCTTATAGCCTAGGTCATCTTTATGGAGATCAACCTGGCTCTTTAGAGAGTTCTTTGCCATGAGGTGACATCTTGAACTTTCAGTGACCGGTATGAGAGACTGTGAGAGTTGTAATACTACATTTAATACACCTGCTCCCTCTTTACACCTGAAACCTTGTAACACTGAGTCACATGAAACTGGGAAGGGAAAAGGACTAACTGTGCTCAGTTTAGACATTTACACAGAGGGGTGTAATCACTTTTGTTGTCAGAGAGTCATGGCTGTATTTTGAGTTATTTTGAGGAAACAATAAATCTGTTATATAAGCCGTACACTGGCTACTTATCATTATGCCAAAGTGCCATTTCTTCTGAGTTGTCCCATGAAAAAAATAAATGTATTATAAATTAAATATAAAGAAATGTGAGGGGTGTACTCAATTTTGTAAGATACTGTAGGTATGAATGTGAATGGTTGTTTAGCCTGCCTCTTGGCCAAAGTCAGCTTGGTTAGGCTCCATCTCACTTGTGACCCTGAACAAGACAAGCAGTGTGTTTGTGGGAATTTTTGTCCATCCATCCAGAAGAACATTGGTGACATCACAGCTCACTATAGGTGTGGCTCATAATCTTATCTTGTTGCTCCAAAGGTTTTTGATGAGCTCAGTATCAAGTTCTTCCACACCAAACCCCAAACAAAACCTTCCCCAAACTGTTTGACAAAAACAAACATCCAATCCGAAACGTCGAGTCTTGACATGTTTTAAGAATATGTATGTATATGGTATGGCCCTCCCTTTGCTGTTTCATTAGTTAAGTGTGTCTTTTGCTCATATATTGCACTTGCTTTCAAATGCCCTTACCGTGTGCGCCCGCGATAAGACAGGCTGATTTGGTTTGGGTCTGTGTGATAGGTGAACTCCCTTCGACCATCTGCTGATACACGAAACCACATCACCTCCTTCACTGTGTGGCCTGCGAAGATGATGAGAAAAAACAAAACAGTAAAGTGTAATCTCGAGCTCCAGGAGAAGGTGCACAAATTAGAATGGAGACAAATTATAAAGACCTTACTATGCCCTCCCTGATCTGCCTCAACATGAACTTGAACAACAAAATGATACCCAGTGCAAGAAATGTCAAATTTTTGGTTACCTGAATTACATGACAGTGTCAGCTCTTAATAAAATGCAGTTAAGTTTTACACTACTACACACTATAAGCAAGCCAATGAGCATTTTGTTATTTACTAATAATGTCTCTGTGACAGTGTCAACTAGAACTGATATTACCTAATCTATTTATGGTTTAATTGTGGCTCATTAGTGTGTATAAAAACAATACTGTACATTGAACCACAGTTATCACGATATAGATATAGACCATATAAAAAGGTTTTTCCTCTTTGCCTTTTTGCCCCTCCCATGTGGTTTAAACACATTTAAACATAACACATAAACTTGTGAAAACAATTAACGTTTTAAAGTTTTCTTTATCACCTGTTCTCACTCTCACGGTCAAGAAATCGGAGATGTTGTACAACGTCAGTTTTTCCAAAAAGAATAAAAGCGTGCTTGTTTTAGGCTTTTTTTTTTTTTTTTTTAAATCAATCCCAAATGAAGTTTATTGTAAAACTGATACAAAAACAAAAGATAATTAAACACGGTATATTTAAAAACCAAAATGTTCAAGCAAACCATATAATTTCTTCTGACAAACATCTGCTACCTAAAAGGGGGAGTTTGTAACAACACTTTTTGTCATATTTTAAAACATGAAACACATTAGTAAAATAATTACCACAAATTTGAGTTAAAAAAAATCCATCCCACCTCAGGAGACCTAACCAATCAGCGAACGCGTAGGTATGCTGTAAAAACTACCATGATTTTTTAAATTATTATAATTTTTTTTTATGTGAATGATGATTCGCTATATAATGGAGATTCACTGTATAGCTATTTTATCCAAATTGAGTCCAGCAAGCCAAGGTCATAATATGAAAACAAATGTTAGATACCGGATGGATGGTCATAGCGACAGGGCAGTGTTACAGTCGTTCCTGCCCACACACAGATCTCTCGTCGGGAAAAGGACACGCTCCACCTGCTTTGGCCGCCTGCTGCACAATCAGACAGTTTGTCAACATCCGCATGCGTGATTACAATAAATGACAGAACTGTGCTAAAAGCCACCACTAGATTTATTGTGTTACTCATGCAATATCCTTCCATCCATCAGGTCCAGCTGAGATACGCTCAAACTGGCGTGACCTGAATGAGGGCACGTGCTATAGAAATAGATGGATGTATAAAGTTGACTATTAATTCATGAAAATGCATTAAGAACAAAGATCATTGTCTTTTTAAAAGATTAAGATGAAAGAGAGGAGAGAGGGGATGAAGGAGATCTTTACATAACCCACTATTGTCATTGCATGTTATTGTCTTCTTCAAGGATGACAATATATAACATTAGACACTTTTTTTTCTTCACATTAGAAACGGGCTTTGGGAGATTTCTGGTTTGGAATACATACTCCTAGACGAAGGAGATCACTCCATTCCAAAACACACAAGTGAAAATATGTTTCCTTGGAGAATAACATGTCAAACAGCATCAAATCAAATACAAGCACTGAAATTCATAGTGACATTCTGTCCTGCTCGCAGCCTGCAGGGGTGACTAGCTTGCACAAAAAGGCAATCAATACTTATAAATAACCTGAGTGTAAAGGCAAGGGCACCTGGCTGCAGGACCTTAATAAACCTACACGTCAAACTTAGATTATTGGTATATTTATCATTAACTGTGTAGTACAAGGCCATGGCCAAATGGTTTAAAATCACAAACATAGAATCAATCAAAACACACCTCATATCCCCTGAAATGATGGAAAAATAATGCAATCATGATGATTCACTACTAATTAGTTTCTAAAATATGATATATTGCACATATTTTCACCTACCTGGTAAAGTTGTAAGGATTGTGCCCAGAAGTAATGCACCTGCCAACATTTCCGCGGACTGTGTAATGTCACAGGCGAATAAGAAAACACATCAAAAGATGAAGCAGCAGAAAACAATAAAATAAATTGCATCATGCTACAGTATTTTCATACTGAAAATCCCTCTCCCCTTAAAGTACAGTATCTTCATTCAGCTCTATTCAAACTGAACAAAGATGGGAGTTAAAGTTGCTTGTGAGTAGAATGATTGAAGGGAGGGGGAGGGAAGGAGAAGAGGAGGGGTCAAAGAAAGATGAAGACGTGCTTGTTTCAGACACTTTGCTATCTCATATCGTCACCCTCTTAAAAAAAAATGTGTTGCAAAAATTCTTATTATTTTGCCTATATCATCTCCTCAAGATGCAAATGGTTAAATTTTTTTGTGTTTCCTGAAAAAATTGGAAAAAATGACTAAGGTGATTATTTTAAGAAGGCGTCGATATTTAATCTTTTGGACTTTTTATTTGTTACTTTTTTTCCACTTCTCTTGCTGTGAACTTGAAGTTAGTGCAACAAGACATTAGTTGACTCCTTTTTGAACTAGTATTATGATTCTCGATTATATGCTAACTAAAGGACCTGAATCAGATGTGCTTCTTCTTCTTCTTTTTTTTTTAAACCATGCCACAAACTGCATTTGCCACTGCAAAAAAACCCTGAAATCTTAAGTAAGATATATATTCTTAAATGTAACCATAATTTGCTTATTTTGCTTTGATAAGTAAATTTTTCTTAAAATAAAATTGTCAGGCAAAATCATCCTGCTGATTTTAAGATACTTGTTACATAATTATCTTATTTGATCAAGCAGTTTTGGCATTGAGTGTTAACAGCCAGTTTTAAGTACTTGTGAGGCCTAAATTTTTTTTAAGATGACTAACCAAAATCAAAGGCCCTGAACTGGGGTTTCATAAGTTTAATTTTCTTATTTTAAGATTTTGCAGAATCTAGTAATAAGATAAATATATATAGCAAAGTAGCTCTTTATTGGAAGCATTTTTTCTTGTAAAAATCAGTTTTGTTATATTTACTAAGCTCATTTTTTCTCTTGCCAGTAAATGCACTACCTGCTCAGTGGTCTCGTGGTAGGGTGTCTGAACTCAGACTGGGAGGTTGTGGGTCCAATCCTTTGCTGGGTCATGTCAAGACAATAGAAAATGGGACATATTATCTCGCTGCTTGACCAACTGTAAATAAATATGCATGTATTATAAGGAAATAATTCTATATATTACAGCTTGAAAAAAGTCACTACTTCTTACTTCCTTGTTTTTAGTCTAAAAAATAACATTTTTAAGACTGCTGTGGTTGATATGGGCCTAGTATTATTTTCTTATTTTTAAAAATCTTACAGGTAAATTTAAGTAAAAATATCTTGTTCTGTTGGTAGATAATTTTACTTATTTGAAGTAATAATTTTCTTATTTTACTATATTTTTTCTTAAATTTTCTACTGTCCTTTTTGCAGTGTGAAACATGATATTCTTAAGACTTGAAGGGGTAATTGTCCTGTGGAAGAATGCCGTCTACCGAACAACTGTCACAAGGTGGCTTCTCTGTGACTGCACACTGTTGCCTGCCACACTTTTTTACTCTTTCAAAACAATCTTTAAGCAATAAAGACTGAGTTACTCTATATTGTTAAGTACCAAGTAGCATTTTTGTTGGAATTACACAGCCAACTTTCTGAGCTGTCAAATGTCATGCGTCAAAGCATTTTTTTTTTTTCATTTTTCACCCCCTTGACTGTTGAGGAGCCCTGAGTGTAAGTGAGGGATAACGTTTTCAATCTGCATGGGTTGATTTTCTTGGAGCTGCACGGCAGGCTATTAACTTTGACATATTATCAGCTTTTATTCACTTTAACTCATCCACAGAGGAACATTAGCATCCAGCTGAAGTGGTGTTTCTGGCCATCTGATATAGGCACAAATCAAAAGCCCACTCTACATTAAACTCTATTTTGCGCCTCTTCCAATCGGCTCCAGAGGGAAATATTTAATATTTTACACAATAAAATTGAAATAAAGCTTAGCTCTGCATGCAGAATTCACTTTAAATTCCCAAGACTCCTTTGAGGAAATTCACACAGTGGTTGTGCAAAATTGCAAACAATAGGAGGAAGTGGCGGCCATTTTGCCACTTGCTGCCGGTTCATGATGACATCACGGTTGCTCAGGTAATGACCAATCATGGCTCAGCAACTGTGTTGTCATCTTCAGTCGACAGCAAGTGGCGAAATGGCCGCCCCCTGAGATGGCTAAAAGCAGGTGGATCTTCCTGCTTAATTTATATTCCACAAACACAATATTAATCAGAATGCCGTGTTTAGACTATAGTGGGGTCTTGACTTCCACTTTTTAAAAAATTAACCATCTATAAATATTTGAAAAGATCTACTAATACATGTTAATTCTTAAATATTAAAATCCAAGTGATAAACATGAAATAAATATACTGTACACTATTCATGAGCTGTTCATTTTAGTGTGCGTCAAATTTTGTGCAAGCACTGCAAATGCTAGAGCAACTACAACATGATCTTCTTCAAAATGATTTCTTTCAACTGAAGGTCATATTTGTACATACTGTTTCTTTAATATAAACACTCCGAGCAGGCGTCTGATGAGTCCTCTCATCTTCTGGTAAAAAAAAAAAAAAAAGTCAGCAGAGTAATCTATCCCAAACCAGACGTGAGGAGGTGGAAAGACCTTTCAGTCAACCGTATCCACTTAGTCTGATGAGTCGAAATGACTTTAACATCCAGCTTTACCACATCGTGGCCAATAGATGTCATCTTAGCGTCATGATTGGCCTGTATAAGTCCATAATTAACCCAAAAAGCCATCAGTTTAGCATTCAATTCATTCATGCAGCATAGAAGCTGGACTGAATTGTATTTAGAAATTATATTGTGATCAACATCTGGAAATGGAAGCTCATTGTTTGATGTGTGCACTAAACCATATTTGTGTTTTAATGAGGGTAATGGTATTAAATAAAGGTCTATCCATTCCTCATTTGGGTCCTAAAATAGTGGTACTTTGTAAGTGACATCTGCATGATGTTTAGTGAGGGAGAGCTGAGCTTGACTTTGAAATGTTAGCCTAATAAGGAACAGAAATTCTTTGGTCGGAAAAGTTACCTTAGAAAAATAATAAAAATCCTCAGGATACGAGGTTAAATGAACAATCTATTCCAGTTCACAGATTGCTAGGTTGGATTATGGGTTGGGACCCAAAATGGGTCACAGGCAGGCACTCTTAATTGTGAGACTCCACATGACAGAAACGCTCGTATGATTTAATGTTCTTGGGTTCCCAAGGGGGAAAAAGTCATTTCATTCTAGGATTGAGCATTTTAAGAACCAATTTCATTTTCCCTCCTCTGAATACAGTATGCCTTGCATGAAGTCGGAAGAGTGGTGGGCTTTGAGCTTGACCTGCAACCGCAGAATGACTTCAAAAGGATCACAACACACTAATAGGTCAAAGCCTGATGTAATCTTAATCAAAAGCAGACCTGGCTAAACGAATGAAGAGAAACAGATGGATGGAGCTCGATTAAGTGCGAGTGACCACAAACAGAGAGGTAGGAGTGAATATGAAGTGGAGAAAAAGAGATGATGAAGTTGGGTTCCATAGGAGGAAAGAAGGGGACGTCGAATAGTAGCCAGTTGTATAGTAGACTATGTCCAAGAGTGATAATATACCAACACTTGAATGATAATAGGGCTGTACCATTTTTTTGGTTTAGGGTGTGGCGGAAGGGGCGGACTTCCATTTGAATTAATTGCCCAAAATTGTATATACACTATTTGGAGATACTTGTGACAATTCATTTTACAAATTCTTTCGGATGTGGCTAAAATTTTGCCGCACGGCACACCGACATCAGTCGCCCCTCCCCCACAATATAAGGCCATTTTCACATCAGTGGTTATCCAATGCAATTGCAACTGTTGGAGAGGCTAGGTTTGGACTGTGTTGGTGAGCATGCCTTGTGCAGTATTGCGTGAGCAGGCAATTTGTGGTAGTAGTAATGTGAGTGTGTGTGTGTGTGTGGTATCATGGCGCCGTATTAGTCCAACTGCACAAAACTGCTGTGCAACAGAATGTGTCACGTGAGAGGTAAATATGATGACATCACTCTACTCTTAATATAGAAACAGCCAAATATAATAATAATAATGAACATTAATATTTGGAACCTTTCTAACAGTGACATTCAGTTACCAAGCTAGCTATGGCTACAAATCTTCCCTTCGGATAGTGCATTGGCCTCTTTAGAGTGCCTCGTGGTTGGCTGTGAGCAGACCAGTCCCAAAAATAAATTACAGGGGGGGAATTACGTTTTTTCTTCAACCTACCATATTTTCATGACTATAAGGAGCACTTTAAAGTCTTAAATGTTTTTAAAAAATCGATGGTGCGCCTAATAGTGAGGTGCGCCTTGTGTGTGGAGCAAGGTCCAAAGTCTGACTGACTGTGTGGAAGGACTTCCTGCGACACATTGCTTATACACAAGAAAGGCGGATCTGACTAAGGACAGACATGAGAGCACGGCAGAGTCAACTTGGTGGCGAGTTCTCCAGCCCCACCTCTACCTCTGTGAACTCACTGTTTACATTGTTACTTCAACCAAACTCAGTTTTGTTCGCAGAGCCACTGTCCTGCCTGTTTTCCATGTCTCTCTCCTCCAACACAGCCGACTCAACTGATCAGCTAGTCAGCAAGCTCCGTAGAAGCCTGATAACCAACTTGTTCATCAATCAGGTGTGTTGATGGAGGGAGACATGGCAAACAGGCAGGACAGTGGCTCTCGAGGACCAGGGTTCCCTCCCACTGCGCTAGCACTAGCATAAGTTTTAGCATAATAGCATGCTACCATATTTTTTGAGCTTGCGCATGTTTGACCGTGCCTGCGCCCAATAGTGCGGTGTGCCTTACAGAAATAGCAGCTGTAAATGTGACATATATAATACAGTGCCTTATGGTCGTGAAAATACGGTAAATCTAATGTTCTTCAGGCTGAACAGTGACAACTGCAAAAGTGCTCAGAAATATTTTCTGTCACTTAAAAGCGGCAGTTCGTTCTGAAATCTAGCTGGAAATCAGACTTATCGCTGTTACCAGCGGATGAGTCTGGTCACTGTCGGCATCAAGTGCATTTCTGAGGCGGGGCAAACCTTACCGAACAGACAGTGAAAAGATCCAATCAGAGAACAGCGTCAGACGTGACGTCATAAAAGCTGGACGTCGGTATGTGTGGAAGAGTAGTAAACACATAGATGTACATATGAACTATATAATATTCATATGAAAGTCCGTGAGTAAACAGCAGCAGTGGGCAGATACGGTGTAAATTCAATATGGCTGTTGCCGAAAAATCTTGATGATTTATATGATGATAGACTTTCGGCGCCGAAGAATACGTCACAGCAAATAAACAGATTTGATTGCACGGTTCATTTTGAGCCAGGCTGAGTTCGCTTTCAACGGCCGAGTGACCAGATGAATTTTGTTTCGTTCAAGAAAGCTTACCAGGCTCTCAACACTCTGCTTTGGTTTGTCAAATTTACAAGACATTTAGTTTCACTTTGCACTGTTCAACAGGACTGTAAAATCAGCAGTAATACACCACTTTTTAGTCAGTATGGCACTATAAATAACATTTGAGGTAAAAAACTGTAATTTGCACTGCCTCATGGGAAGTTTAACTAATTACATCCACAAAATACAGTATTTTATTATTTTAAAAAAATGCTGTAGGTCACTGTGTTTTTTGCCGCCCTAACAGACGCATTAAATTTCATCCCTGAAGAAGCTATGTTAGCCAAACCAGCTCGCCGTGTATCCGTCTATTTGAACTTATTTGAGACGGCTTTTATTTTTATAACAACCCTGTAGACGAAGAACGGGTGACCTCCGCCGAACACAGTTCCAGCACAAGACACCAGAGTCAGTTTTGTGTAAGTGAGCAGACAAGAACAGCATTGGAAGTACGTACATACGATTCACAAGTTAGTTAGTTAGTTAGTTAGTTAGTTAAACAGCTGCAGCCGCTTGCCGTCTGCGGGATAGGCTGAGTACCAACATTATCTTCCATGGAAGGATGTAAGCAAGGCTAGTGATTTTTGTGACGGTAAAGAATTGGCTTTAGCTATCGCTTAAAAATCCAGTGCAAAGCCATAATTGAATGGTAAGAAGCCCATATACTTAAATGGCTAACATCAGCACGCGATCTTAAGGGTTTGTTCTTAATTGGCTATGTTTTTCATTACAATTATGGAGTTTGTAACCCTGTGTTTAAATCGGTTCAACATTTGCCCTGAAAAGTAGTTTTCTATAAAATAACTGTAACAAAAAGTTTTTGTAGAAATGGCAAATAGAAAATGATCCCCACTGCAGGTTCTGTGGGAAGGAAGAGGACAACCTGCTGCATTTGTTTCATTTTTGTCCATATGTTGCCATGCTCTAGAGGACAGTTCAACTTTGTTTGAAGACAATTTTAGCTTCTTTTTTTTTTTTAAACCAGTATAAATATTATTTTAGGAGTTTTTGAAAAGAACTGTACACCTTTTTAAATACCATTATATTGTTGGGTAAAATGTTTATTTTTAAAGCATTATCAAATTTATGTTTTTTGTTGTTGTTATTTTAAAAACAAATTCTCTGAATATAACAGGAAGAGCAGTATTTGCTTAACCAAAATAGAGATATAATTTGGGACATATAAGGTGGTTTTCAAGATTACCGCTTAATGTGTGCCCTTATGTTATTTTTGTTGTTTTCTTTTCTTCTTCTTTTTGCAGTGTTTATTTTTCTTTTGTTGGTTGTTGTTTCCTCTGTTGTCATCATGGTTTTGGTATGGTCAGTATGATGTTGATTATGTTTAGAATGATAATGAAGATGACGACGATAATACAAATGTTTGTGTGAATGGTAAGGTGATTGTTGCATATAGACGCGCTCTGTTTTTGAATATGTGGGTTATCTTTGTGAACGTGTAGAATCTATGGAATGAATAAAGAAAAAAGAAAAAAGGAAAGAAAAAAACCAACAACAATCCAAGAAAAAAATATTAAAACATCTCATCATTGTGCTTGACGGAGCTAATAAGCGCATCGAGGAAGACATGAGCAAAGGGGACTGTTGTAAAAGTGGTGCGATTGTCGGACGGAGAAGAAAAAAGGAAGCAAAATCCACAAAAATGTAAGAGGAGAGAAACAGGGGGAGTAATGGACAAATGTATGACAGCGTATCCAACCTTTATGGTGGGGAAGGTATCCATCTCCTCACCACAGATGAAGTGTGACCGTCTGGTGGTCCTGAAGATTTTCCACTGTTGCAAAACACTTCCTGCCTGCAGTTTGCATGTAATGTGACCGCTCGCAGTTTGCTCCCCTGCCATTCTTTACGTTGTGTAATATGTTATTTGGGTGATATTCCAGTGCCCACAGATTAGACTCGAAGTGCCCCAGGCTCTTCGCCGTTGGAAGGAGTCCACACAAGCAAATAAGGCCTGTCCAACATGTGTTAGTCTTCATGCTGAGTGGACCTCTCCATGGGGGAAGTCTGGGCAAGAATGATGAGGATCAGAGCTACAATCATTTCTGACAAGGTGATATGTTGTTTTTGTGCTGCCTTTTAGGCTCTCTACACGATAATTTGATGAGCGGGACTTTGGCCAAGAAAATCACTACAGCAAGTTGGGAATCAAACTGGGAAAAAAGAAAAAAATGAGAAAGGAGCTTCATCTAAATGAAACCTTTATATTTTATCATTAATGTGCTTAGATAAGCTTTATGAAATTATGTGAATCCCATTCACAAACTGTGCAGAGTTCAGTTTCATTTACGCGTCTGCCAGAGACCTGTCTGTGGCTGCTGTGGTGTTCTATGCTGAATGAGTCACGTCTGCTGGTTATTATGGGTAAGAGCATTTGGCTGCCCCCACCCAACCGGTTTCTATTACCCCGTCTGGTGGCAACAGGCAAAATTACACCCCCCACCCCCCTCCTTTGTGTCTCATCCGAGCATCTTGACTTTTTGGTTGACGTCATAAGCAAAATGCTACGTCTGCAAGTCAGGCCTGTCTGAAAAGTAACTACAATCATGTGACTAAGGATCATAAGCACATCAAGAATGCCTGATTGTTGCAAAAACAAAAGAACAGGTTGGTATAAGGCACAAAGTCTCAGTTTACCTTTTTCAGGCACTGATTTTGAATCAGAGTGAGAAAACTGAACATTTGTCAATGAAAAAAAACAAAAACAGGAAAATGTGGCTTTTACAAATCACCAGCGCTGATCTCAGTCGTTGAACTTGAAGGTAAGTTTTAAGTAAGCTATGTTGGAAAACATGTTGCATACTGTACACACAGTACGATACACGTCCAATTTAAATGTTAACAGAATGTTTATCTTACATGGGATATTGGCCATTGTTTGCTGTTATATTAAATGACACCTGACCCCCTCCATGCTAACTCTAGCCATTAATTAAATTAGGCACGTGACAAAAACATTTAAAAGATTTTTTTTTAGCAGCAAAACCAATATCACTGAAAATACCTCAAACAAAGGCATAACATTGTTTTTCAATTTTGTCGATAGGTAAAGAATTAAGGAAGTTATGATATTTTAAAGACTTAATAAAAGCAGGCAAAAATAACACTTTGTTAGACATTCAAAACAATAAAATGTTCTGCGTGTCCTGGTGCCAAGTCACGCACCCTAGGCCGCAGTTCGATGATCGACTTTGTAGTCGTGTCATCGGATTTGCGGCCGTATGTGTTGGACACTCGGGTTAAGAGAGGGGCGGAGCTGTCAACTGATCACCACCTGGTGGTGTGTTGGCTCCGATGGCGGGGTAAGATGCTGGTCCGACCAGGCAGGCCCAAACGTATTGTGAGGGTCTGCTGGGAACGTCTGGCAGAATCCCCTTTCAGAAAGAGTTTCAACGCCCACCTCCGGCAGAGCTTCTCCATTGTCCCGGGGGAGGCAGGGGACGTTGAGTCCGAGTAGACCATGTTCCGTGCTTCCATTGTTGAAGCGGCCGATCGGAGCTGTGGCCGTAAGGTGGTTGGTGCCTGTCGGGGCGGCAATCCTCGAACCCGCTGGTGGACACCAGCGTTAAGGGATGCCGTCAAGCTGAAGAAGGAGTCCTATTGGGCCTTTTTGGCCTGTGGGACTCCGGAGGCTGCTGACAGGTACCGGCTGGCCAAGCGGAATGCGGCTTCGGTGGTCGCTGAGGCAAAAACTCGGACATGGGAGGAGTTCGGTGAGGCCATGGAGAACGACTTCCGGACGGCTTCGAGGAAATTCTGGTCCACCATCCGGCGTCTCAGGAGAGGAAAGCAGTGCGCCATTAACACTGTGTATAGTGGAGATGGGGTGCTGTTGACCTCGATTTGGGACGTCGTGAATCGGTGGGGAGAATACTTCGAAGACCTCCTCAATTCCACCAACACGCCTTCCTTTGAGGAAGCAGGGTCTGGGGACTCTGAGGTGGGCCCCCCTATCTCTGGGGTTGAAGTCACTGAAGTGGTTGGAAAGCTTCTCGGTGGCAGGGCCTCGGGGGTGGATGAGGTTCGCCCGGAGTTCCTAAAGGCTCTGGATGTAGTGGGGCTGTAGTGGTTGACACGTCTCTACAACATCGCGTGGACATCAGGGACAGTGCCTCTGGATTGGCAGACCGGGGTGGTGGTTCCTCTTTTTAAGAAGGGGGACCGGAGGGTGTGTTCCAACTTTAGAGGGATCACACTCCTCAGCCTCCCAGGTAAGGTCTATTCGGGGGTGCTGCAGAGGAGGATCCGTCGGGAAGTTGAATCTCGGATTCAGGAGGAGCAGTGTGGTTTTCGTCCCGGCCGTGGAACAGTGGACCAGCTCTACACCCTCAGCAGGATCCTTGAGGGTTCGTGGGAGTTCGCCCAACCAGTCCACATGTGCTTTGTGGACTTGGAGAAGGCGTTTGACCGTGTCCCTCGGGGAGTCCTGTGGGGGGTGCTTCGGGAGTATGGGGTACCGGGCCCCCTGATATGGGCTATTCGGTCCCTGTAAGACCGATGTCAGAGTTTGGTCCGCATTGCCGTCAGTAAGTCGAATTTGTTTCCTGTGAGGGTCGGACTCCGCCAAGGTTGCCCTTTGTCACCGATTCTGTTCGTAACTTTTATGGACAGAATTTCTAGGCGCAGCCGGAGTGTTGAGAGGGTCCGGTTTGGTGGCCTCAACATTGCATCTCTGCTTTTTGCAGATGATGTGGTGCTGTTGGCTTCTTCAAGCCGTGATCTCCAGCTCTCGCTGGAGCGGTTCGCAGCCGAGTGTGAAGCGGTTGGGATGAGGATCAGCACCTCCAAATCCGAGACCATGGTCCTCAGTCGGAAAAGGGTGGAGTGCCCTCTGCGGGTCGGGGATGAGGTCCTGCCCCAAGTGGAGGAGTTTAAGTATCTTGGGGTCTTGTTCACGAGTGAGGGTAGGTTAGAGCGGGAGATCGACAGACGGATCGGTGCAGCGTCTGCAGTGATGCGGACGCTGTATCGGTCCGTTGTGGTGAAGAAGGAGCTGAGCCGAAAGGCAAAGCTCTCGATTTACCGGTCGATCTACGTTCCTGCCCTCACCTATGGTCACGAGCTGTGGGTCGTGACCGAAAGAACAAGATCCCGGATACAAGCGGCCGAAATGAGTTTCCTCCGCAGGGTAGCCGGGCTCTCCCTTAGAGATAGGGTGAGAAGCTCGGTCATTCGGGAGGGACTCAGCGTCGAGCCGCTACTCCTCCACGTTGAGAGGAACCAGTTGAGGTGGCTCGGGCATCTGGTTCGGATGCCTCCTGGGCGCCTCCCTGGGGAGGTGTTCCGGGCATGTCCTACTGGCAGGAGGCCCCGGGGACGACCCAGGACACGCTGGAGAGACTACGTCTCACGGCTGGCTTGGGAACGCCTTGGGATCCCATCGGAGGAGCTGGCTGAAGTGGCTGGGGAGAGGAAAGTCTGGGCTTCCCTGCTAAAGCTGCTGCCCCCGCGACCCGACCCCGGATAAGCGGAATTGAAGACGGACGGACGGAAAATGTTCTGCGATCAATTTTTTTTATCTGAGACCATGAGGGCTCACAAGAGGGCTCACAGTTTCCTTAAATGTGGACATATATAAAATGATTTTGGGGGGGGGGGGGGGGTTTACCCTACCTAAACAAATGCTGACATAATGATGTTGAATATTATCACAAGCTCTTCTTATTGAGACCAACTGACCAAATAGCAAGCTGTGCATTTTATACCAAATCTTTATCCCATATATTGCAATTCTTTTAATTTCTCTAATAACATGACAAAAATATAAACAAATTTGGGTCATTGCTCCTGTTAGTGGTAAAGCCAATACAGATGGCCTTGCTGGCCCTGACATTCTTCACCATGTGTGAGACATTAAGTCAAGTATGAATTTAACAAAGAAGTGAAACATAAAAACACGGTAAACATCTCCAGTATTTAGTTTTTTTCTCTCTGCATGTGGACTTGGACAATCTTTCCTAATGAAAGATGCATATTGTGGTCTTTTCATTCCTTTTGTTGTATAATCAAGAGACTGTCATAGAGATTGGTTGCATGCTATGTGATTCCTTTTTCAGAGCATTTGCAAACAATCAAGTGGAAAGGCAAACTGTCTGCTTGGCACAAACTGGGTTTTGTCCATCGAAAGTCATGCTGTCTTTTACAGTTCTCACATTGACACGTGCTCGATGCACTGCACGTTCGCCACGTCACTGGGCATTCAGGGTCAAGTTCTTCATACTGCAGTGGATCCTTCCAGTCACGAGGGGCTACTTTCCTAATATCCAGGATATGGTGGTAAATGTATTAAATATTTTCCTGCTTTGACAGTGGAGACTTGGATTCGTTCCCACTGCCTTGCTGAGATTTGTGTCGTTTGGTTTCCCCCACATATTAGCCAAATATGGTCCATGCGTGTGGCGCAGCACAAAAAGCAAACAATTTGTTAGACAGAGATTTTGTGCATCTTTTTTAGTAAATTTGATTTGAATCGAGAGACTGTTAGTGTTCCTCATGAGATTTACCTATTTGATCAATCTTTTGTGCAAACATTTGCCGGGCTAAAAGGAAATGTTAATTGGCTTTTTGGACTTTAAATAGTATTCACATGATGTCACTGACACCCAAGCAAATGCTGTGGAGCGCTCGTGTTGCTTACTACATGTTACATTGATTTATTCATTTTGCTCATTCATTCCGGATTTTCACAAACCACTTCACAATGGTGCACACGTGTGCCGTTCATGGGTGCAAAGATAGGGCGAACAAAGACGTGATTATCGTAGATAATATATAGTATCTAATCGATTCCACTAATCAAACGTTTCAACGTGTAGGCTACCTCTGCAAGGAGTGTTGAGCTAAATCTTACGCATACATCTTGCTTACACAAGCAATGTTAGAGGAAGCTGGGTGTGACATTCATCAAAAACAAAAGAACATTCGGTGTACACACAATAGAAACACAACGGAGTCCGCTGGAAAATTGACCCACCATGAGGGGCGGACTTGCGATCCTGTGACGTCAGTGAATACTATCTATACTCGCTGTCTGTACCAATAATTGGATGACAAATGGAAAGAGCTCAGATGATCTGGTCTGACTGCCAGGTGTGAAAATGGTCAGGTGACTTCACCACCCTCACGAGAGCAATGTGGTTCACATAAGAGGATCTTCTAACCAGGTGGAGATTATGTATAATTAGGATGATCTCAATGCTTCATTTATAGATGCTTGTGGAGGTCTGAACATCCTGAGCCTTCTTGGGGAAGACGGTTAATCAGTGTTCTTCTTTCTCAATTATTGGGTCAGTCTGTGTGGACCAGTTGAGGTAATTTTCATGAATAAGAATCAATAAAAGTTGCCGTTCCACCATAAATCTGACGTGTGTCAATCATCATTCCCTGCAGTCCTCAATCAAGTCCACGGTTTTGCAGATGTTGAGAATGTAGGTATTGTCCTGAGCGTAACCTCATCTGTGCGGGCTGGTCTCATCATCAAATTATCAGAAATGAGATCCGTTGTGCTGAACATTCTACCTCTGTGGGGGGACTACAGAGGTGTTCAGTGGATGTGAGACTGCCCATCATCCCACCTGGAATTTGCTCCACAGGAAGTCTAGGATACAGTTGCAAAGGGAGGAGTTAAATCCCAGGGTCCACACCTTAAGAACATGCTTGGCAGGAACTCTGATATTAAATGCGGAGCTGAAGTCAATAAACATCACTCACACATTCAGTAGGTGTTAGCCAAGTCCAGGTGGGAGAGGGCGGTGTGCGGTGAGTGTGGAAACCCTAGACACACTTTGTCTCCATGTGCGCGGGTGTTAGTTCCATTTCAACGGATTCTTACAACTTCATACTGCAGCGCTACACTTATTTAACTGTCAGTGAGCAGCCTCTTTGGAGTGGTTTCAAAATCCCTGCCAAAGCATCACATGACAGGAAGATCAGGGGAACTTGCCAGCACACCTTGTTCTGTTCTACTGTCCACATTCTCCCAGCTGGTCTAGATCTTCAAGTCTGCAGTGGCACAAATTATTTACAGAGAGCCAAACGCCCCTCTGCCTGGCCCCCACTCTATTTCTTGTGTTTTCAAATAGAAGTAAAAACCATTTCCTGATTGAGACCAAGAGAGGCCATGTGTGTCGTCTGTGTGTGTGTGTAAGTGTGTGGGAGTCGGTGTGTTCTGAGAGCCTGTGATGGTTTTACCATGTGTGGAGTCCCTCAATGGGACTGAATAAAGTCGGATATGAAGGAACCTGTCAGGTCTGGGCTACTGTCGGAAACCCCATTACGTCCTCCTCCACTTCCCCCCTTTTTCTTCTTCATTTGAACATTAACTTCAGAGGATTCTGACAATTGACAATTATTGCTTTTCATCTATATCAATTCATTTGTTTAAATACAAAATATCCGTATAAAGGGTCACAGGTAAGCTGAAGCCTAGCCTGGCTGACTTTGGGCGACAGGCAGGGTACACCCTGGATTACAATGACGTGACATGACGGGAGTTCCATACCTGCCACACAATTTTGTACATACTGTAAATTAGAACACATCCTAGTTTTTACGATTAAACTATGTCAACACAATAGCAAAGACCTAATTACAGTAAATATGTGTATGAAACACTTAATAGATATTACAGTAATAATATTCACATTTTGAACAATAATTTCTTTACCTATGCCTCTTTACGTTAACAACAATAATCCCCCAAAAATCTTCGGTTTATCACTTCAAATGTTCATGACTCATGAAACAATGATATGTAAAAACGTGGACTGACACTGAATTTATTTAGACACTAACAAAATAAATAAATAAATAAAACACAGACATGCACACATGCACACCCACACACCCACACACAAATGTCTTTCCCTAACCCTTTTCCTAACCTCAACCATCACAATTGATTGCCTAATCCTAACCCTTATCCTAACCCCAACCATAACTCAATTCAAACCTAAACTCTAAAACCAAATCTTGACCCTCAAAAAGAGGTCCAAAAAGGGACCTCCAAAATGTCCCCACTTGTCGGTGAAGTCCCCACTTGGGCGTGGTTAGTATTTATTTATTTATTTATTTATTTTTTGCACTCACACAAACATGCACACGTACAAACATGGTCTCCCAGGCGGGGAAGCAAACCCACGCCAATCTGCATCGTAGACGGTTCTACTTTGCCACCTGGAGCCCGTGGTTCGTAAACTGGTACAGCGGCAAAGTGACTGACAGAAAGTTGAACAAGTAGCACAATAGTATATGGAACTGTTAAGACCTCTGATAGGCCCTCTCTTCGGACACACTCTATTACGACCACAGTGATGCACAGAATCATCTGCGGCCGCAGGTTGGTCATCTCATGCATGAATTGAGAGAAAGATCAACAAATTGTCCTTTAAAAAAAATAATAATATGATTCTGATAGGCCCCTGACGACTGTAGGCCCCTGGGCTGCGGCCCAGGTAAACCCGTGCATTAAAGCGGCCTTGGTAGTGACGTAGAATGGCTCTCTGCCGAGCAATGTGAAATGCCTTTAAAGAAAGCAAGTTAAGCCTCGTTACGTTCCTAAAGAAACAACTCTCCCCCACGCCCTGCTCTTGTCATTCACCAGACGCATTCAAGAGTTTTGATCGTCCCTTTAGGAACGCTACCTTGCTTTCTTCATAGGCGTTTCACATTGTTGGCAGAGAGCCTGCCACCATACCATTTATGTCACTACGCACTGAATGTGTTGCAACGTAAATAACAATGGCGGCGTACGTCCAAATGAAGTCTCTACAAAATGTATTAAACTGGAAAGGATTTTTGAAAAATTAATCTCATAGTTATAAACTTGTCATTACAGCCGGGGTTCCTTTTAAGGCAAGTTCTAAACTGGATGAAAAACCCTGATTGAAAAAAAGTTTACTGCAGGATTTATATATATATTTTATGTTCCATAGCGTTGCCTCTTTTTTTCTTCCTTTTTTTTGTTGCTTTCCTCAGGGATTTCTCAAGTATGTGCAATGTTGTCCTTTCTTTGTTCTAGTTACATTTTTGTATTTAAGATTATATGTAAATAAAATAATCCAAGTAATATAATATATTGCTTGTTGCGTTGGTGGTGGGCTAGGTGGGGTTTTATGGCAAGTCAATTTTTAGTGAGGGTACCGGTGGAGAGGCTCTGGTGTTTTTTGTTTGTTTGTTTTTTTGGTAGGGGGAGCCAAGGGAATCTTTCACCCAGGGTGCAAATCTAGCCAGAACCGCCTCCGCCAACATGTACTGATTTCATAATATAAAATAAAGCCTGCCAACTGACCAAAATTACCCAGAGTTTGTTCCCCCCACCCTAAATTACAGCCCTTGCGATTAAAAAAATGATATTCTACTACATTGTGATGTCAATTTAAAGTCGATTAATTGTTCAACCCTAGTTGGAAAATAAATCATAAGCCGAGAAGCTCTTGTATTGATGAGCAAATTTATCAACCTTTCACACGTTTTCTGTATATTTTCTAAAATACCAAAATACTTCTTGCAAAGAGTTAAAAACGGCAGTGAAACAGAATTCGGGCCTATGATTAAAACTGACATATGAATTTATATGCAGTGTAGAAATAAATGCACAAAAGCAATATGAACCTCATCATAAATTCTTGTTAAGGGTCTTTCTTTTGCGGCATCTGGGATTTAAAGAACAGCATGGTTCATATGATACATTTTAACCGTTTGAAATTGGATGATTCTCTTACCATTTATTTCCTTGGCTTGTAACTTGATGACGACCACCAAAATGAGTCTCGGGGTTAGACTGGCTTTAGTTGAAGGCCGTAACTCAAGGCCAAGCGCATCAACATGGCTGTAAATATATAACGTACGCATTCTCCGTAAACTTTGTCAGTCAGGGGACCCCAACCACTGAGCATGGTCCATTACCGGGCATTGTATCATTTGGTACCAGATTTCAGAGAAAAGAGATACCCCCCCCCCCCCCCCCCCAAAAAAAAAAAATCATACAAATGCACATGTATATGTGGTTGTATGGTCCTCTATCAAAACAAACACATTTGTGTGTGTGTCCGACAATAGACTAGTGAGTCAAATTGATAGATAGATTGATTGGTTTATTGGTCCCCGTGGGAAAATTTATTTTCACTAGACTGTACTGAAAGAAGTTACCACATTTTCTTTAACCGATTTCCTTACAAATCATCAATGATTATTATTATTTTTTTACGGGGACTGATAGTTTTCCAGTAGTTTCCATTTTTGGTCAAATGTGTGCCTCAGAGAGATGATTCAGCCAAAAGTGAATAACTTATGTGCTCAGTTGTTCTATTAATAACGAAAATGTGTCTTCAAAGATGATGCAATAATCCGAGTCAAAAGTCTGAATATCCAAATATATACTTAGCTTGAGAGGCAGCATTTAGATTTGGAGCGTGTTCACTGAGTCGCCACCCCTGCTTTCACGTTGTCCACATGGAACAACTCAATCTTGGACTTCCCTGCAATCCCAAACCCAATTCTAACCTTAACCCAAACCCTGTAATTAGTTTTTCTGGAGGGAAAACAGTCCACACAAGTCATTTTCTGGTAATTGACTGCAAGTAGAGTTTAAATGGTCGCAGGCACATGTACAAACACATACTCGTACTCATATACACACACAGTGCACCCATAAACACACAGTCAGTGGCGGTACATCTGTGGTGTGTGTGATAATGAGACAATCCTTGGAGGGGCTCATCTGGAGTGTGTTATATCATCTCCCTGGAAACAGGCCACAACCCCAAAATTGGTGAGTTTGGGCCTAGTCAGCTGCAGCATGATGTCATCCAATATAATTCCTACAATCAAGGGGGGATACCTAATGACACATGAGTGTGCTGCAAATAGTGGTCTGCTTGAAAAAAAAAAAAAAAAGGAGACATATTTTTGTGGTTGTATTTGCTTTGTATGTTTGTCTGTAATTTCATTGCTCACAAAGAAGATGTAAAAGAAGAAGAAATAAAAGTGGTTCTATTCTATTCATCTAAAAAGCACAATTGATCTTGGGAGCAAAATACTACATTCATGAAAGCTGAAAAAATAGGCAAAGTTCGAATCTTGTTATTTCACAGGGTCATCCAGGTGCGCTATTTGCTAATACAGCCTCAATGGGGTTTACAGTAGAACTATTATATATAAGAGCAGGCTTTTTCTGCCTGTGAGATTGAACACAGTACTCTGAAACTGTGAAATGGGCAAAATTCTAAAATAATTAACCTTCTTGTAATTCAAAGTAACATTAAAACAATTTGATTAAGATTAACTAATTCACTCCCAGCCATTTTCACTGAAGCAACCCCCTCCAATTTTATGCCAAGCGCAGACGTCCTATGAGCACAATATCAGGTGCGTTGGGGGAATGACAGCTTTGCTAACGCGGTAGGGCTGTAGATTAGACTCACATCTGCACCAAGATGAAGTTAGGCCCGTTTTTATGTCAAGCGCACGTGCACCATTCTATGACAATAGGGCCCCAAAATAAAAAGAAGAAGAAAAGTCAAGTTAACCACTGTTAATGTAAAATAGAGAAACCAGAAAAATGCAGAAACCATGTAGAAAAAAAAACAGAAAACAGAAGAAAACTCACAATTGGCTGGTGACCCATCCAGGTTGTACCACACCAAAGTCAGCAAACCTGCGGCTCTTGAAATTTCAATTATTTTGTAGTTTGTATGAAAGTTCATGGAAATTAGTAAATATGCTTTTAATCACAAATAAGCATATGCCACTGGAGCATTGCCTGCGCAGATCAGAAGGCTAGTGCACAGGCATTGCCCTCAATGTGGCTTTCTCTACATTTCAGAACTGAATGGCGACAAGTGCTATAGAAAAAAGATGGATGAATAAAACAAATTTTGATAATGAGGGATGGTATTTTAGCACAAGAGACTTTCAATGTGTTTCATGTTATTTAACTATGTTGTTACTCTTTCCTTCCATTGTTCTCCAAACCTTGTTGAGACTGGCCGTATTTAAATGAAATAAAGTTTTCTGAATTTGGTCACGTGACCTTTGCAAGTTGAGCTGTGATTGGTCACTGACAGCAAGTGACAAACTGGCCACCCCGAGATGGATAAAAAGCGTGTGGATTTTGCTGCTTAAAGTAGCACTAAGGAACTTTTCAACCTTAATAAAATACTTTCATAACTCTTCTGATGAAACATCGACTTAAAACTAGTTGAATGGTACCTTTGCCACGGCCTGAGGGGTCTGTATCATTTTTACTAGCACAAAGCAACTTTGAGGAGGATGGTAGGAACACTGCCACACAAAAAACTATAAATGTGCTGATTGCTTTATGACATACGTCAAAAGCTACTCCGGATAAAAGGACAGTCAAGGATCAACATTGGCTCGGATTTCACTCGCTGCCGTGAGCTCAAAAACGACACAATGCGCTTGTCCTCATAGGATATGTGGTCTTCCTTCAAACATAACAATGTCCATATGGCGTCACCATAATCAACATAAACTGAAAGTTCCTTAGTGTTGCTTTAAAGGTACGGTCCAAAGGATTTGTTTTGTTCTACCCTGGACGTTTCTGGACGGAGACTCAATGTTTTCCGTCCAGCCAAGGCACGGTGGCAAGCGACTATTAGTAGTTTCACGCTCGTTCCTGGTTGGCTGCTTCCTTGAATGTCAGTTTTGAATCTTGTGTTTACAAATAGCAACGGAAAATCTTTGGACCATGCCTTTAATTTATATTCCACAAACTCAATGTTAATCAGATGGTTAGACTAGTGGAGCCGCATTGTATTATTATTAAGTACATTTTTGAGTTGATTTCCCCTTTAGAGATACAAAAAGCAAGGAAAAAATGTGTAGAATTCAAACTATGATTCTAGCTTGATTGAGGTCACATGAGGTTTGCAGAGATCTGACCTGATATTCTAACCTTGGAAGTTTTAAAGCCATATTTTCCCCTCAGAATGTTGGTCCAATTCTGAATTGTCCGGCAACAGCACTTCAGAGGTTCCGCTGTATCTATATTTCAACTTCTGTTGTACTGCTGTACCATCAATGAGATGGTTGATTTGTAGGATTCAAAGCCAGAGACATGTTATTTTTTGTAACAACCAGTAATTTCTTCTAGCTGAGAGGATATGAAGCTGTATGAATGTGAGTGTGACCGTGTCACACTAGCCTCAAAAAGGCCTCAGATTGGTCAGGTCTGGTCTGTTTCCTTGGCGATAGCTTTATTAAAGACTGGATTACTGTGTTTTTCTGTATGCGCTTATGCGTGTGTACGCACGCGTGTGGGTGTGTGTGTGGTTTACTAGCCGGCTGCGGTAGCTCTCAGGGGACAACCCTCTCCAGCTGCTGCTTTACAAGACTGTAACATCAAACACACGATGGTTTGACTTTGCCCTCACCTCTTACACTCACACACACCCTATAGCCCTGGCTTTCTTTTTCTTAGTCTTCTTTCGGGCTTTAACATAATGAAATATCTATTTTCCCATTAAATGTATTGCATACACTAAGTATGAGTACGATTTTCCATTGTGTTCTAGTCGGTTATCATCAGGTGGAGCTCCACAGATGACCACTGCTGACCTCACTGTACAATGCAGAACTCCCCTCAGCCCAATAAGGTGCATTAGTGGAACGAATGAGATGTCTCAATTTGAGCTTGTTTTTCCAGTTCAGGGGCAGGATTCCCCTTTCTTAACCCTTTATAGTGCACTTATTGAAGCAAATTCCAATTTCAATGCATAGAGCTAAAAGGCATCCCTATTTGTGGTGTCTCATTTGTCTTGGCCCTTCCCTTCTCTGTGTGTAACTGCTTATGAGAAGGAGGAGAAAAAAAAGTTTATTGGAGGTAAGTAACTTCAAAGGGACGCTCGTTGACACAACTCTGCAAGCAGCCAATCATATTTTGCCCTGCTTCAATGTCAAAAGAAAAGAACGCTCATTGCCAGAGTTAGCGCTTATTGAAACCTTGACTTTTTTTAAAGCACGGTAAATCATCAAACCTATAATCAATCCATTTCTAGTAGGCGTGGACCCTTGAATGCTTGCGGTTCAGCACCTGCAAATTCACAGATTCCCGCCATCCCACATTCTTTAACAATAAAATCAATGCATTTCAATGGGTGCAAATTCACGGGCCGGCCTGGTCTCTATCACTCACAAATAGAGGGGCTTCACTATACATGTTTTTTTAATGCAAATATTTACTGGGATTATGACATTGTGAGGTTAGCATTGGCATGTACTTAGCTAGTTTGTGCAGTGAGGAATACGACTTAATGACACACGTTTTTCATTCATTTATATTTAGAACAGTATGTATTTCATGCAATTATTTACTGTAATTGTTAATTTAGTACTTACACGACTTAAAATAATCAAATGCAGGTTGCAATAATTCTAATTGTATTCCTAATAATAATTCATCATTATGATATAGTTTTCTTTTATTTCATTGATCATTTTTTCAGTATATATTATATTGGGAGAAATAACCAGGTTCCAGTAAGTAACCAAGTATGGTTCCTTGCCCTAGAACTTGAGGGTAAAACAACTTAAAAAGCCATTATTTTTTTACAATAAGTCAGTTATTGCCACACAAGTTGAAATAGTAACTTTAAATTGATTTTGTCATCTTTGGGTTTTTGGAAAATGTCTGTACCACTTCTGTCGTTCTTTTCCCCGCTCAGTGATGTGATCAGCTTGGCATTTCAAGCAGGCAGCCATTACACCATGGAATGTTCTGAAGCCAACCAGTTGCCCCAAAAGTTTGGAAAAACACAGCGTGCAAGTCATGTCGTAACTTTATCAGAAGTGACCTTGCAAATAAAAGTTGACTTTTTCATGAAGGAAAGCTTGCCTCGGACAATTTGAAGCAGGCCACACATGAAAAACTTCCCATTTGCATTGAGGTGTGGGTCTGGAAAGTCTGGCCCGCCTGTCTGAGCACAAGTGTATGAGGGGAAGCACATAACCAAGGACAGAAAAAAACATCGCTGTTAAATGGAGAAGGTGGCAAACGAAAGAGGGGGAGAAAGTGACTTTAAGAGGAAGTTAAGTGTACTGCTACGTCAGTCAGGTGGGTGAATCGTCCTCCACCTTCTTAGTGGTGATGATGTCACAAGTGATTTATCTTTTTGTCAACTTCTACAATTCGTCTCTTAACGCCTTAAACTGGAGACAGTTTTTCTTTTACTTTTGTTTTGTTACTATTTGCGTTTCCCCTGCCCACAATCAAAAATGGTGCATAAACTCTGTAAACTAGGGAGTGGTAACATAGACGGAAACATGAATACTAATATATCACTCCACAGTTTTTCTTGCATTTTTATTTACAGTTCAACCTTGGCTGAAGTCTGCACTCTCCTGAGTGCCATTCTAGTTACTGTGCTTCTCAGCTGGTTTCATATAAAGCTTGGAAGCTTGCTTACCATAATTCAGATATATTTGAGAGAAAAAAAAGTCTTAAAAAGTACTCACTAGACGCTGCATAAGGAACACCTGCAATTATATTCTTCCTTAAGACAATAATGTTTTGATTGTCATTTAACCATGCAGTGTATATTATTGTGGTGAACTGCATAAATGCAATTAACTGCTTCTGTGCACAAGTGATGAGGGAATATTGGGATGAACAGCCATTCATCTATTTTATGTAGCTCTTTTCCTCATTAGGATTGCGGGTAAACTGCATCTCAGCTAACTTGAGGCTGGACACATTGGACTGGTCAGCAACCAAACAGTGCAAAAACAACCACTCACATTCACAACAATTGACAATTTAGAGTCTTCAATTAAGTGAAGAAATGTTTTGTAAATGTGGAAGGAATCCAGATTAGTGTAACTGCTCAAGAAAAACACACTCGTATATTATTTGCACCTTGCTCTTCAAAGCTGATTTTCCTTTGTACAGGTATAGTATACGCTCCACCGATCTGCTAGTGCACATGCTCAAAACTAAGGAAGGGAATCGAAAATCGGTTCTTGTTAAGAACCTGCTCCCAGTGTTTCAATTCCTTGGCATCGTTGGCCGTTTTTGCTAATGATTCCCTTATCGATTCCGTGTGGGACAATGACGTCACCATAGGCGCGACATTTCCGTGCGCGACGAGCAACAAACATGGCGCCACGCTCGAAAATTTGTTGACATCTTCCAAGAAAAGCTAAGAACAAGGCAACTTGCAATATTTGCAAATTGGATATTACGTCTAAGTGAGGAAGCACTACCACTATGCAAGATTATTTGCACACACAGCATGCGATAATTGTCTGTCGTGTTTGTGAGCGCTCCGGAGTCCCGGAGGGATCAACAAAGCAGCAATGCAAGCGTTCAGGTACTGGTAGTAACTATATTAGCGCCAGTTTGCCTTTATGTTAAACGTGCCGTTAGTTACTAACTGCTAATGTTAAAAGCCCGTGTCTCATTAAACGGCGCCGACTTGCGGGGGTAAAGGCGCTGCCCGCGAGTGCTGTGTTGTGTTTTTCATCAGGGTTCATTCAAGGTTGCAAAACGTGCAAAGACGTATAGAACGAGCCATGACTTAAAAGCAACATTCGCTACTTCCAAACATTCTAAATCTGCTCATAGGCAAGGCAACTCACGGGAGTCACACACCAGTCTACTGGCTGCTTCTGTTTTGACTGAGGCAGGGAGGAGGAGTTTTTGAGTGCTCATGAGTGTTGAATTGTTACTGGAGTTGGACATTATTGTCACAAAATAATCTAGGTTATATTTTGTAAATTTCTACAGAAGATCATTAAAAAAAAAAGATCACAGGTGTGAAGTGGGCACTTGGAGAGTAGCATCTATCGGTGCGTGACACTTCCCCATCCCAAATAAAGATGATAATAATGTGCTCAATTAATTTCTGCAATGATTCAGAGGGTTTGATGCACGCTGTTGTCATATTTATGAAGTAAGATGATCTGTCTGCCTGCGCCTCGATCAGTCATGGTTACACTCCCTGCGCCAATAGTTAGATGCGGTTCCAGCAGGCGTAGCTAAATCTATGTTCAGACACCCAATTGTACGGAACAGGATTAGGGCCAATGAAGAGGGGAAAAAAAGGGTTGGCATGATTCTCACTTTATTCTCAGAATTCTGACTTTAAAGTGAGAATTCTGACTTTGTGACAAAGAGCTATGAATTTTGGGGGGAAGTCAGAATTCTCACTTTAAAGTCAGAATGGTGAGAATAAAGTCAGACTTTTTTTCCCCCTCTTCACTAGCCCTAATCCTTTTTCGTACAATTGTCATGTGAACGGCACATGTCAAAGGAAACACCATCCGCATGCCAGAATGCTCAGCATGTCGCAGAGAAATGAAGCAGATTCCCAAACAAGCGCATGGAGACTTGATTGGCACGAAAAAAAGGATATTTTGATTTGACCTTCCAGCGCAGCTATGAATATAGAACTTTAAGTATTTCTTCCTCAGAGGAGAAGATCAGTAGCCAGTAGATTCCGTACGCACTGTGCGAAGGTGTGAATGTGTGTCTCCGCATGTGTGATAGGAAACCCTTCCAGGCAAGACAGCATGCTGAAATAAATGTGGACATACTGCAGAAAATTGTAAAAGAACACTAGCAAATGGATTAGAAACAGATTTCCGTCCCACCAAATTTCTTTTATACTCTAATTGTTTGCAAATCTTGCAGGACTGAAGTGGACTAAAAGAGACATTCTCAAACATAAAACGACAGCCTTTCAAACAAACCAAATAAAAGTCAGGCAGACTTGAATTGAGCAACATTTGTGTCATTGTTTTACAGCATGGTGACAATAACAATCAAACAATAGCTTTTTTTTATGATGTGTTTGAACCCAGTGCACCACCAGCGTGTTTGTGAGAAACTCTATCACTCCATCATAAAACGGGATATGAATGGAAAAAGCTAAAAGAGCGAGCATGGTTTCAACTGATGTCTTCCAGTTGTGTGACCTCTCTTTCCTTCTGCCTCTTTTTTTCTGTTTCTCTGACTCTCTCGCTTTAATAAGGCCAGCTGTAGTCGGCCTCTCTGGGGGGAAGCACTAGAGTGTGGCTGGAGCTGAGGCTGAAAGTGGGGCTCGTGGTGGTGGGGGTGCAGGTTAAGGGAGGGAGGGAGGGGTGGGGGTGGCGGCACTTCCGACCATTTTTCCCCATGCAAAGTCCCATCAAGTCTGGAGCATTGGCAGCCAAGTCTCTCCCTTTGGTTTTCTTTACCTCCCTCCTTCACTTCCTTCCCTTCCATCCCTCTTTTCTTCCTCTGTCTTCCCATCTCCTTCTCCCTTTTTCCCTTCCTTCTCATATTCTTCTTCCTGCTCACTCACTCCGTGCCCGCCATGGAAAGTAGACAGATGCTTTTGGACTTTTGGTAATGACCCTCTCCAGACGTCTGCTCAGTGGCACCATAACAAGTCCCGAATCTTCTTTCCTCCACTTCCCTCCTCCTGCCGCTGCTGTCACGTCAGGCTAAAAACGAGCATCCAAGGACTGCGATATATTGCTCACTTCCTTGGAGACTCTTTCACCCTCCAGACGCCTGCTCTGTGGTACTGTGTTGGGCCGGCCCAGGCCTGCTTCCGAGTTCCGACAGGTCCCACGCCAGAACTGTTCAGCTGGGCTGAGACTGCGGGGGTGATAGTGGCGTGTGTGTAAGCCATATTGTTGGGTGTTTTTCATCAGACTAATGAATAATACGTCTGAGCTGCGAGAAGGGTATCAAGCGAGAGGAGGAGAGAGAGGAGGCTAATGACTCTCAGATGGTTTTCTACTACTGTGCTGTTGCTGCTGCATGAGCCTTTAAAGGGGAAATATGGCTAGATATATAAACTACGATTATTATTTTAGAGATATAATCATATGGCGAGAGTGGTGATGCGTGAAAATACCTTTTAGGGATTTGCTGCGCTCACTTCGTATTAGATGATAAAATGAGCACAGAATATTTGTTTTCATCTGTTATGTTGTGCTTATTTTGTGTGGATTTTGAAAAAGGCATTCACATAATTAGTGTTGGATGTTGAAAATATGTATTCTATGGTCTGATTGCAAACAGTTACCCTGATCTGGCATTGCTGGAAGAGCTCAGCACTTACTTAGTGTCCAAGTAGCCGCAACCTTATGTACACCTGCACAATCTAATAAGATCCAGAACCAAAGTCTTGAGAAAGATATATAGCACCCACCTTCAAATGTTGCTGTACAGAGCTGTACTGTTTTGAAAATATAGGGTGTAAGTCTGCAATGCATTACAGTATATTGGTGTTTTGAATATTGTTTGCCCCTTGAACTGGAGTAGCAAAACATTGAGAATCTCTATACAGTCCTATGTGATGGGAAGCTACTATTATTAGCCATTTTTTAAATTTTATTATTTTGTAATCTATGACTAAATACCTCACTGACATTAGCAACAACAATAATAATAATAATAATAATAATAATAATAATAATAATAATAATAATAATAATAATAATAATAATAATAATAATAATAATAAATTAGGATTTGGGTGAGCAGATTTTCAAAATTAAAAACAGGACACTAAATTTAGCTTTAACTCGGGATTTAAAGCTTTCAACTTTGACAGCCTTAATCTTAATATGAATTGGCACATTGAATTGGCACATTCATTGGTATACAATGATTTTTTTTTAAATCCCATCGAATTCAGTCTATTCAGAATTTATACATGCCAGGAAAAGCCGCTAACTAGTCATTGATTCATCAATAAGCAACAGAATGTAAAGGGACCATTTAAAATAATTAAAAACTCCACCGTTCTTCATTGGCCGAAATCCAAAAATATATAGTAAATACCCCGAAGGTGACCTTGGGTCAACCCGTCATGTCATTTTATGCAAATGTTGCAATTACCGAGCTGTAAATCAAATTATTTAATCTTCCCACATTCTTTTGTAAAATGCTGCCACGTGTGGTTATGAAAAGCCCCTATGTCTGCATTATGTTTTCTGGCCTGCAGGCATCAATTCAGGGAGAATTGGATACTGTGCGAGATCAGACCCACACATGGGAGATGCAAATCAGAGGAAGTAATGATGGACCACAGCGACTTGGTTGGAGCAGACTTGGCAAATATCTCAGTATTTTATTGCCTTCGCCCACTCGACTGTGGAGTACACTGTCTAGGTTATGAAAGCCACTTCAACTCTGATTTGTTCCATGGGGAGAAAAGATCTAGCCATAGTAGGCAGTGATTATTACTAGTTTTGCTCATTTTTTCCCATCGAGTTCAGATCACATACTTGCCGTGTTTTAGGCAACATAGTTAAAAGGGCACCTTCTTCACAACCCCTAACTAAACACACACAAAAATCTGAATGTATTGGCAATTAAGGTTTCCAATGAAAATTACTATGAACAGATCTTCATTACGGAGCAATGTGCCGTTAATGTACACCTCACCTTAAAGTCCTTTCTGAAAATAATTTGCCAAGCAGTACAAAAGGTGCCCAATCCATTATGTACTAATAGAAAAAAATTACAAAATGATCTAAGAAAATATATTACTATTACACAGATTTAAAATGAATTGATGAAAAAAACGTTTGCAGTGGGAACGTAGTCACCCAAAAATAGTTGTGATAGGCTCCAAAAAACCCACAGCTGTTTAATTTTCAATTGCTTTGCTGTTTCTATGAATATTACAGTAAATGCATAGATATTCTTTTAATCACAAATAACTTAGCATAAGCCTTAGCAGCATTGTTTAGTCATATCCGAAGGTAGACATTGACCTCCATGTAGGTTTAGGTACACCGCCATATAAATTAGAGATGTTCAATTACTTTTTTTCAGACCAATACAGTACGCAACATTAGACTAGTCATCGATAACGATACCACTAATACTTTTGTTAAATAACATTTCCAAAAACAAAACAAAAAAACAATGACAGATAATTTAAAAGAAAGAACTATATATCCCAAAATAGCATATTTCCTTAAAATTGCATGACATTTAAAAGCCACTTGATTAAGATGAACATTGGTTAGTGACATAACATGAGCTTCTAAATATATTGGAATTCTGATTATTATTAGATGTTTACTGTTTTATCTGAAAACGGGTGGATGAAGGAGAGTTTATTAGTGAAAAATGGGCTATCCCGGCTGGATGATTTCTTTAATGTCAGTTTTCTATTTTTCAAATGTTTAGTTCCTGATCATAAAACAGCCACAAAAGAGTGGCCGGTACTGGTATTGAGTATCCATAGTTTGAAATAAGGCCAGGTATTGGCCCAATACCGATACTCATATATGTACTCGCCTATCCCTAATATAAACATAAATAACTTAACTTTTAACTTAAAATATTGGTCTATTTTGCATAATTTGGAGACCCTGCATTGTAATGTCTCAATGAGTAAATATACATATATAGACAGATTCAAAAGTCTTCTAGTATCACCACTTTTACTTGCCATTGCTGGATAATTATCCAGTTCCCGGCTTCAGCCACAAGCCCCGACTGATGGCCCGCTTCCAGTGTTGCGGCTGCTGGCCGCCAGGCCTGCTGCTGTCCAGAGACATAAACAACACAGAGGGGGGAGGCCGAGGGAGGAAAAGATGATACGGGGAAAGGCAAACTCTTGCTTCACAACTCAAACTCTGTGGTTGTCAAAAAAAGAGGATGAACAATTTTTTTTTAAAAACAAGTTCCAGTTTTGTGAAGTGATTTGGAGTATCGTTATCAAGCTAAACACATTTGCAAGGTGACAATGAGCACTTCTGTTCATTTTGGGGCATTACGCAATATTTTAAGTTTCTGCTGTCGCTAATTAGTTTATAACCAGAGGTGGGCATTCCGTCAATACTACCCGTTTCCTTGACGAATAACAAATGATGGGTAAATTAAAAAATTTGACAAACTAAGCATTGACGGAAGTGGTTTTCTGGCCGTCAATGTATTTGACAATAACCAGGTCATTATCAAGTGACAAACTCCTGTTTTGCTGACAGACCGACGCTCCATTTCAGAAGGTTTTGTAATGCACCAAAAGTTGTTTGTTGAAAATCCTTATTTCACCACTCACCAGTTATGATAATAATGATGACGGAGTGAAGGACTGACTGCTGAAATTCACTGACGGTCTCAAAATAGCAGCTGTACTTTAGCGATGATAGAAGAGCGGTTAAAATAATGACAAGAATTGACGATTCCAGTCTGGTTCGACTTGAAATAATGATGGATTGAACAGAATGCGAAGAACACACAACAAGCTTTTTCCCCCCAAATAAAGCTTGACTTATTTTTATGTTTATTGTACCCTCATAAACAGCCACATGCCACACAAGGAAAGCTCACCAAATACTGTATGCCCTCTACTGTTGTTTGCGGTGTCACGTTTCTCTTTGCTGAGATCAATGTTGGGTTACACTGCATCGCGTAGCAATCAAGGCACACACCCTACGTCAAATCGTACCATGGTGAGCTGGACTGAGATTGTAGATATGTATAGACACACTTTGTGGATTTGTATGTGTTGATGTTTTTTATCACATGCAAACTTCTACTGAATTAGTCTTCCTTCACTGTTTGCTTTGTCCAGAAGGGACACATCACTGTTGTATCGCAGACATTTTTTTTTTTTATCAAAGTAGTCTATCCACTCATTGACAGAAATGAGTGTCAGTGGGCACCAAAGTCGCAGAGCAAACGAGAGCAATGCAGCTTGTGTTAAAGGGTGGAATCCCCCCGAAAGCTTCTGGTGTACAGCCAAAACAAACTCCTGCCTATGGTTTGCCTCTTGCCTCCGGTCTCTCTGGCCTACTTCTAGACAGCAGCGGAGGGACCCGCGCCTCTTGGAAGGAGGAGCAGGGGAGTCTTTAGGCCCTCCCACTGGCTATAAACCCTGAGGCAGACGGAAACACTCAGACAGCAGGCACACGTGGAGCACAGCGGCAAAGAGAAAGACCGAGAGAGAGAGAAACAAACTGCTGCCACAGGCGGTGAGTCATTTTTTTTAGTTGGGACTGAAGCAACCAAATTGAGGCAAATCCACAACGCACGAGTGTGCGCCATTAAAACTAAGCTTTCTTCCAGAGGATTTAAGTCATTGACCTCGTGATTGTTGGGATGTGAAGATTAGAAGAGGATCCTGGAAGCTGCAGCCACCTGTTGCACTGCAGTTTTAGCATCACTTAGCAGACACGCCGCTGCTACAAGGGACAAGTTAAAAAACAAAATCATTTAGCCTATTACTCACCTGGTTAACCACTTCTAGCCAGTTAGGTATCTACTGAGTCATTTATTGAAACATACCTGTCAAAAAGAGGCTCCAGGGATTGACTTAAAGATGACCTTCGCAATGCTACGCACGGCATCTCCCGCAGGCCGCTTCTTGTACGGCGATATCGCTCTCCTGTCCGAAGATGATGATGAGAATGGCAGCTCAGGCTCAGGCTCAGAGGAGCGCTCCACCAATTCTGCGGCCTTCCGCCTGTCATCCTCGTCCTCCTCGGCCTTTCACATCAAGATGAGCAGGAAGAGAAAGCTGTGCATGGGAGGAGCAGGCGCGGCAGCCGTCGAGGCTGTTCTAGAGAGGCTGGGAGCCCCGGGCTCATCTCCCCCTGTTGAAATCCGTCAGAGGTCAGCGGCCAATGCTCGCGAGCGGGATCGAACTAATTCCGTCAACACCGCATTCACGGCGCTACGCACGCTTATTCCAACTGAGCCTGCAGACAGGTACACAAACCAAACTCCTCTGGTTAACAACATTGACAAAATCCCCAAATATACGTTGATTTTATTACAACATCATGATTTGCTTCATCACTGTGATAAATGTCACTTTGATTCAATTGCTAGGAAACTGTCAAAGATCGAGACTCTTCGTTTGGCCAGCAGCTACATCAGTCATCTGGGGAACGTTTTGCTCCTGGGCGAGGGGCTTCATGACGGACAACCCTGCCACGCTCCATCGCCGCCGTTCTTCCACGTCAACTCCTCCCCCAATCGAGGATCTGACCAGTCAGGCCAGCCCAAGCACATCTGCACGTTCTGCCTCAGCAACCAAAGAAAAATGGTGAGCAGGAAAATAACTAAATATAGCATCAATAAGTGCTGAAACTGTCATTGTCCTGTTCTATAAATACAGTGCAAAATGCCCAAAATTCCCAAATAACAGTACAGTGCACTTGAAATGATGTAAAAATTAGCAAATTAATAAAATTAACAAAAGTTGAGCATATGGTCACAACAGTTAATGGTTTCAGGTCATTTAGGTGTTTAAAGCTGATGTGAGATCAGTGACGCAGTCTATAAACCCGAGTGGCCCCAAGGGACATTAAAAGCTGAAATTCTTTCAAGTCTGCTTTTGGGGTGTATAATTGTACTCTTGAGAATGACGTTTTAACCAGGCAGGTGGCTTGAAAGAGCATGGTGGTTTCTAGACCTATTGGACATACATTTGACAAAAGTGATTCATAGTTAAATAATATATCAGATAAGCAGAAAATCTCGCAGATACATAGTTTAACAAAGGGCATATCAGTGAATATATGTTATGTGTGTGTTGGGGACCCAACTGCAAGGAAGAAGGGAATGTAAGTGATGCAAGTTTCCACTCAAAAAACAATTTAATTTAAAAACAAAAAAAAGGCAAACATGGTACTTAAATACTGAATAAACAAAAGTCCAAAATAACAGGGTACACAAGTAACTAAATACTAGGAAAAAGAAGAAGATGTGGCATGACTTCCATTTAAACAGCAGATAAACAGCATAACTTGAACAGGACAATGAACCGACAAGGATTGAAAGAAAGCAGGAAATTACAAATAAATAAACTGACAAGACAACAAGAGACACCTGGGCACGATACACGTGGCTGAGAGAGCTGATTGGATGACATAAGGGACCAGGTTGACGAGCACAGTTGGCCACAATAAACGGACACCAGGAAAACAGGACAACTAAATTCTAACTCAAATTAAATCAACAAAACACAGATCATGAAACTTTTTTTTGTGTGAACGTTTTAGTCATGACTGACGTGAGATCATGAAGAATGTGACTGGCAAGGACTTATCTGTACAAAAGAGATGCAATATTTTCCATATTTAACACATACTTTCTCATACAGGCTATATATAGTTTAACATTTTAAACTCAAATTCAGACACAACATGAAGTAGATGATAAGATCGAGAACGTCAGTGTCAGCAATGGGCTACGGTGAAAAGTGACCTGAAAATATTTCAATTGAATAATATACACCTCCAGTAGCGAAAGTGATGTAGAGGTGATGTCCACGCAACTTTGCCTCTCTAATCTGGACATTGCCCATTTAGCAGGATTTATGAGGAAGGAGTTGACGTTTGGCAGACTCCCCCCTTGGCCCAGCAGTGTGTGAAAGCCAATACTCTCCTCACTGTCTAAACCCAGAGACCCTTTTGCTGAGGGATAACCTGAATCTCAGCAGTGTGTTTCCCCCTCCTCCGCACCTACAAGAGTTTACGCCATAGAGGAGAGCACTAGACTTCCTATAAATAATCTAGGAATAATTAGAACATTTAACCTTGAGGCAACTGAAAAGTCTTGTGAGACTAAATTGTCAAAACGATTACTGCTAAAACAACAACAACAAAAACACAGAAAAAAAAAAAAAAAAAAAAAAGACTGAAAACTGTACCAGTCGTTGGCGATGGCTATTTTTTTTTTTACCGTACCCGGATAAAATAATGTGACTAACTCTTCCTATGGCCTTCTATTGTACTTTGCTTTATTTTGTTAAACCGTTTTTTTTCCCCCTGATATTTGAGTTGTCAGGTTTCAAAGCACCATCCACTCAACCCAAAACAATTTTTGATGCCAATTTTGACTTAAGAATCGCATTGCATTAATTGATCTACAACCTTCCACTGTCTCTTTCACGCTTTCTCTTTATTGGCACGTGCCCACCGCTCACCCACGTCTCCATTTCACTTCTTTCCTCAAGCCCGTTCCCCGAGCCTCTCTCACTCCCTCACCCCCGCGTCGCCATATCGATCAGCCGCTTGGAGGTCAGCGCTGTCAGTAGGAGCTGTGTAATACTATCTGCTGCTGTCAACTCACTACTGCTGATGCATGATGGAGCTGGAAATGCATGCTGGGTAGAAAACTGTTTTCAAACTTCTGTGTCTCCAGGGCGTCAGCCTCAGCCACATTTTTCTGTTTCCTATTAGCCTTTTGTATGCCGGACATGCATTTTGTGTGTTCATGCAGGGCACTGTAGTGGTGCCAGCTATTATTACACTCAAGTATAGGAATACTTAAAAATACGAGACAGTTAAGGATTAACATTAGATATTTTTTGCATAGTTGCCTTGCCTCCACTACCACTGTACGGATGTCAGTGTAATTTGTACCTCCGACAGGCATATAGAACGAGGATTGTCATTTGTTGGTAAATTAGTTAATTAGCATGATTACACTACATAACAAATTATCACTAAACTTTACAGCTGGGTTTTACATATAGCCATAAACAATGTACAGATTGGTACAGATTGAGGAATTTATTTATTTACTTTCGCATTTAGTCTGAGAGCAGTGACCCGCGAGACCCAGCAGCAGTAGCTGCAGTATAAATAAATAAATAAATAAACAATACAAGCTCAGTACCACCACCTAGCGACTTTGAGTCAAACAGTATCATCTTATGATTTTCAAATCAAAGAAGTCAGAAAGTTGAAAACCGTTTGGACTTTAAGAAGGTCTGTGCTTTGAGTGCATGTGCAAATCAACGGTGCAGTGCCGTGTGTGACAGTAGCGTAATGTGTTCATATGTTATATGATGTATAGTTTTTATAGGTAATGTGGTGTAAAATGTGAAATGTTGGCCATTTTAGATTCACCATTTCCTCTAAATTTCCTCTTTACTGTTCTCAAAACTAAAAAACAAAACAGTTAAACATCAATAGAATCATTAGGGCCCTTTAAAGATGTGATGCAGTAAATCCAAGCTATTATTCTTCTTATTCTTCTTATTATTATTATTGCAGACATTTTTCATATACACTCACTAGACACCTACAGTGCACAACTGGTCCAATATATGTTTCTATAATTTGGCAGATTCAAAGAGAGTGAGAGTTTTGCTTTCAGGAAACTATTCATAAAAAAAAATTGTTTAATAACTAAAAATACATTTCCTATTATTTTTTTTTGCAATGGTGCAAATCTGCATTCGCATTAGTTGCATTAGTAGCTCTGAAATTATTTCATCTTACTTGGCTACATTAAAAGTGCAAAAAAAAATAGAAGCACTTCCAGTCATATTACAGTGCATCAATCCAACAATGCAATGTGTTGTTGATCAATTATATATTTTTGTGTCTCTAATAATGGGGTTAAAGTTATTAAAGTGATACTCATTACCTACCCTGTAATTACATTTCCCAAAACAAATACAAAATCCCCTTTATCACATTCATCCATATTTGATGCTCCATTAAGATAGTCAGTTAAAATGACTCTTTAAGTAAAGAAGTACACATATGAATAGTAATGTGGTCACAAACTACAACATTGAAGGTTGATGCATGTAATTTCTGACACTAATGACTCTTTAGCTGACAACAATTCCCTGCGGTTTTGGTCCCAGCATTATTTCACGCTCTCCTGTATAATGCAGTACAGCAAATGAACATGGATGAACCTTATAATTGCATCTTAACCCATGTCTCGGCAATGAAAATATTGGAAGCCGCATAGCTTCCAAAATGGACTTCTGCTATTTGTCGAAGAGTGAAAGGAGGAAGCGGGCTCCACGGCAAAGTCGGAGCGGGTGATAACAGGGGAAACGATTGGGAAGGCAAAATTAAACTTGGTGTCCTGACTGAGTACACTCTTTGTCAGTTTACGTGGTTGTTGAGTTTTTAGTGTTTGTTGTGATACTTGCAAAAAAGGTACCAGTAATGTTCCTTGTCTGGCAGTAAAACTCATTTTCAAGTCCCCATACATACATCCTCAGTTTTATTATTATTATTATTATTATTTATTTATCTATTTATTTATTTTTTAAATTATTATTATTATTTAAAAAAAAATCATTATGAGTGGATAATTGCTTTTATAAACGGAAATTCTTCATGTGTGCCAACTTCCCTTCCAAGCAGTTAATCATTGTCACTAAAGCTAAGGCATGCTTGGTTTTTGTTTTTCCCTATTATTAACGTTTAAGTTATTTAAAAACTTCTTCTATAGCAGTAAAGAAAGGCTACAATACTGCATTTCTATTTTTTTTTTTAGGGAAATTCATTTAAAATCCCCCAAAATTGCAGGCCTGCTGTAGGTCACTGTATTCCACATTAGCGACTAAGTTGAATTCATCATTCTCATACAAGATATATATTTTTTTAAAGTTGAGCAACATTTGTTTTACCTATTGCCTGTACATTTGGGCCACTTCTTCTGACCCAAAGCATGAAGAGTAAAATTTCAAGTCACTGAGACAATCAGTCAATCTGCCATTCAGGCATTTTCCCCTTACAATGTTATCCTTATTTCCATACCATTAATCAAAATTCAGTCATAAACATAATTTAAGAAACTTCTGTATATGTTCAGAAATAGAAGTGACAAAAATCCAACTCCTTCAATACGTTTGGCAGCCTTGTATTTTATGATATTTGACATTTAGTCAGAAGGATGTTGTTACTGATAATGGTAAAAAAGTGATGTACACTGTTCCTGATTTGTTAAAAAAAAAATTATTACATGTGGCCTCCAACAAAAGTCTCCATCTGATGTGTGTGGTTGAGCAAAATGACAGCACAGCTGGAAAGTGACTTTTTGGGGGTTTGTGCATCAGGCCTATCGTTTTGGGGAATGAGGGTGACTATTGTCCATGACAGTTAATGTATATGCGTGTGTATTAGGTGACACCGCCACTGAAATTTAGTAGGTAACTTGCTTGTATGGCACACACACACACACACACACACACACACACACACACACACACACACACACACACACACACACACACACACACACACACACACACACACACACACACACACACACACACACACACACACACACACACACACACACACACACACACACTTGCTCTCTGAGTCTGGAAGTCATTGTCGGTGCAGAGCAGAGCAACAAATGAGCTAATTGTTCTGAAAATGATTTACCCTGCGCTGAGGCCCGTACAGTCAGTGTTTAATTCAGCTGCTGCTATTAGAAACACATTGACGTTAAGCTTTGATGGTGACGTTAAAGAAGCCTGGAAAGTGCTCTGTTAAAAAAAAAATAATACTCCCTCCCCGCTCACACTCACACCCTTGCATACACACACATGCAGGCCTAACCACGCAGCCATTGGGCACACTGTGCAGCACGCAACAGACTTGATCAAAACCATGTCATTCCAAGTCTCCTCGGTTTTTCTTTTCCAGAGCCAGAAAGCAGTTCATTGCTGCTCTCGAGACATCCAAAAACCCCTATATGATTGCTCAGTTAAGGAGGCCTGCATCGCGACAGCCCTTTCAACACGTCCTAACTAATGGCGTGCAGGAAGTTGTGGAAACAGACATGGAGAGGGAGAGAAAACAAGGGAGAGAAATAGCCACAGACTCAGTGGGATAATCAGCCTGCCATTTGTCCTACAGTTTGGACAGTTTTTTTGTGTGTGCTCAAACTCCACTTTGCTTCTTTATGGAGGCCAAATGGAGCATGCGTCGATGAGAGCCTAACTGCATGGATAGCACTTTTAGGAGCATACTAATGACTGTGGTTTTTACAGTCATTTGGTTATTAGTCTGTTTTGGGTGGAAAAAAGTATGACATCACTTGTGTGCATGAAAGTAGACATTTCACGGTCATAGATGAAAACTAAATTACCCTCATTTGCTGATACTGCTGCCGTTGCCACTTTGTCTCTAATTTTAGCTGATGCTAATGAGGTGCATCAAAGGTGGCTAATATAGGAGGGGCAATTTTCACATATATTCTTGCCCATGACTGCCGCGTGTGTGTGTGTGTGTGTGTTCGCCTTGATCAGCGTGTGTGACTCGATGTCGTCATGCGTGGACCTGTCTGTATGTTCTCAGCACAGATGGAAGCAGTTAAAGCCCAATTTAACAGCAACAGATGAAGCTGGGTCATATAACTAACAAAATCTATTAGTAAAACTATCGTTTTGCTGTCATTCGGTCTCAAGGGGGAAACGGTTGTCCACGCATAACCTCCAAACAAAACTACATGCAGCTAGGGAAAAAAAGTTAATTATTTTAATCTAAACATAAAAACTTTTCTGCAGGTTGATGTTCATTGACGGGGGAAGGGAGTGTGCATGGCGACTGGCAACATGCAACAGAGGCAGGGGCCGTATGGCCACCCTATCCCAAATACAAAAACTCTGTTTCATTTCAAGACAATGAAATTTAGACACGGTATATTGCTAAGCTTTCCAACATCTGGAAAATGTATACTTAATCTTAGTCTATATGCTTCCATTTGGAAGAAAAATGTATGTTAAAATTATCATTCTCATTGATATGTGACGAGAATGAATTTCTCCAAATTGCACTCAACAAATTCCAATTGGATTCGTAACTTCATAAGACGTATTTCCGGGAAAAAATATGTATTTTCCGGGAAATAAATAAAATTCGAGCTAAATAGTAAATGGAGAAGACTTATACACCGCTTTATCTACACCATATATTTCAAACCCCGGTCCTCCAGGGCTGCAGTCCTGTATTTTAGAGGTTTCCCTCCTCCAACACACCTGATTCAAAAGATCAGCAATATCTGCAGAAACATAACAATCCTAATCATTTGATTCATCTGTGTTAGAGGATGGTAACCTCTAAAACATGCAGGACTGCAGCCCTCAAGGACCTGAGTTTGAGACCTAGGATGTACACCTACCGTGTCCAAAGTACAACATTGAATTATTTCAAAATGTGTTATTATAATCAGCAGAAGCATTTCTTCCGTATTGTTCTAACTACGAAATAGTTATTCTTTTCAGATCAAATGGCTTACCTTAAGTAGAATTTCGCGCTGCATTGTGCCAAACCGTTGAATCTGGTTCGGTTATTGTTGCACCCTTTGGTGTAGCAAACATCATGAATGCTGTATGGGTCAGTTTGCATGCTACTTACGTACACTGTGGAGACTAAATATAGAATAGATAGAGCAAGCCGTGTGTTTGGCTCCCAAAAAGTTCATACTGTAATAACTGCGATTTTGACACGGATTAGTTTGTTAAAACATCAGACATGCAGCTATTATACAAGCAACAAGTGATATTTTATAATCGTTCAACACGGCAGCCCTTCCGAGGTTATCTATGTATTGATATCAACACCGACGGCCATTTGCCTGGAATCTGCGTGCTTTGCTTCCTTTTTGTAAATGATCACTTACCATTTCAAAATGTCTTGCACAGCTTGGCAACTTGTTGCGCTGCTGGTGTTTGAACTAACAACTGGGGAGAAAAAAGTCCCAGGATCCACACGTACATTTGTGTCCAAGTCCACAAATTATGGTTGAATTTGGAGTTGCCACGCCTATTCCAACGAATGAACAAATTACCATCCACTCCTGCACAGCGCTAGTATCACAAATTTAATTCCAAAATCCACATTCGAAAGCAAAACCAAACAGCAATAGCTTGGCTTGGCATGCACTGAGCTCTAAATTCTATACTAGTATCGGTGAATGTCATTGGAGCATTTAATTTATTAGTACTCATCGATATCGATGGCAGACTTTCAATGCTGTATCGGAGCCCCTACTATATATATATATATTTTTTTTAAACATCTACTAATGATAGTGATAGTGACAGCGGCTGACAGACACAGCTCATCTTAATTTGTGAATAATTATAAAAACTATATTAAAGTGTGGGGTTGTACATGTGGTGGATTAAGCAACCGAACACTAACCCAGTGATTTTCAAAAGCCATAAAGATGCTTATTTTCAAACCACAGTGAGTGTGAAGTGCATGTCTAATGTATCAAAGCCACATAATGGCAGAGTGAGGTCTAGTTAATGTGTTACTTCACTTGCAACGTCTACTTTATTGCACTATTTAAATGTGAGCCTTTAATCTAATCTGCTGTCAAACTGATGCATTTTTTGGGATGTAATTACAGTGTGTATGAGACACTCCAAGTGCTAATTTATCTACTACATACTATAGCTCACTCCCCGAACTGAAGGAATATGAGCAGTTTTTATTTCATGCTTGAATACCAATCTCCATATATGATTTACAGAGAATGCAACCCAATGAAACTATATTTTCCAGCCAGCTATTCCTCTCTTTTTTTCTGCCAGGAGCTAAATTAGATGTTTGCATTTCACGGGATGGATTAACACAGGGAACTAGACCGAGAGCGTGGAAAATCTGCACCTGGATTGAATTTCACAGGAAAAAAACATTCAAATTAAATTGTGTATTTGATAAGTAAATGTTTACTGTCTTCACATTAAAGTTAACACAAAGTTCTTTCACCTTGATAAATCAAGAATACTCACACAATATGCTAAGATCATCACATCGTATCTAAAGTAAACGTCATCAGGTAATCATATTAGTATCGGACAAATGGCTCCGATGGGACGCTTGTGTGCGTGTTTGGTGAGCAAGAGATGGATGTCATGCGACTGTGCCGGAATCAGTCTTTAGGAGATTGTTTTGACTACCCAGTCAGCCTTAAAGTCCCCCTCGACCCCCCTCCCCCTGTTTTGACTGAACTAGTCACACCCCAGCTAGACTTCCCTCCACCCCCACCCGCAGCTGTGGCACTGTCGCTCAGCACCCAGAGCGGCACGAGTGCAAGTGATGGCGGTCACAAGTAAATTCCTAATTATACAAATTGGAGGACCGTATGATTTGTATGTCGACTTTCCACAGTCTGATGATGACTACCTATAATGTTGTCATTTTGGTTGATGGTGAAGTAATTGAATCCTTTATCAGGCTAGCTACTTTTTGGGTATATATATATATATATATATATATATATATATATGGTAAATTTACTTTTTTTAATATAGCGCTTTAACTACACCATATGTTGCCCAAAGCGCTTTACAATTGAAACCTCACATTCACACTTTTAGTGTAAACACTAAAACTAAAATTCAAAAAGCAATTTCATTAAATAAAATAAAAACGAAAATGTTTTTTTTTATTTTTACAAAAACTAATTAAAACCAACTATAATTATAGAAAAAAATTCCTTATTTTTAGCCTTTGGTAATTAATTTAATGCATGAGCCTTTGGGCTTGATTTTAAATGTGATTTATTTCAATATTTACCGGAATAAGGACGTTTGAAAAATTATCACACAGAAGTGACATCATCTAGCAGCAGCCAATAGAAAAGCATCTTCAGATGACATCACTCCTAGGCGAAAATTTTGCGTGCTTGACTTTGGCTCCAACGGCTTGGCTCACCTACTTTTTTATTTAACTCAGCCAAAATGCAACGCTAGGTAAGAAATGTGTTACTTTTTTCATTTTATCAGGGTGTTTGTTAAATATTGCACACAAGTAATACATAAAAAAAAAAAGAAAACTAATATTCAAACTAAACTAAAACTACATATTGTTTTAAATAACTAAAACTAATAAAAACTAAAAGAACCACCCTGAAACCTAACTAAATTTAAAAAACAATATTTTAAACGAAATAAAAACTAACTAAAAGGAAAATTCCAAAACTATAATAACACACACTCATACACCAGTGGTCGGCTGCTGCCATGCAAGGTGCTGCCAGGTCTACTGGGAGAAATTGAAGTTTAGTGTCTTGCTCAAGGACATTTCGACATGGTCACGAGGGGTGAGGATCGAACCCACAACCTCACAGATGGGCGATGACCACTCTACCACTGAGCCATGCCGCCACATATATATGACTATGATTATTGAAGGGTGATCCAGTATTTATTTATTTCTACCATGTAAATGTAATATGATATGATGGATATAACGTAATATGTTGTTTTGTCTGTTGTCTTTTGATACAGCATAAAAAATTAAATGTTAAGTATTTTTTTCTGCTTTTTTAAGTTCACTCCTTTAAAATTCAAGATTAGTGTGATTAATTAAATAAAGGAACATTAAACCATGGCCATAGTGTTACCTAAATAATACGCAATACTAGTTTGATGACAAAAACAACATTTATGATATTTTAACAATGAACCGATTGCTTACAATTTTGTTCAAACAAGTTGAGTGAGTGATTCTGCTCCATATATGACATAATATATAAGTTCACATTGATTCAACAAATACCTTGACCAATAATGAGGATTTAAAATAGCATAACATAAGAAAAACACCGGCACCGAATTATTCTCAAATTGTACCAACTGTCTTAAAATATTACTTAACAAAATACAATTGTATTTTTCAGCTGTGTGGTTTAGGCAACAATATTACTATGGTTTAATGTTCCTTTAGTCCATTAATCACTGTAATATTATTAAATCCTCTCATGGTTCACTTGGCAAATGTTTCATTGTGTAACCATAACCGCAGTCCTCCATTTTGGACAATAATGCTGTCTTTGCTGGTGATCAATGTAAAACAAAAGCAGCTTCTGTGGTTAGGATTGTTCTCGTCCCAAAGGCTGAACTAATCACATTCTCTTTCTACAATTTGTGTCAGAATTATGTAAACAAAGCAGCAATAACATAATGCAAGCCACATAATGACTTTCTCTGTTCATCTGCCTGAATGAACGATTGTTTATTTCAACTCACTTTAGTGAGTGTGAGGACAGATTCCTGCCCTAATCCAATAATCTCAGCCCCTCATTTTGGCCTGATATCTATCACGTTGTTGATGTGGGCCAAGCAGATTTTTTTTTTCTCCAAAAACCTACACCTTTTGCACAGTCTGGAAGGAAATGTGGAACAGGTGTTGGGGCTGATGAGTGGGATTTAAGCTTGGTCCACACGGGAGTCAGGAGAGGACAGACAAAGGGGGCGACTTCCAAGAAGAAAGAGCGCTTCACCTGGAGAGAGGATAGTCCTAACCCTGCTACTACTTTGTCAGTGCATTTAGAGCCTAATTAAATGAAGTTTCTCTGGATTTTATTTCTCTTGTCTATGAAAGGCTGCATATCTTTTGTCAGCTGTGACTTAATCTATGAAACATCAGCCCTGAAAAAACAATAAACGAAGCGGGGATGATGTGTTGCGTATCACTCAGTAGTCCGTTTGCTGAAATCCCTCGGGCGTTACTTGAAAGTTTAATAGTAGCCGAGAAGTGAGGGGGAGGGAAAAAGTGATGTTATTTTCCTGGCCAGATAGAGAAGCAGTCCAGCAGCCAGGAAATCAAGAGTGCGCTGCTCTGATACCACAGATAAATACTCTCCTGTCAAATGCCAGCTCATGATGTCAGATGGAAATCACATTCAATTAAAAGTCACAAGTCTCTGCTACTCATTTGAAGAGATAATTCTGCGGTAAAAACGACCACTTTACAGTGTGAGGTCAACTTTCTATCATATCACATAAACTCACAACACTTTCACCGGAGGAGGATTTGGCACTACATTTGGGTACTAAAAAGTTACGTCAAACATAGATGATAAAAAACAGAGATAAGATCACGTTTGAATTTAAAAATTATGCTTTTTCACTATTTCACAACAAACAACCAGCGTTGTACAGTTTGTGTTGGTTTATTTGTGAATATTATTATTTGTTATCCTTCGGCAACCATAATTTGTGCACATATATAGGAATGCTAAAATGAGCAGATTTTTGTGTTTGTGACATCACACATCACTCTTTCCATTGACATAATACAAACAATAGCCTGCAAAGTTGAAAAATGACCATGGTCCCAACCTTTTAGCTGGCTACCGCCGTGACCTACAGGGGCTCTTAAATGGATACAGGAGGGAGAAAGGAAGCAACTGAGGCCCCTGTTTGCGACACTGAAAACGTGATTTATATATTTCTTTCTGCACATTACTTTAATTAATAATTTTAGATTAACGATTTCAGATTAACATTAATTTGACAGTAAAAATAGACATGTTTAAATATGTGTGTGTGTGTGTGTTCTTTGACACAAACAGACATAGCATTCCTGTTGTTAATTCAAATAGGAAATTGATCATTTTAAAATACTTGTTACCTTGAATTTTAAATATTTAAACAAAACAAAAAAGATACTGTATTCATGGTAATAAAAAGTCGGTATTTGATTCCACTTTGTTTTCATCGTGTATTTGGTTTGGGTACACAATGATCTGAAAGTCATTTTCTCTTGCAGAACAAAGACAGAGACAGAAAGACGGCCATCCGAAGTTAACAGCCGAATGGAGAAAAGTTCGACGCTCTCAGTGATTTATTGATTTTGAATACAGTAACTTGAGGACTCATCAGACGTGCCACATTTCTGAGATATTTCTTCAAGTACTACAAGCACTTCTCATCAGACTTTCTACACAAACTTTACAAAATGTGTCTTTGTATAACTTTTTCTCCAGAGCTCTTAAGGAACTTTTTGAGTGTGGAAAAACAGCATTTCAAGACTCTCTTTGACGTCCCTATAAAAGCATGAAGACCCTTTAATTGTGGGACTTTATTACTGTATTCGCAGAGTGTAAAGAGCCCTTGGCACCCGATCACAAAAACACCCAAACCTATGAAAGACAAATTTGTATTCATCAAGAGCTGTGTAAACTGTAATATAAATGTATATTTATGTGACATAGCATTTTATATGAAACTATGTTATTTAACGGGCATATCAATTTCTTGAAAAATAATTAAGAGTCGCTTGCACAAAATATTTTGTCACATGTTTATGCCATTATATGGTGGTTACATGCTGGAACTCTTGTTGTGGTTTTCTTATTTCTGAGAATATATTTTTGTGTTGTGCTGGGTTGGTCAATAAATTGTTTTGTATCCAGAGAGTAAATTTAATTTATATGTTGGTGGTATACGTCCGATTCCATTCATCACATCCCATTGTAAATCTATGGAACCATTTATATTATATCGGAAACTAGTAACCATTTATATAAAATAAAAATAGAAAAAGAAAGAAAGAAAGTATGGCGCAATAGTCTGGCCTTTTTAACGTCTACAGATGTCCACCTAAATTCGACTTTTATTTTCTGGTTCCTTTCCTTATACCTTATCCCAAACGTGCTGCCCCCGCCCCATCTCACTCTTCTTTCCTCCCGTTTTCCCTTTTCTGCTCTTTGGGGGCAGCAAGATCAGAGCTGAGGGAGACAGGAGGATACAGGATGAGACGGATAAGAGGAGCGCAGAGGAATGTGAAAAGGGGGGAAAGCGGGGATGGATGAGGTGGAATTGAATCTGCAGGTATAGCTTCTTGGACATCTGCCTGTGTCCCTTTGCTGTCCTCTTCTTTACCTCTCCACATGCTCTTTCTCTATCCGCCTCCTCTTTGGCTCTTCCTTCCTTTTCCCTGGAGAGCCACTGGCCTAGTGGTGATGACTTTCCAGGGTGTGTAGGATCACAACACTTGTTACCTTGTTTTCTTTCTTTCTTTCTCTATCTATCTATCTATCTATCTATCTATCTATCTATCTATCTATCTATCTATCTATCTATCTATCTATCTATCTATCTATCTATCTATCTATCTATCTATCTATCTATCTATCTATCTATCTGTCTGTCTGTCTGTCTGTCTGTCTGTCTGTCTGTCTGTCTGTCTGTCTGTCTGTCTGTCTGTCTGTCTGTCTGTCTGTCTATCTATCTATCTATCTATCTATCTATCTATCTATCTATCTGTATTTGTACACAATGGGCTGTATTTTCATAGACGGTGCAGAAAGCCTCGCTGCGCTGCGCCTGTTTTCGGATTGGCAGACCATTCTGCGCCAAGGTGGGCATTCCTGAGTAGCGAGGGTTGACATGTGTCAGGCGCATTTCCATATGTGACAATTTGGTGGTAGAAAGTCATCTAAACCAGTGGTTCTCAATTTAACCCAGAAGTAGGTAGGTCATGCACAGCTAGTAAAAAAGTTGGATGCATTGGTATTTAGTACCCCGCCCTTCCAAAGCCCCCCCACCCCCAAGCTCATATATAGGCCTATTGTTGCCAGAATGCATTATGTGGCGCAGTTAATGAAGTTATTCACTAAGGACGTTAATCGTTGTCATATGTGTTTATGTTAGCATTAATTGAATTTGTGTCGTATTTAACACGTTACATCGGTCTAAGATTTTATTTAAGAAAATAAATTTTTAACAAACCGTAAGATCTTGCGGTTATAAGTCATTCTCGCAGAAGAACTCATTCACTCCCAGCCATTTTCACTGAAGCAACCCTTTTGCTCCTGGCTGTTTTACTGGATTTTGACAGATTTTGCAAGGTCCACAGAATATTGTGTTCTATTGCTATAAAAACATGGAACCTACCAAAAGAAAGATTAGACTCTCTCCTTTCATCTGTTTCAGTTTTGCAGCAATAAGCATTAGAATATAACTAAGTTTCATCATCATTCACAAATATGTTCAAAACACTGGGGAAAAGAGCTTGTTGAAACATGGTTGATCTCGTATACGCTGCTACCACCTGCTGGCCGTTTTTATAATAACTACCGTTGCTTCAAGCGTACTCTTCAGTTCAGTGGATGCATCAAAGCCTTCTGTATGCTCTAGCATAAAAAAACCATAAGATAAGAAAAAATAGAACGTATTTATACGTTTTTTTGGAGCAAATGAGTTAAACACCTTTGCGGGCCTGATCCGACCCGCTGTGTTTGACACCCATGGTCTAAGGTATATGCCCAGTAGTAGTCGCAGTAGGTAGACGTCATGTCTAACCCAATTTTGGTGAATTTGATTGATGTTCACGGATTCTAAGCTCTGTGGACTTGTGCGTGGATATTATCGTATTTGATTGTTAAATATGACAACAGGGGGCATTAAACCGTCGGAATCATTGTAGAAGTCAATTATTTAAGTGCATTGTTCTTATTATAATCGGTAGAATTTTTAAATCATCTCACTGGCTGGCACGCATTCAGGCGGAGTGTGTGTCGGAGGGGCACGAATGATCAGTGGTAGAGATACGGACATGAGGTCTGCGGACATAATCACCAGCTGCTATCACCAACTAATTCTGCATTTAATGAAGGTACCTGCTTATGTTGAGCACAATGACATCGCTCCTGTCATGCGTGGATCGCCGCTTCTTTTTCTGCACAGAAATAGCTACATGTGAGCGCACCACATTAAATCGAATAAGAGGAGCCACTTTGGTTGACAGCAAATTACGTCATTGTCTGTGTTCCTGCGCTGGACATACACCAGTCACAAAAATAGAGCCCTATGTATTGTTCTAATCTGTATTAATGGTAAAATAATATTTGTGACAAGCAAATAACATTATTAAGGCTAAAAATAATATTTTTTAAATATGTATTCAATCATATGATGAAGCACAAAAAAATTAAGTTGGTTTAAAAACACATTCAGTACTTCCAAGTAGTTGGTGGAAATTCATCAAATTCTAATTGCAAAATGATGTTATAATGGCAATTGCAAAGTTAAGTTAAGATACCTGAAAAATCCACTTATGTACAGTAACAAAGTTGTTTGTACTTAGTTACTTTGCACCCGTGGCACTACTACTATATTACTATGAAATCAGACTGAATATACACTAGGGCTGGAAAAAAACTTGGCTCCTACGTTAAGTTTTGTCTTAGCATTCCAATGGACTTGACACATGTCTTATTTTTCCTTCTTCCTGAGCTCAGAAAGGCATAGCAGCAAGCAACATATCATGCAATGTCTCCACTATTGCAGGTTGATCAAAGTACTCCTCTATTCAGCTACAATAACAAACTAGAGTATATATGGCTTCAGGTGAGCAGCCTCAGTCAAATCATCCCAATTTTTTTTTTATAGATTTTCTGCTCGTTTTACAATAAAATCCATCTTGACCTTGCATAAAATCCTGGAACGACAATCTCGAGTGGAACAAAGCTCCTATATGAGCTACAACTCACAAAGCAAAGGAACATATACTGCATGTCAACACTTACCCCGCCTGTCCATCTGTCTACCAGCTTTGTGACTAAATAATAAATGAATAAAAATAAGATATCAACATAAAGTAAATATTTTTACATCCGTGTGTACGCTCCTATTGGGGTGGACGAGAAGATAGCCTCCCTTTGCCATGGTGGGTGAGTCCTGAATAGCACCCATTTTGAATTCCTTGGCGGTTGTGCTGGAGAACGCTCCAGTTGAGTACATGGTACTGTGATGTAATGTGGATGATGACCGTGTGACCTGAAAGATCTGAACCCCAGTGGTGTATTAAAAAAAAAAAAATGATATATATATATATATTGGTCTTCTTGGCACAAATTGTCCATAACAAATAAGCACAAAGGTTTCTATAGGTGCACTTAGGCAGTGTTGACATTGACTCAGGACAATGTGAATCATGTGGATAATACTTCAAAGATTCCACCGGCACTGACTCTGATTGACTCGAAGGAACTCTAAGATGGCCGCTCCTATCTCCAGGGTTAAGGTCACGAGTTGGTTAAAAAGCTCCTGAATGGCAAGACCGCTACCCTGGTTCAATGTGCACCCACTCTCTAGCAAGTTTTGATGGATGTGATGTGAAGACTATGGATATTGTAGGGCTCTCTTGGTACACATTGGGGACAGTACCTTTGGATTGGCAAGGTAGTGGTCCCCCGTGACAAAAATCAATGTTTTAAATGCATTTAACGTGACATCGGCGTATCACAGCTCTAAGATCCAACATTTAACAGTCCAGTTTTTGGGGAAGTCTCTTCTGTAAGTGAAAATTACTTCCAGTGCCCAAATTCCTTTTGTTCGAATGTCAGTTTTTCCTGTGAAAATTAAAAACAATAGAAAACTCTCGCTGCAACACGTGTTGTACGTACCTTCAAGTTTTTAGTTCACGTTTTACATGTGGCCAATGTGGCTACAACAACAAAAAAACATGACTTAGGTGATTATTTTAAGAAGGTGTCAATATTAAGTTGAAATATAAAATTTTGGTGTGCGTTTTTTCAAAAATAAATTCTTACTTAATAGTAAAGAAATATAGGCTAGGTAGTAAGCTCTATCGCACATGCTGTTATTGTGCAAAATCTTTTTTGGAGCGAAGATTTTGGAATGAAGCCCAGCCAGAGCCCACTTATTCCCCATACTTAGGTTCGCCCACCTACTGCCCAAGTGGGGCCCAAGTGTACATGTTTGCTGGGTCTGCGCTGCAGGATGACCAGACTTTCCCTTACAAATAGGGTGACAAACTTGGTGATCCAACATATGCTCACAGTACACCTGCTTTATTGAGTGGAGCCTGATGAGATGGCTCAATAAAAAGTAAACAAACAACAACAACAAAAGTCCACCCAATAAAACAACAAAACTAAGAGGTTGGTTGTTGTTGTTTTTTTGGTGGAAAATGCACTAAAACACACACATGCTGACAAGAAGGAATAGAAGGTCGATTTATTACGTGTGTACAATCTCACAAACGTCACAAAACCACAATTTAATGGTGATAAAGGGAGAACATGGAAGTGTTTCATTTGGGAGAAAAGTGAAAGTGACTTAGAGAAAAAATGCAACAAGGAATCCAAGCAAAAGTTGGAGGAACGTAGCCAAACGATTAACTAAGGATAGTTGCAGAAACCTCTTGGGAAAGTCAACAAAAAATGCAGTTAAAGCATATTATGCTTGAAATTCCTTCTTAACCCACGTGCCAGCGCTGGCTTTCTCTTCCCAAAGTGAAACACAGAGAAACCAAAAACTTATAATAAGTCATAATTTCAACGTAAGAGGTCCCTATTATTTCATAGGACCAAACAACACTGGTTGTCTTTTATAAAGCTGCAATATGTCATATGTGGACCTTCAAATAACAGTTCCGTTATTTTGATAGCGGCTGGGAATGGAAATTTTATTAACTCTGATGAGCAACAAGTGGCCACAACATGACCAGCGGAGAATCTGAGCAATTCTGTTGCTGTGGCTTTACTGTTTCACTTGATCGTATTTTGGGGTACAAATCGGTCAAGGAATGTTCATGTGCGAACAAACATGAAGAAGCTCATGTTTGTCTCAGCTTGTAGCAATATGTTGCATTGCTCACAATCAGCCTCATCCACAATTAGAGCGTAAGGACAAATTTGTGCTTAAATGGTGCGTCATCAGCATGTTCTTAATTGCATTTGTTTGAACAATTTTAGACCCTTCTCAGACCATATGTACACACATATAATTAAGGATCAGCTTTTAAACAAACAAGCAAACAAACACGCATCTTTGACCCAAGATGCATGACATTGAAATAACATTAACTATTAACAATGATAATAAATTAAACCCGGAACTTGGTAATAAGTTTACCATCATTCTGTTTATGTATGCCGGAGATGGCTGAGTTTCTTATATATCCAGGGGTGCATGCAACAATTTTGGTGTGGCTCTCATATAAGCACAAGTGGTTGTTGTTTGGTGCTCATTTCCCCCCTGGATGTACTTTAAGCACACCTGGCCAAACTAGGCCTTTGGTCCACTTTCTCTGGCCGGCCACTCGCAGCCTTCATGAAGTCAAAGTAAATAGTAAAGGTTGTATTTAAATGTGCAAATGAACAACAGCAACAACTTGGGCTCTATTTTTGTTGACTGGCGGCACGCGCTCCACGTAAAAACAGGCGCGTCTCAATTTTCGTGGCGGAGCAACACGGTTCTTCCACCCCGTCTGGTAATTTGGTAATAGAAAGTCGACTGTGCTCAGCCTTGGGGTTGGTGGGGGTTTACAATTGTCGTAGGTGCAAGGTGGTTTCAAATTGCCCACATCACATCACCTGCAAGGAGGGATCTTAAGTTTATCTGCCGATGTCCTGTACGGACCCCGGCTTGTCTGTTTCTGTCTCCACAATGTCAAGCCCGACGTACTTGGGTGTACTTCGAGTCTTCTTCCCTCTGTAAATCAGGGAGGCCGTTATGAGTGGCAGAGAAAATGTTTTGTTCCGTTCTACAAAGGCGCACTACTGCGCAAACGGCTGTTACGCCCAATTCCACTGGCGCAGTCTATGAAAATACCAAAACAAAGAAAAGTCCGCCCATGCTCAGTTTGACTTCACTTTGCACTAGACTTGCACTGAGAATGAAAATAGGGCCCACAGTCTTCAGTGTTGCCAACTTAGGGATATTGTTCCTGTATTTAATTAAATGGTAAATGGTACTTCATTTATATAGCACATTTCCACCTTACAAGGCCCTCAAAGCCCTTTACATTCAATTACTCATTCACCCACTGATGATGCAGCATCAGGAGCAACGAGGGGTTCAGTCTCTTGCTCAAGGACACTTCGACATGGTCACAATGCCGAGAGATGGAGTTGGGAGATGACTACTCTAGCCATGCCACCCCCAGTGAGTTAGTGAGTTTTCTGACTTTAAATGTTAAATGAATAGCTCCAACGCCAACTGTGGTCTACATGTTAGCAACATTCTTATTTACTGCACAGTGGAGAAAAGAGGGGAATCTTTTCGGACTGATTTGGGAATCCTAACAAGTAGGCCCAGTTCCATGATTCTTCTGACAAACTTCTGACATCCAGCCTACCATCAATTTCTTTTTTTTCATTATATGCAGCAATTATTGGCTAGAATTGATACACTAATGCACAGTGACAAATAAAATGGCGCACATGTCCATATTTTCTGTGCGCAAGTGTACCTGAGTACCACTTATGTGCACCCCCGATTATCCATCGTTCATCCTGTGGCATAAGATCAAGTGGACCTTGTTCTCTTCTGGGTTCTGTTATCCTTTTGTTTGTATTCACCCTCATATCAAACCACGTTTTCTTCACCTTTTTGTGTGCATGTGTAGCACATTTTCCTTTTTGGCGGTGAATGTTTTTTGATGCCGTGGAAGCCTACAACTATTGTAACGCGTGGTGGCGCCAAGCCCATTGGGTTTTTTTCTTGCTTCTTAATCAAGTTAATCAGTGGACTGCCAGTCCTTTTGTTGCTCTCCCTTTTTTTTTTTTTTTGCTGTCTGCACAATCCATGGCCGACCAGCCCGCGCACGTTACAAGATTTAAACCCAAGTTCAGAAATATGAGGTAGACATGCTAACCACTATTGCACATGACTACCACTACGCTGTTGTGTCCATTTATATTAACTAATTATAATATAATAATAGCTAGTTGTTATCAATTAAATGACATAATATATAGTCAACCATCTGTTCCGTTCCGTTCCGTCTTCAATTCCGCTTATCCGGGGTCGGGTCGCGGGGGCAGCAGCTTTAGCAGGGAAGCCCAGACTTCCCTCTCCCCAGCCACTTCAGCCAGCTCCTCCGATGGGATCCCAAGGCGTTCCCAAGCCAGCCGTGAGACGTAGTCTCTCCAGCGTGTCCTGGGTCGTCCCCGGGGCCTCCTGCCAGTAGGACATGCCCTGAACACCTCCCCAGGGAGGCGCCCAGGGGGCATCCGAACCAGATGCCCCAGCCACCTCAACTGGTTCCTCTCAACATGGAGTTGCAACCATCTGTTAAAATAAAATAAATAATAAAATAATTTATTATCCAAGGGTATTAGCATTTGATTTATTAAAACCAAGCAGCAGTGATTAATTCATGTGTTAACTGTTTCTGCTTTCTTCAAAACAAAGTGAAGCAAGCGGGCGATGTGGTCTGAATTACACCCCCACAACAGTAGGGGGAGCCCTAGAGAAAAATGTATATATATAATGTATTGTTTACAGCAACATTATATTTATTATATTAATATATTATTTATTAATATAATAATAATAATAATAATAATAATAAAAAGTTTTAGAAGGGGCATCTCATGTGTTGGCCTCCTGATGCTGTATTCAAAGATGGTCATATATCAGAGTTGGTTTTTCCCAGTTCCGACATGAAAGCGTTCGAGGCGAAAGTAAACAACCAAAATGGCGGATCGGATCGAAATAGTTTTTTATTCTGGTCCTCAAAACTCATTTTGACCTCCAGCAAACTTACCTTCTCGCAAATTTGCTTCATTTATTGTTTTTATCTTATTTCATAAGCATTCCTTAAAGTTCAGTAGTTCATCGTATAATTTCATGCAGGGAGATAGCAGCATACTGTCACATACGTTGTGTTACGAGAAGTTATGTTGGATATTTATGAATGAAGACAGCTATGTAGTTTTATACTCGAGTAAATTGTGTTTTACCATTCAAGGTCGCCATTGTAGAGTGACGTCACTTGTAGTCAGTCGGTGAAGTTGGGGTACTTTTTTTTTCCGACTTCGCAAGTGGAATTTCCGAGTTCAAGGGGGTGTTCCCATACACACTTCCTGGTTTGAACTCGGAAAAGTCCAACTTCCGACCATCCTTGAATGCAGCATTATACACACTACATTATATTTGTGAAGTGGCTTTTATGTTTCCTTTTGGGTTTTATGTATACTGATTCCTATACAGAGCAGCCTTCCAAATTAAAAGCATGGATTTCAAAAATATATAATTAAACATCACACACTAAACAGTTTGAGGAAATTTGAACATGGTTGATTATTATTACTTGATTATTATTGTTATTACTAAATTACTTGAAGCCCTATTGTATTGAATTGAATTCTTTGCACTTCACACTATTCCTTAAAAAGAAGCCGACCACATATTTTGATTGGGACTTTTTTTTTCTGGCCACTGGATTATTTGTTTCATCTTATTTAAGGATTTAAAACAAATACAAATATTGTGGTCTCTAAACAAAATGACTTTTACGAGCAAATTGAAAAAATATAATTGCCATTAATTTCATTCAATTTTAAGGACATTTTCTATAGTTGGGATATATATGCACTTGGTATTGGTATCAGTAAGTACTGAAGATTTGAGTATGGGTATCGATCTAAAAAAAATAATGCTATCGAGCATCCCTATTATTTTCAATTAGTAGCAATGGAGTGGTGGAGGCCATAGTGGTATTATTTTTTGAGGCCTCAAATCCCTGTTAGCGCCCCTGACGATGAGACAGACAATGTGGACGAGTATGCGTAAAAGAAAGCGCTGATGTCTAGTGCATACTAATGACTTCTGGTTCAGTTGGTCTGACAGTCTGATCTCTCTAACAGGCCGTCTGTCTGGACAGCATTGGGGGGAGGTTCCTCCCACACATAGACCAGATCAGATTCCTCCTACGCCTACACATGCACGCACGCAGACATGCACACGGATGAAAGTTTGCACACTTCCGTGCACAGATAAGTGGACACATGCGTGAACGTGCAGTCATACACACTTTAAAGGATCTGCAATATAAATTAGCTGTCTAATGATCTCTGATTTTTACATTGATGAAAACAGATCAGCTGAGGGACAGACAGCTGTTGCGTATTTCAGTGGGCGGTTTTGGACTAAGGTGAACCGGAGGTGGACGATTGGCAGGCTTCTGAACAATAAAACGGTCTCTGAAGAAGATGCCCTCATGGAAATTTGGCTGCTGAGGAAGTAAAATAGATGCTGGTAAGGTCATTGGAACAATGAAACAAAAGCAAAAGAATTAGATTGAATCTTTAATGCAGAATTGTGAGCTGTACACTGTAAAAAATTGTGTAGGGGATTGTCCACCACCACTTAGTCTGCTACACTTGTGGCTACTGGCTGTGTTTAATTTTGACTTCTTGTAAAAAAAAATACATTAAAAAAAAGACATTAAAAACAACAACAAATCTCTCCTTTGCTTGACATTTAATCCCATACAGAATGCCAATGTATAAATTGTCCAAAATCAAACAACAACAAAAACATAACTAAATACAAGACAAAAGTACATTGAAAATTGTTTGCTTCTCTTAATCAGTAACACCTGTCAATGACAGTGGAATACCTAATTATACCTGCCGGACCATCCGCCACATCTGTCTCAAGTCAGAAATAAAACACACTGCCCCTTAGTGGTCGGAGGCATAGGCAAACTAGGCGCCATCTAGTGGAGGGGGTGCAAATTGAAGAAGATAAAAAAAGATTTTCCCCTCTCAGGTTTTCTAAAATTAAATATGTAAATGACCCTGCTATTATTTTAGTTTTTGCATTTTTGTATTGCAGAATTGCGTTGTTTTATTGTGCTATTATAATATAGTTGATACTTTTATTTTGATGGATACAGGAAAAGGTCTCATAAACCGGTAGGAACTGACGTAAGTAACCGACTTACTGCCATAAGTGCCATTAGTAGCGCCGTCTTCCAAGTGCAGAGAAGACGTGTGCGCGCCACAGGAAATCAGAGAAAACTGAAGTTTACAACTAATTCGGTGAACGATTCTTTAGCACCTGGCTGAGAAGGTAACGATGTTCGTATTGGAGCAATGTTTCATTGTATAACTAATATTGCTATTTCATTTCATGTTCATTGTCTAATTAACTGCATAGTAAAACGGTACCGTTTTCGTCCACTGGAGTATGCTAACGCTCCTTGGTAAATAATTAGCAAGGCTTTTTCTATTTATTTTAATTATTTCTTTCATTTCAGAAAGCCTACACTACCTATAGGTTTAAAAGTGACAACATTTGGTGATTTTCATACGTCAAATAATAATGACTTATTACTTCATACTCACCTGCAGGCAAAAATGCTGAAAAAATCCTCCTGAAGGCACACCGCTACTGTGCTTTTCTTAGAGACGTTTGTTCGCGCATGCGTAGTCAGTTTCCCAGTAGAAAAGTCCTTTACGCAAATAGGCAGATCGCTACGCAGCCTTTTTACGTCGCTGTATTATTCCTATGCGAATGTACGTCCGCACAGTGCATTCTTGAATTCAAAACGCACTTAGTGCACAGCAAAGCGGTAAGATGACGCCACTCTGGAGAATATAAAACTATTTTCACGCCTTTCTTTTGAGGGAAAACCCCATCTTTTGAAGGATGGGAGACCAACGCTTTAACTACCGGATCTTCAGCTAAGGGACAAAGAATTATTCATCGTACTTTTTACAAAGAATGATGCAAAAGGACAGATTGGCTTTGTGGATGTGCTTCGATTAACTGGCTGTTTCACGTTTGGCATTGCTATTGCTAGCTTGATTTTGTGAGGAATTAGGCTGTTTTACAGGGAGATATTCACTTCATTACATTCTTTCCGGGCGTCCGGGCGGGTTTGAAATTTCGGGTTTTTCGTTGAGCGGCAAATAGGAGGCAGAGGGCACTGCAACGTTTACTGTGGCTGGAGCTGAGTGGCAAGTGTTGATCTGCCGCACCAGAGGCGATGGGTACGAAGTAAAACAAAAAACGATTGCGGAGCAAAAAATGTAAGACTACAAAAGAGAGTAAGGTTTTTTTGTTCTATTTTCTACCCATACAGAAGAGGCAAATGTTAAAATATTTTTGAAAATCTGGCATCTTGTATCTGAGTATCAAGGAGTGATCAAGTATCCTCTCTTTTTGGAAATGAAAATATGGTCTGCAGACACACAAATTTGTAATTGGTGTGTTCGTCTCAATTTGCGACTGCCTGCTTACCCACACCTAGAGCTCACTGCACGTCACTGCTTGTAGTTTTCGGGGGGGGGGGGGGGGGGCTACAATCTTTCACCTAGGGTACCAAATCACCTAGGGCCGGCCCTGGTCGGAGGTATAATAAATCAAACATGGGGATCCTACAAATCATTTAGCCATTATGTTATTGTAACGTACTGTAAGTGCATAATACGTTTTCTCACATCAATACATGTTTTCAATTCTTACCGTATGTTCATGACACGACGTGGCAGATTTAGGACTCAGAGATAGGAGTTTGAGGCCAAGGCAGATATTTATTAAACAGAAAAACTCCTCGTTTAGAGGGAAAAAACAAAGGCTATTAAATGTTAAACTAAAGGCGCTCCAAAAGGGAGGATGTCTAAACTACAAACAAAACAATATCACTCCTTAACTAAAACTATACTGTGGCTATACAAAGTTACAAACCAAAGTTCACACAAGAGACAGAACAAGGCTGAGGACTGTGACTGGCTCTGACGAAAACACTTAGGCCAAAGACAGGGCAGACGCAGACCATTTAACACATGAGGGTAATGGGAAACAGGTGGACACAATCAGGAATCAGGGTTGACACTGACACCACATGAGGAAGGGCAAGTGACCTGAAACGAAAGGAGTCAGAATTTTCAAAATAAAACAGGAAATGACAAGACAACCTCACCGCGGTGTGACAGTACCCCTCCCTCTAGGGCCGACTTCTGACGGCCCAGGCTGGTCAGGATGATCCCTATAGAAGTCCTCAATTAAAGAGTCTTCCATAATGAAGCGGGAAGGAACCCACTGTCTCTTCTCGGGCCGATACCCCTCCCAGTCCACCAAGAACTGCCTGCCCCGATTGCGGACGGCTAGCAGTCGCTTCACCTTGTAGACGGGGCCCCCATCCACAATCACAGGAGGCGGAGGGGGCGAGGGAGCCGGAACCAGGGGACTCTCCTTGACTGGCTTGACTTGGCTAACGTGGAACGTTGGATGAACACGAAGGGACCGAGGTAGGCGAAGACGGACAGCGGCCGGGTTGATCACCTTGGAGATAGGGTACGGACCCACAAACCGTGGTGCCAGCTTTTGGCATGGCACCTTCAAGTGGAGGTTCTTGGAGGACAGCCACACTTTATGCCCCGGCTGGTATGCTGGAGCAGGTCTCCTCTTTTGATCAGCTGCTCGCTTGACTCTGTCCCTCTGGCGCTCCAGTACCTGCCGAGCGGCTGCCCTGATGCGATGGCAGCGGCGGACCAAGGCATGGGCAGAAGGAACAGAGGCCTCAGACTCCAGGTTAGCAAAGAAGGGGGGATCGTAGCCAAAAACACATTTGAATGGGATGAGTCCTGTGGCAGAAGTAGGCAGCGAGTTATGGGCAAGCTCAACCCAGACCAGGTGTTTGCTCCACGTTGAAAGATTCTGGGAGACTAGGCACCGGAGACCGGTTTCTAACTGTTGGTTGAGGCGCTCTGACTGGCCGTTAGCCTCAGGGTGGTAATCTGAGGTTAGGCTGGCTTTGGCTCCGATTAAGCGGCAAAACTCCTTCCAGAAGCGAGACACAAACTGGGGCCCCCGGTCCGACACAATGTCTCTAGGGAACCCATGAACTCGAAAGACGTGGTTAATCATGACCTCAGCCGTTTCCTTGGCTGAGGGAAGCTTAGGCAAGGCTATGAATCTGACCATTTTAGAAAATCTGTCGACTACAGTGAGAACTGTAGTTTTACCTCGGGAGATGGGGAGTCCTGTGACAAAGTCCAGGGATATTTCTGCCCATGGTCTGGAAGGAATGGGAAGAGGCTGCAGCAGGCCCATGCGTGATCTGGTGGATGACTTATTTCGGGCACATACCGAGTAGGCCTCGATGTACTCTCGGACCTACGGCTCCATGGAAGGCCACCAGAATCGCTGGGAGATGGCGTACATTGTCCGTCGGACTCCCGGATGACAGGAAAGAAGTGAGGTGTGGGCCCAATGGATCACCTGTGGGCGCAGCTGCACTGGGACAAATAGTCTATTAGGCGGGCATCCATTTGGTGGAGTTGCCTCACCGTTGGCTTGTTTAACGTCCTTCTCGATTTGCCATGTCACGGCTCCAACCACACAGTTTGGCGAAAGGATGGTCTCTGGTTCCTTAGCTACAGGCTCAGGGTCATAGAGACGAGACAGGGCGTCGAGCTTGACGTTACGAGACCCCGGCCTGTAAGTGAGAGAGAAGGAAAAACGGTTAATGAACAGCGCCCACCTGGCCTGGCGTGGGTTAAGTCTCTTGGCTTTGCGTATGTATTCCAGGTTCTTATGATCGGTCCAAACCACAAACGGATGTTTCACCCCCTCAAGCCAGTGCCTCCATTCTTCCAAAGCAATTTTGACAGCCAGAAGCTCTCTGTCCCCAACATCATAGTTACGCTCTGCCTTGGATATTCGTCGTGACAAGAAGGCACAGGGATGCATCTTTCCATCCTTCTCTGCACGCTGAGACAGGACAGCACCAATCTCCTCATTGGACGCGTTCACTTCCACAACAAATTGCCGCTGTGGATCTGGCATTGTGAGGATTGGTGCTGTGACAAAGCGTTGTTTGAGTGCTTGAAATGCGGCTTCCGCCTCCGGGGACCAGCTGAACCTCACCAGAGGAGAAGTGAGGGCATGCAGAGGGGCAGCTATTGCGCTGAACCCTCTGATGAAGCGTCTGTAAAGGTTAGCAACCCCAAGGAATTGCTGAACCTTCTTGCGGCTAACAGGTGTGGGCCACTCCCTCACGGCACTACTTTTAGCCTGATCCATCTGTACCTTCCCAGGGGCTATGACAAAGCCCAGGAAGGAGATGGTTTTGGCATGAAAAACACTTTTCTCTGCCTTGACATCAAGTTTGTTCTCAAGCAGTCTTTGAAGAACCTTGGAAACATGGATTTGATGTGTGGCTAGATCTGACGAGTATACAAGTATGTCGTCTAAATAAACATACACAAACTGGTCCAGAAAAGAGACAGGACAACAAGGCTGAGGACTGTGACTGGCTTGAGTGGCCCTGACGAAAACACTTAGGCACAAGACAGGGGAGACGCAGACCATTTAACACATGAGGGTAATGGGAAACAGGTGGACACAATCAGGAATCAGGGTTGACACTGACACCACATGAGGAAGGGAAAGTGACCTGAAACGAAAGGAGTCAGAATTTTCAAAATAAAACAGGAAATGACAAGACAACCTCACCGCGGTATGACAGTTCAAAGGTGAATAACTTGACTTAATATGCTAAGTTTAAAAGTAGAAGCCATATTAATGCATAAAGTTAGATTTGTTAGGTATAAACTATTATCTGGCCTTTAGTGGAGTAAATCAATACTTTTATAAACACTTTATTATCCTACAAGTTAGAAATGCTATTGAGGAAACTTAATCCAAACAAAGGTGGAAACTTGGCAGAAGAACACACCAGATCAGTCTGCTATCTGCCGCTAACAGTCACCTGCGTGGCCAGAAATCATACAGTTATGTTGGAACCATTTATGGACAATTTATAACTTTGTTGCTTCATTTGATTAAACAGACATTGGTGTATGCAAAGAATTCCAGAGAATCATTGGTGAATTTTTAACAAAGTCTGACATGCTAAATGACCTAATTCTTTTCTTTTTTTTACAGTGTCGGTCCAGTTTCTTTTTTCCGTTCCAACTATCGTCAGCTCTGGTTCTCGTGATATGCTGATGTTATGTAACAGATTGACTTCACCTGCATTCGATACATTTTGGTAATTACTGTATCTTCACTGGGGTGATGGGTGAGCTGGAGCCTGTTCCAGCTGACTTTGGATGAGAGGTGGGGTACACCCTGGAATGGTTGCCAGCTAATCACATGGGCACAAACAACAATTCAGACTGACATTCACACCTAAGGACAGTTTAGAGCATCCAATGAAGCTAAGAAGCACATTTTTGGAACACGATTGGAGGCCTGGAGAAAACAAACGGAAGCACTGGGGCAACAACTCCAAACAGGCGGCCAGATACAAACCCACAACCTCAGAACTGTAAAGCGGATGTGCGAACCACTTATTCGCCATGCCACTCCACCATGCACTCATCCCCAAAACAAACTATTTTTTTCTGAATAATCACAGCTAATTCAAATGTTCCCCATTTTTTCCATATCATGTTGGAATTAATTTTCGCCCACAAGATAAAACTGCAAGGCCTATTGATATAAAAATATATACATATATATATATATATATATATATATATATAACCAAAAAAAGGCAGTGTACAGTTAGTTCATTTCCAACTTGGTAAAATTGTGTGTGTGAGCAGGAAACGTTTGTTGTCTATCTTTACAGTGCTCTGTGACTGACTTTTAACCAGTCCAGGGTTTAGTCTAGCGATTTTTTTTTTCAACGCTGATACCAATACCGATTATTAGTAGCGAAGGAGGCCGATAACCGATATTTGGAGCGGATATTAATTTTAAGTAAAAGGGAAACAAATATTGGCTTGAATATTTTTTTAAATACAAATTCCAGTTCTTAATTTGAAATTATTGAACAACTTTTCAGAATTGCTAAAAGTTTTTTTATTATTTTTATTATATATATTCTTTAATGAGACAATAGGCATATTTGTTTTAAAATTTGAACAAAAAGTTCAGGCAGTTCCCAAGGTCATCAGCGCGACTTTAAAAATTTAACTGAAAACTTAAATAAATAGCTCTGTATTAACTATTTTGCTGCCAAACATTATCCAAAAAACAACCCATACAGTGCCAGCTGATTTCGAGCATTTTCACTTATCTTTCAAGGCAAACTGAATATTGTGTGCTATGACTACATAAACATGGTGGATACCATATGAAAGATTGGATTCCATTCTTTCATCAGAAAAAAAAATATGTTTCTACCTTATTCCGTTCGTTAGTAATCATCATTTGAAAATAAGTAATTTGAGTGACACCAAGCGCAAATGGAAAAAATAAGGAGCTTTTTGTGAAAAGTTACATTTTCTGCACAACAGTGACTTTGACACTAATATTTTTTGTTTAGTGACGTTCTGTGAATTAGATTTAATGTGACAAACGCTTTGATCATTCACGTCATACTTGAAAACGTTCTAAGATCCTAAAATCCGCTATGTTTTCATGTAATTTGATACACGGGAGCCCATTGAAAAGAGATATACAGGGTGTCCATAAAGTCTCTTTACCGTTTCAAAAATCTATAAAAAATGCAATTGATTAGATATTTTATTCAGATTTATTCTATTGTATTCAGCGTTTATTAAAGTTATTTTTTACCTCTTTTAATACACTTCTACATGGGCACCATTAGTTGCACGAAGCACATCAAGACGGTACTCGATTTCTTGCCATGTTCGCTGTAGCATAGCCTCATCAATTGTGGCAATGGCATCACCTCTTTGACAAACAGGATAAGGATATTTATTTATTTATTTATGTTTATTTATCTTTGGCCTTCCTGGGTCGAGTTTGCATGTTCTCCCCATGCTTGCGTGGGTTTTCCCGGGGTACTCCGGTTTCCTCCCACATTCCAAAGACATGCATGGCAGGTTAATTGAACACTCCAAATTGTCCACAGGTGTGATTGAGCGTGTGGTTGGTTGTTTATCTCTGTGTGCCCTGCGATTGGTTGGCAACCAGTTCAAGGTGTACCCCGCCTACAGCCCGAAGCCAGCTGAGATAGGCTCCAGCGCCCCCCGCGACCCTTGTGACAAGCGGTTAGGAAAATGGATGGATGGATGTTTATTTATAATTACATAATTGAAATGTATATGAATTGAAAGTACGGAAAATCACAATCACAAGAATGAAATAAAACTGACCATCAAAGACAGTGGAGCAGTGAGAATCCATTCTTGTTTTTGTTGTGAGACGGTACCCAGAGTTGAGTGAGATCTATTAATTAATGATGGACTGGCAGCAGGGATGTTCATGGAGCATAACCTTGTTGACTTTAGAGCATGCGTTTCCTCTGGTATACTTTCCTGCTCTGTCGGCTTGATGGCCAACTTCCTGCCTCTACTCAACCTGTCTCAATAAAACAAAAAGAACAAAGATATAAAACGTGCAGGAAGGAGGGAAATGCACCTTTAGGAGCATTCGTCTTTGTAGCCCAACTGGGATCAGAGCTATGCAAACACACCGACACGAAAACACACACTCAAGACACACGCGGTCTCTCTCGGCGGGAGTCTAACTGCTCCAAGTGGGAGCTGTGCTGCCGAGGGCCGGATGAAAGGAAACACTAAAGCTACAATGAGGCAAAGACAGGTGGCCAGTTTGGCCTCTACGCACACACACACACAGCAACTCCTTCCTCTGCAACCCCCCTGATGTGCACACCTGTGAAAGTGCCGAATCCTGGACTCCACCTCCATCAGCACTCCATGTAGTTGGCCTGCTTTCCCCCAAATTACACTCACTCTTCTCTCTTTCCTTACCTTTCTTCTTTTCGTACACTGAGCAAACATTGTGCCTGTTTGCTCGCAGCCTGTATCACCTGTAATTGCTTTATAAAAAGTAGGGGTGTGTCAAAAATTAGATTCTCATAAAAATCGCGATTCTCATTTAGTACGACTTAGAATCGATTTTAAATGTAACCTAAATGTAATCTAACTCTGAATTTAAATGTCCCAAAATCGATTTTATTTAAATTATTTTATACTGTCTTGTCCTTGTTTGTGTGTGCTTTTATTGGGAGCGCTGTACATGATTTGGCCACTTAGGGGCAGTGTGGTTCAGCACGTTCTGATACACTGTTAAGTTGTTGCCACATTAGAGAAGCCACATTGCAGCGTAGGAAGAGTATATGCCGGTGAGTGTTAAGATGCTTCTCGGTAGACGCGTTTTGTATGAATAGCCGTTCTTTTGAGTGAAAGAAGTGCCGCGAGTAGCGCGCTAATAAGCGTTACTGAGTCAGACTGGAGCAGATCATGACGATTCTTTGCAAATCTATAAATTGAAGCAGAAATCACTGTCTATCAAATCATTTGGAATTGAAAATCGATTCTGAATCGAATCGCAGACCCAAAAATCGGAATCGAATCGTAAGACAGTCAAAGATTCCCACCCCTAATAAAAAGGCATTTCCTCCTGATGAGCATACCACGTTGGGACTTTGTGTGTGTGTGTTTATAGTCTGTTTGCATTGCAGTCCAGATTTATGCACACATACATTCCTGTTAGTGTTTCTGACTCATATTATCATCAATCATTGTAGTGAGCTTTGCAAGATGTCTTGTTCCCATTTTTTTTTCTCCACTTGTAAAGAATCTTTTCACGCAGTCCAGCCTGTGGTTGAAGTTGATTTGGCCAAGAAGTATAAAAAAAAAAAAAAGGCAGCAAGCTGATGTTGTCAACGGCAGCCAGTGTCTTGATTCCTGATGTTGTCAACGGCAGCCAGTGTCTTGATTCCTGATGTTCTCATTCATTGTTATTCCGTTGGTTTTTCCACATTCATTAGAATCCTCTTGATTGTCTAGACTCAGACTTAATGTCTGTCTGGAAAAGAGATTCCAGACAAAGTCAAGCCGTGTTTCAATCCAATAATTACTACCAATAATAGTTATTTTAACTTTATTAATCCCCATGGGGGTATTCATGTGTACATTGATTTGAATTAAAAAAATAATAATTGGGGGCTACAGCATCCAGATGTCGCCGGGAGCCCTGGAATCTGACCCATCCAGTGTCGCCAAAGTGCACAGACATATTTACAATCTCTTGAACTCTGCGGGGGTGTTCCACAACAGTTATTTTACCAAACACATCTAACCACAAGCCATTCTGTAGCAATGGTTGATTTGTGGTTTGGTTTATTTTGAAACATTTTGCAATGAGATCAATTGTATTTGGAATCATTGGTTCCAGTCATCATAATATGTTTATTTACTGTACAGGCAATGTTTTAAGTGACATTTTGCGTTTTTGTCATTTGTATTTCTAATATACACATACATTATTTGCACATGTGTAGAGTGTGGTTTTGTTTGTTTTTATTCAGGGATACATGACTACCTGAATAACCTACTAGTATTGGCATGATATGAGTAATAGTTTATAGAGAACAAAGGATTAGTCTAGATAAGTTTTTCCTACTCACTTTCAGGTAAACTGCACTGAACTAAGACTTCTTCAGAGGGTCTTTTACTTTCTCTCAATTTTGTATTTTTTTTCTTTGTTATGTGTTTATATTGTATAGAAATCAATGAAAAACTTGCTCAGATGTGATTACACTGTCTCAGCTGCTGCTCAGAAACTACATTAAAAACAACAACATTGGCTTTCAACCTAGCATGAGATTTGGATCTGTTTTATTTTCAGATTCTTAACTCGTTTTGGTTGATTTTGTTACATGTCTCTTATATAACCACTTTTAGTACTCTTGTACAGCACTTGTTTTTAAGGTTCCTTGTTCATAATTTTTTATAGGTTAATTGATTGATATTAATTGTCATACAAGTAACTCTAGACATTAACCGGTTGAAATTGAAATTACTTATTGGTAATTGAATTAATAATGATTAACTTTGGGGGAAAAAACACCTCAACTTTAATCACAAATCAGGAGGGCTAATACAACTTCAAATTTTTTTCATGTTAACTTTCACATACGTAAACATTTAAATAGACCAATAATCTAAGGATTAAGGTGCAACACATGCACACTGTGTATAGTAACGCTAACTCTAACTTTTGATCTCAAGTGACAAGCATTTGGCAGCTAAACAGTCTGCAGTTATCTACAAGCACAAGAAACTACGTCTGACTCTGTGTTTTTTATATTTTTCTATGCCAGTATTTTTGTACAAATTTAGAACCATCGTTTTCTTCAATGTTTTTTTTTTTACTTGATATCCGAATTGTTTGGAAGTTTCACTATATATATTGTGTTATTTAACACAATACTGTAACAAAAGTGAGTAGTCAGAACAGGGAAGACTGAGAAAACAGAACATAAAGACCGATATCATTAGGAGCACATTGGTGATGTCACTGCCTGCTATGCTTTTACCACACGTTCTCATGTCCGGCTCCACATGTTCATAATTGTGAGGTAAAACCTGAGGGCACCAGCTCTTAAGCTGAACCAAATAGACATAATACAGCTGTATAAGTGTAACTTGAGCTACTTGTTCAGCAATTTCCCAAGACTAACAACATTAGTAAAAATAACTGAATTTATTTTGAATGGGGAAAAATAAAGAATGTATAATTCCATGAAATTTTGCAGGGTGCTATCGAGATTTACACTGGGAGAGCTATTACAGAATAACTCATTGGTGTCTGGAATGGAAAGCAAAATCATGCACTTTCTGATAATGGGAGCACCTCTGCCACCTACAGTAGTGGATGTGAAATTACACTTTATTGTAGTATGTCATCAAAATATGTTTATAACATGTTCCCTGGGGTCACATGACCAAAGCATCACACCACGTGGTCCCCTATTTCAGAAGGGCTGTAATGACATGTCTAAAATATTGTGCAGAGCACTACAGTTGTGTTTTGAAAGTCGAAGTTAGCTGTAACAAGTTTTGCCCTGACCAACCAATCAGAATACGGAAAAATGCTGAATAATTTGACGTCTGATTGCTAATTACATCAGCCAGCACTGTTGATTCTGAAGGCCATGCCATATTATGGCATCATATGGTGGCAGTGGATATTGGGGGGATTTTTTTTTTTTAAATCAAACATTCACATACTTTGCACACACTAAGAGCAGTACAGCCAAGAGAAACGTTATACAAAGAAGAGAATAGCCAGTTGGCAATCAATTCATGTAATTATATTTAACAAATCATATATAAAATGCAATTTAGGTTGTAAACGTATGCCAGTGCTTTCGATAACGTTTTGGCCAGCAGAGAAGGCCTTGCTGGCTCAAACCGCCCACCACTGTCACCGGGTGATCTTGCATGCGGGCACTATAATGTAAATGCGCAAAAAGAGTTGCACGTTTTACCTTATCCACAACTGACAGTTTGTATACATCAAAATACATTCCAAAGTTTGAATAACCTCCAAGCATGATTGTTCTAGCAAACTAATTGATACTGTGTTAACTAACGTGTTAATCTTTTTTTGTGTATCACAGAGCAAATAGTTGTGTGGAGAGCAGACCTGGGCGCAGGAACACAGAAAGTAGGAGAGCAAGACAAGAGAAATTAAGGAAAGGGGAGTAGGGGAGGATTGCAAGAGGGGCCAAGCCTTCCATCAGTAGCAACTTGTCAGAGAATTGCTGTGTTTCGCCAGGTCCCTCAGCTCTCCACTCTGTCCTCTCCAATAAGGCCCTTGGTTTAATGCTGGAAAATTCTCTCCGAGCTGTCAATCACCCCACTTTAATAAAAACAAAGTATAACATTGCGGTCCCTCTCGCTCGCTGGTCCCCTGGAGAATCGGAACGCAAGGTTTTGTCTGTGGAACTGTGAAAATCTCCCCTGCTTTTATTAGCAAAGCCCTAGTCTGACCAAAACGCTGGAAAAATTTGGCCATTCTCCACTGCGTCTCATCCATCTGGACTGCATTAACACCAGCCACCTGGACCCAAACCAAACCTGAAATGAAGCGGGGGGTGTTATAAAAAAAATAACTCCAGGTCGTCCATGTATACACGCACACAAGCACACCCATGCAGCTTACTTATCTTCACTTCAGTTCTCTTGCACACACACACTTACTGTATATAGATGTATCAGCCAATTGACTGATACTGTGCATATTTCAAGGCAAGAAAGTTGCACTAGCTGATGAGCTATGTATGTATTTTCCACTCAATTGTTGATCTTCTGATTGCTTAGTTGGGTGAGCTGATGATGACAGATGGCAGAATGAGGATTTGAGCAATTGATTGATGAGCAACACTTAGCAGCTAGCTGAGTGCCATGTGGCAGTCTACGCAACATTTGATATTAATGAGCTCCCTATTTCACCCTGAAAATGTTCCTTAAGAAGGTTTATAGGCATATTGTCTGTAACTAGTGGACTGACACCAAAGATTGGTCATCACATAATGTGGAAGCCAGATTTGTTAGCCAATGAATTTCTATTTTACTTTGACAAAATAAAAATATATTGAGCATATGGCTTTAGAGCTCAACTGTTATCCCCAAAAAGCATTATAAATACATCTGGGACTCATTGTTTAACTGGGTGATATACAATATTCCATCATTATCTGTGGCAGGGCCACTGGTTTTATCCAGTCCCCAGGGAATGTTTATGAGTGAGGTGTGCAGATGCCAGAAATGCAGACAATGATAAAGGTTTTACAAAAATGTATTTACAAAAAACAAACCCAACTGCTCATAATGGAAAGGTAGGATCAGAAAACGCTGACCAAATGGCAAGAGCAAAAATGTAAACAAAAAAATGCACGGTAGAATAACGCTGTAATGATTTAACTTACAAAAAAACACTTGCAGAAAGAAGAAACTAGTTAACAAGTACTGTACTTCCAAAAATCCAAGATCGAGGCAAGGTAACAAGACAAGGTTGAAAGCGAGGTAAGAATCAGGGAGTCTAAGGCGAAAGCCAGTTTCAATGTATCCTCACAAGTTTCTTACCGTTTAGGCCATTCATCCACACGATGGCGCGGTTTCGGAGCTTGAAACCGATCACTTTTGAAACCGATCAAAAGTGATCTACACAGTGAAGAGTGGAAAGATTTCAAAACGCGCCCCATACGCGTCCGTCTGAACACCATATGCAGGATACTCCTCTAGTGATTACGTAATGGTCGCAGCTCGATAATGACGCGTTATCGCAGATTGATGACATATGCTCCAATTCTCGCAAGAATGCGCGTGAGCCAGTGACAGATAGCGGTGTCGTAGTCGCTTTGCGCAGCCGCCTTAGCTTGCTTATGCTTTTGCAGCAAAATATTTTGCTTCTTTATTCCCACGTCAAACAAGCGGTGTTGTACTTGAATCACCCGCCATTGTCACTTCTCCTGTGTTCGTCTGTTTCATGTTGTTTTGATATATATGCAAAGCATGTTAGTTCTGTAGATTGCTATAAAGTTAGAAAAAAAAGTGTTTGTCTTCATTGCTGACTCTTCTTCTACGCTTTTCGTTAACTCCCTGTGGCTGCGCTACAGCGCCACTCCAGACTTGGCATATACATTACAGCCGTTAAACATCCTCAGCGTCTTCTTTTGGACACACGCAAGTCTTGAAATGCTCCTGTGTCTACGAGATTTGTTTGAGGAACAAAGCCGACTTTCCTTCTGTCTGGACGGGGCCTGAACTAAGTGTTGGTACCCAGAGGTGAGCAAGCAAATAGCCCAACAGCTGACGAGCAGGTTCAGTTCTCTTATAAAGCAGCCTGATTACTAAAGGACTAGATACACCTCGATACACCAATCTGACGTTAGCTACTCCATGTGGCGTCGGCCTAGACGTCGGCACGTCGCGTAGAAAAATGACGTAAATACACACCGCATCGACCAAAATACCAAAATATATTTACAAAAAACTATTCTAACTGCACACACCCGCTTACCAAATGGTAAGGGGAAAAAATGCATGCAAAAAAAACGTAGAAGTGATTTAGCTAACAAAAAACACGTGCAGAAAAATGTGCAAGGAATTAGACAACAAATACTTCCAAAAATATAAGCTAACTGTTGTTACACAGAGGTGAGCAATCATGAATGGACTATATGCCACGGAGGAGGCAGGACTTCCGACTTCCGGGTTTTCACCCATCAACTTTGTCTACGTTTCCGGTTTGCGACGTGTGGGTCGCGTCCCAGTACTTGCGCTTCCGCCTTTGTGCCCCTCGGTTGCGCGTTCCCATTGACGGGTGTGAGGTGTGTAGTGTCCGAAGCATTTCAGATAGCCGAGACGCACTCCCGCCGATGAGCGGGAGCGCGCGGTTGGGGGGCGCAGGGGTGGGGGTGCGACTGTTGGAATGCGGCCAACAGTGGCCGGAAACGGCACTGATGTGTAAAACCCGGAAGTCGGAAGTCCGTGGCATCTACCCCATAGTCCGACAGCTGACGAGGAGATTCAGCGTCCTTATAAAGCAGCCTGATGTGATTACTAATACGCCGCAGCTGCGTTGTGTGAGGATCCGCCCACCGTCAATCAAGCTGGGCTGAAACACAGTACAAGCCTGAGCGAAGAGGCATGACAGGCAACATGCTATTTTATTTTATTTATTTATTTTTGCTGTACTAGAATAAAGTGTAACTGCACTATCTACTATGGTAGGTGGGAGTCACCTTCTCATTATCAGAATGTGTTAGACAGGTGGGAATCTACAGTTCTACTGTATGTAAATTAACAAAAACGTATGTACTGTATGTAAATTAACAAGAAGAGAAAACTTCTTTTTTTTTGTGGAACTCAGCTGTGTAGTTCACACAACACTAACATTCCAACCCAAACACATCAAAACTATACCATCATGCAACGAACTGGGCTGTAAGGCTATATATTTGTAAAAAAAAATAAAAAATTCAATAAAATAAGAAATTTCCTTGGACACATGAGCACATGTTCTCATGGCACGTGCGCATCTTAACAGCTGTGCCAGGTAAAGATATTTCCAGCTTTTCTTTTACTGATATTTCTTGAATGAAGTTGAAGTACAGCGGATGTGCACAAGCAAATACAGGCACACAAACACACGTGCACACTCACACACACACGTACAATGCCAGCTGGTTTTATTCCAAAAGCACTCACAGCCTTCTTAAATCACCAAGGTAAAGTATCAGCGGAGGCAGAACTAAATGAAAAGAAAATAAACATGGCTGAGCAATGTTTAGAATCCAGAACCCAGTATCAGTCTCCTCAGTGGAAGAAAACATGCCATAAATCACAGACGATCTTTTTGAGCAATTTCAGTAAAAAGAAACATGTCCCACTCCAACCAAAAATTGGGCAGGTGATTTATATCATCATGAGTTGTAAATGTATGCGAGTGAGAATTTTAGTCAACTTCTTTGCCCGCTTAGGTGTGCCTCACTCAAAAGATGTGTGTGCGTGTGTGTGTGGGGGGGTGGGGGGTGCGTGCGTGCGAGAGACAGAGAGAGACAGAGAGAAAGAGAAACTTTGCTCAGTCATGACGACCATACTATGGTGGCCCTGAATTGCAAAAAACAGCAAAGAACAAAACCCTAAATAATACAGTTAATGGGGGGCACTAGAACAAAAAACTGAACAAAACCTAAAACCAAATAAATAACTGGGGGTAAAAAGCTAAAACACAAATTATAAAGCATAAAACAAATAATTAAACAAAACAAAAATCTAAACTAGTGCTGTCAAAGTTAAAGTGTTAACTGATGAATTAATCACAAAAAATTATCGCATTAATCATGAATAACGCAGATTAATCGCCCTATTGATTTTGACCATAGATTATCCTTTAGCGAGCAATAAAAATAATTAAATGCATTAAAGTAAAGCATTTAATACATGTTTACGTATCACATTTAGAATATTTGTTCATGTCAAAATATTGGGGTGATTTTTTTTCCATTTTAAATCCATCCATCCATCGATTTTCTTAACCGTTTTTCCTCACAAGGGTCGCGGGGGCGCTGGAGCCTATCCCAGCTGGCTTCGGGCAGTAGGCGGGGTACACCCTGAACTGGTTGCCAGCCAATCCAGGGCACACAGAGACGAACAACCATCCACACTCACAATCACACCTATGGACAACTTGGAGAGTTCAATTAACCTGACATGCATGTCTTTGGAATGTGGGCGGAAACCGGAGTACCCGGAGAAAACCCACGCAAGCACGGGGAGAACATGCAAACTCCACCCAGGAAGGCCGAAGCCCGGACTCGATCTCACGTTCTCTACACTGGAAGGCGGACGTGCTAACCATTTTAAATTATGCAAAAAATTAACTGATTAGAAAAAGAGGAGGATGAGCATGCACAGTGGATCAAAAAATGTCCTCATAACATTAAATGTCAAAAGAATTAACACATAACCTGTGCTCTTCAAATTTGGCGGGGGGGAAAAAGTTGATTAAAAAAAGGCTTTTTTATTAAGCAATTAATCGTGATAAATCACAATTCTAAGATGTGATTAATCTGATTTAAAAAGTTAATTGTTTGACAGCTCCAATCCAAACACAACCACAAGACAAAAACACACACAAAAATGAACAAAATACTAAACACAACCACAAATCAAAAACACAAAAAACTGAACGAAACCACAAAAAACTAAACAACAGCAAAACACACACACACACAAAACAAATAACTAAAGAAAGTAACAAACAAGTTAAACACAACAGCAAATTAAAAACACAAAACAAACTAAACTAAACTAAACAAACAGTAAATGAAAAAATGGAACAAAACAAAACAAAACCACACTGACAGTCTTATTGACTTGGCGAAGCTCTTTTGCCTGCTTCCTCCACTTGCGAACCATGGATTAGTTGATCCTGAATTCTCTCACCTCTGCTCGATTTCCATGTTCTTCCGCGTAACTGATAGCTTGCCGTATTTAACTGTGCTTCGTAAGCGTGTTTCTTCGTAAGTGCCATCCTTAACCAAACCAATGAACAGTGATGCATTCATGTGATGCTATTTGAAGCGCATGTGCTGGGCAATTACAGTACATATCCATTTTGCCGCCATTCCACATGCAGATGCATTTAAATTCTCTGTTCACCATATTAGATTCTCTTGTTCTCTGTAAACCTGATTATTATTATTTTTGTTACATTGAAAGGTCGCTTTTCCTACTGGCCTACAATAAAAGTATGGTCCCATCATCTAAAATGACATTTTCTTTAAATTTTTGCTTCAGGATATAGCTCTTTCAAATATGTGCTCCACACTTTTGTCTTGTTCACTTTTGTTTACATATTTATAAAAGGAAACCCACCTCGAATGTAAAATTCCACCCATCCGTCCGTCCCTCCGTCCATCCATCCATACATGCATCCATTATCAGAACCACTTATCCTTACTACAGTTTTATTTAATTGTCTTTACCCTGTTTCTGGCTTTGGGAATGGTTTCTGCATTGCTAAGTCATTTCAATTACATTACATTGAATGCAAACATAATGCATATAAAATGTTTTGTGTGGCAGAGCTCAGAAAATAAAACCATACGTTCATATTTTCATTTCATTCTGCAATACATATATTGACTCACACTATTTCATTCGAAAGATTGTGGATTGGGTGTGGAAATTGGTGTTAGATTTGCAAATAACAGAGTTGGCCAACATCTAATTACAGCTTATTTGATCTGCGCATGTGTGCATGAAGTCTGACTATATAATCTCAAACATCAGTTCTTTTTTTCTTTTTTTTTTATTATTATTATTTTTTTCTCTTCTATAAAGAGCTCAGTATTGTTCATTCGGAAATGTCATCATCATTGCTCTTTATTTTATCTTTTTTTCTTTTTTCTAAATGAAACACCTACCCAGACTTGGGACTAGAAAACAATCTGGAGTCTTGTATTTTTACAAACCCTAATTGTGAAGGAAGTGTATAAGCAAGCAAGCAAGATTTGGTTTGAAATATTCAGACTGTGTTTAATTAAATGCATGAGGCAAGTTCCACAACTTCATTCGCAGCTTAATTGTGTATAACCTTTGTGGTCGGAAAAGCATTTCATAATCTCACGTTTTAAAATACAGAACTGAATTGCTATGGGCTTCTTTCCTAACGTTTTTATAATATGAGAAGGATTGTGTGCTGGCAGCAGTTCAAATGGAAAAAGTGGCATGTGCCTGAGATGTGGTTGGAAATATAACAAACAGGACAGTTGGCACTTTCTAGTTCATCTTTCAGCACACTGGTGGTCATCTTATAGTGTACTGGAATCTGAGGTGTGTACTTCTTCTTGTAACTATCAAAATATTGGCTGCGTAAGATGTTCCGTGATGAGCAGCAGAAAGTTCCTTAGGGAGCCTGTAAAGAAGTTTACTGGCATCGGCCGCATGTGTGTTAACCTGGCTTCTGGCCTTTAGCGATTTAGTTGATCCACAGTGACTGCCATCAATTTGATTACAAATTGGGATTTGATTAGTGTGAGCACTGTGCCAAAAGTAAAAGAGATGTGAATTAGTACACAGTTTTGGAGTTTGTGACCAAATGGAATAGTGTTTGGATATTAGTTGAGCTTTGAGTGTTGTGGAAACACTTTTGTGCATGTGCAACATAATATACATCACCCCCAACACCGGCATAACTATAAATCCGCATAGACAAGTATGAAAAAAAATAGGAATATAAAAATCGGCCCATAATTTAAAGAACTCTGGGGTGTGATTTGGGTTTGAGTGGCCCACCAAAATCGTCAACATGAATCCAAAACACAAGGCATCATGAAATCTAAGAGCATCCGCAATTGTCAGCAGTAATCTTGCGCAACGTCTGCAGCTGCCAAGTTTCTGACCTGGTTTTCATGTCCATTACACAGCAGTCTGTTTATTTTGAAAAGCTCACTTTGCTCTCTGGGAAGATGTCGTAGATGGAGCATAATGTATGTGAGGAAGACGATATAGTCGACGTGCAGCCGTGAGGTGGAAATGCGGGATACGCCCTGTGGAATTCTGGTGCCACAGATTTGCAGCCACTTCCACGAGCAGTTTAGCCTGGCAGTCACGTCTGGGTTGTGTGGTCAGAGTGGAGGTCAGGGCACTCTGCAAAAACACAAGTCAAGGTCAAAGTCAAATTTGTTGGCTCTTCTGTCTTTCAGAGGATGGGATTGCATTTTTTTATACTCTATCCTTAGCTGCTTTCACACAGGCCATCTAAAACCAAATAAACACATATCGGACCAATTTTGAGATTGTTCTCGTGTGTAAAGAATGATTTTGTTCTCACTAGCATTATCTGAAAACTATATGGGCTGACAATCATAAATGTTAAACATTCTCCTGTGGTCAACACAAAGGACAGCCGAGCCACCGACAGTGGTTTTTACATGAAACAACGGATTTTCAATTAGGAAGCAAACTGAAGCCACGCACTTGCCCGACCGACTTCACAAAAAGAGGAACAACTGGTGGTGTTGAGTGTTTGTATGTTTCACCCTAGACATTCAACACAATAGAAAATATTTAAGAAGTTTGTCGTGTGCACAGTAAAACACAATGATAGCACTGAGCAATAAAATTCTTACTTTGCTAGTCTCCCTTTACTTAAACCAAGAATATAAAAGACAAAAAAGCAGCTATTTCAAATATTGAAAGATTACACTCTAAAAACTGTTCGGTCAAAAGTAACCCAATTATGGATTAAAAAAATGGACCGAGTGAGTGCATGAATAATGTATCAACTGTAAAGCGTCTTTGAGTGTCCAGAAAAGTGCTATATAAATCTGAAGCATTATTATTATTACAGTAGGGTAATTGTGGTGCTCACGAGACTTTTTGGTATTCTAGGAATGTTGCAGAAGTGATCATTTGAAAATGTAAACACTGACAGAGATGGAAATGTAGTGTTACTTATGATATTCATCTGTTTCCTAATTATTGTGAGAAATCATTATGATGGTCAATGTCTTCACATAAATTAATATCAACACCATTTCCTCTCATTGAAACCATCCATCCACATACATTGCTTCAATGTACATAAAAATAAAAGGCAGAAAAAACAACAATCGCCTTACATTTTCCTCTTTCCTCGTTGTTGTTCTGATTTTTGCCTCCTGCTTGTGTGACGTCACGGAGAAACAGTCTCATGGTAATCACGTGTCGATGAAAACTCGTGACGTCGCAAAACTGGGTCGTACCCGACTCTGATCTAACCTAATCTGAAACATGGAGTGGTTCTGATGTCATTTAATGTGTATACTATCCAATGCATGCTGAGTATTGCCCAATAACACCATAAATAAATCCAAGAGAAAGCAGGCCTTTTGTTGTTTTGATATTGCCTTGTCAAAGGCCATCAATTTTGTAACATTATATATGTCATACAACCACTTTTCCAGCACATAGCTACTACTAAAAACAGTCTAATATTGTATTTCACCATATATTTGCTTCTTTTGTCTTTCTTTTGATTGAGCTCTTTGCTCACATGCTGTATATTGGCTTAACATAGGATTTCATTGATGTCAGTGTGTCTTTTTAATGCTCTCCCTTTTTTTCCTTTTCTTTTCTTTTTTACTGGTTTACTTTTTTACTGGTTTGCAACAATGCACACATTCAAAATAAAGATGTGATTTAAGGGGAAAATCTGAGCCTTCAGAACATTTGTCTCCACCAGAAGTCTTACAGACAGACTTACCTGCAAAGACTCAAATAACAATACAGACAAGATTGGGGAGAACTGGAGAAGAGACATAAATATGCTTACAGTAAAAAAATAAAATAAAATAAAAATAATTATATATATATATATATATATATATATATATATACAGCACATTGTTCATTTGCTATGCATAAAACTGACCAGTATAGGGCGGCCACACACAGCCACTGTGAAATTTGTGCCTGTAATATTTGATAGTAATATATTGTTATGTTTGGAAATTGGAGAATACTGCAAAGATGTGGACAAGAGAAAGAGTAGCTTCTGTTGACATTAAAATGAAATGACCCAGGCAGTCATACAGTGCAGTTGTGGAATGGAGATTCTGCCACTTGTCTTTGTACGGACCATAAAGCAAGGCTTCTCTGCCATGGACACTGAAGCTCCTTGTGAAATAGCAGCAGTGATGATGAGGCAGAATGGGATGAGCCTGCCAACAGAAATAAAGAAAGAGAAAATGGAGCTCTCTGTAAAAACTCAAATGCTCTCAAGTAAAAAGAACGAATAAGATCTCCGCTCCACTGTGATCCATCAATCATGCATGGGCCTCTATCTTTTGAAATTACAGAAAAAATTTCATATCATAAATTAGATCCTGAATATATTTTTCTTAAATGATCATTACCATTGATATTTGCAGACTGTTTGAAATTGAAATGAGTAGCTCTGTATGCAAAAAGGTCGTTTGGGATTTTAAAGAGGCCTGGGTGTGAGTCCAGTTCTGTCAACATAGGCACACAAATTATGGCTTTTATTCTGTCCATAATGTTTATGGACACATGTCATAGCAGGAATGTGGACCAAAGCCCAACGTTTAGATGATGTCAATTAGATGTTGGGAAGTCCAGTTAAGTCTGTATTTTTTTTCTTAGGGGGTGGCTGTGGTACTTCCTCTTTGGCCTGGCTCCAACACAGAGGCCTCGACGCTCTCTGCTGTAGCTAAACTCCATTTTTAAAAGCTTTTTTTTTTTTTTTGCTTCTTTGGCTCTTTTCTCCATTTTAATCTATCCACCCAGCTATTTCCATACTGCCTATCCGTTTTGGTGTAAGGACCTGGAAGCTATATCCCATTTGGCATGGGCCAAAAGGCTGACTACATCCTGAAATGGTCATCAGTCACAGGGCAAAAACAGCATTACTGGGTGGGAATAAACCAATAATAAGTAAGGAGTTGAAGCAATGCAGCAAGTGAACCACTATACATGTCTACAGTCAGTGTTATTTGACTTTGGTTTGGAAAGTATCACCACAGTCAAACTTTTAATGTTTAACAGAATGGCAGTGTGCAATTTGTAGAGGTGTGCATCTAAAATATTTAGGAAAGTTTTGCCTCTTAATTCACACAAAAACACAAACTACTGTTCCAATGTATCTAATGTTTTTCGTTTTACTCTTTCGAATTTTTTGGGCCTTATTATTGTGAAATAAAGATATTTAAGGTTTGTTTGTTGCCGCCACAGCAGGGCCCCATGATAAAAACAGACAACCGGCGGCCTTGGCTCAGGGTGTGGAGACGGTCGTTCAGTAACCAGAAGGTCGGCTGTTCAATCCCCGCTGTTCCCAAGTATCGTTGTGTCCTTGGACAAGGCACTTCACACACATTGCCTCCAGTGCTACTCACACTAGTGTATGGAAGGTGTGAATGTTTGGTGGTGGTCGGAGGGGCCGTAGGCACACACTGGCAGCCGCGCTTCAGGAAGATGAGGCTGCTAAAGTAATTTACCGCTACCATTGTGTGAATGTGTGAGTGCATGAATAATGTATCCATTCCGTTATAAAGCATCTTTGAGCATCTAGAAAAGCTCTATATAAATCAGATGCATTATTATTATTATTATTATTAACCCAAAACCAAATTTACACATTGTAGGGTTACTTTTGGTTACGTATACTTCTATCCATTTGGGCATATAACAAAAAAAAAATTGTAAGAGAACAGAATATACGGAGGAAACACATGCACATTCATAAAAATCATATAAAAACACATAACATTCATTCCATTATCTTTTTATTCCTTTTGTGCAACAAGAGGGAATAAAACGGAACCTCTGGTATGCTTTATGTCAAGAGAGCTTATTGTATGTTTTAATTATAACATTTTAATTACCTAATAGCATTGCTGGGAATCCATCAATAATGTGAAAAATGTCATTTCTCAGAGTGGTGGGCACGGAGATGCTCAAATGAGCAATTAACATACGTGGTAATTTTCTTTCATTTGTTGACTTCATAGAACAGTGTGCCAAAATTAATCTGGCCTTGACTTCGTTTACCTAGCCTGGCAAGCCACACCTACTTTCATAAATGAAAGAAAGTTGTTTTGGTTACTCGGCCGTTGAAAGCTTTTTAAAGCAATTTCAACCCGGCTCAAAACGAACCATGCAACCAAATTTGTTTAGTTGCTGGAACATTTTCTTCGTGAACAACGTCACTGTCCGGCGCCGGAAGTCTATCATCACACGAGTCATCAAGTTTTTACCGCAACAATGACATACGTCATTCACTGTCTCTCTTCAAGTAACCATGTTGAATTTATTATGTGTCCGCCCACCACTGCTATTTACTCATGGACTTACATATGAATAGTATATATTTCATATGTTTCGTCCGTCTGTACCACCCTTACACACATACATCCCGCTTTTATTGACGTCACGTCCGCTCTTCGCCGATTGGATCTTTTCACTGTCTTTTTGGTAAGGTTTGCCCCGTCTCAGAAATACGCATGATGCCAACAGTGATCAGACTCATCCGCCGGTTACAGCGATGAGTCTGGTTTCCAGGCTATCTTTTACAAGCATCACCAGGTCATATTTTGTGAAGTTCCTCTTTTTCATGATTTGATAATCTGATTATTGAATTCTGCACAGTGAGGAATTCTCACTGAAAATACCTGTTTATACTAATTTGCATATTTATATGGGAGCATGGAGAGGGAGGAGTCTGGTAATGGCAATGATTGAGATGTACGAAAGGAATGTGCTTAGATTGATGCATACGCATAGATTCATAAATCTGGATCATTTTGTTTGGTGCATGCAACGTTTTCTGGATTTGGCCGTATGCCGTGTTTGGGTATGAAAGCCACATGTCAATGGTGGTCAATATCAGGGCCTACGAAAGAAACAGATGACCATTCACACTCACCTTCACACCATCGCTGAGTTGGAACTGAACCCACGCTGCCAAGTCCAAAGTCAGGCAATTGTTCCACCACATCAGTGACTGGCTTTATTACTTTTACCAACAAAAGAAAATGAACTAGACATAAACAACTCTCTCTTAAAGTTGCAACTTTGTTTTTCTTTTTGCTTTACATTCCAAAAGTCAGGTCAAGAAACCAAGGAAGAACTTAACTTAAGATAAGGGAAACCACAATGTCATACTGTACATTAACTGAAATGGAATTTCAGCGAGGTGGTCTTCATTACCAGAACTGCTCAGATTTGTCACTAAGCAGAATTCATTTATTATTTGTGCTGTTTGAGGATGATGCTGTGCATCACATAACGGCAGAAAGGGTATGAGACACAAGCAGTGTCTAACTAACTGTGGTCTGTTCTTCTGGTACACATTTCCTAATTTACCAAATATTCTATATTTTGTTTAAAAATTTAATAACTTTTGTTGAATGAAATAAAGAGTTGTTTTTATTTACTCAAATATTACAAATATAGCAGTATAAATAGACACAAATAAAAATCTGCGACAGAGTGAAGCCACAATAAGTGAAACGCGAAATAGTGAGGGACGACTGTAAACATACATAAAATATTAGACTCACACACAGATCGATATTGCAGTATATTGTTGTGCTCTCTGTTGCAATAAATATATTGTTACACTAAAGGCAGTATCGATATTTTATGACGGCACACCAGCAAAAAGCACACAATGGATTTACCCCGTCATTCAGACATGTCAATGAAGCTGGAAACATACTCAACGTAACACGCTGCCTACACCAAGGCTGATGCCAATACAATTCCCTTGGTGGGCTTTTACTTTGAAGTCGGCCTGCGCAAAGACGTGGCCACCAGCTTGACTTCCTTTTTCAACATGTTAGCTTACATATCGAAGTTTTGATTTAAATTACATATTTTCTACCAACATTTTTACAATGCCATCCCGAAAGTATATTTAATTGCTAATTTAGGATGCTAAGAAAACGCTATTTAATTACGTCATCATTGTATGATACGCCGCAAGTCTCCGACGTTAGTAGCTAGCAGCTGCCAGCAAGTGTTAGCATTAGTGCCTGGCTGGTACGGTGGCCCTGAAGTGCAAAAAAGGGCTGACACCTATCTGACTTGCTTTCTTTACTTTTTCAATATCATAGGCCTAGGCTACTTTGTAATTCACTCTCCATCTTAAAAAGGAACCTCCACTGTCATGACAAGTTTGCTCTATATTATTGATGTGGTTGTTACTAACATAGCTTTGAGATAAATTTTTCAAAAATCATTTCCAGTTTAATACATTTTGTAGAAACTTTATTTGGACGTACCATTGTTACTTGTACCATTGTTACCGCCATCGTTATTTACGTCGGAACGCATTCAGTGTGTAGTGACGTAGAATGGCAGCTGGCTCTCTGCCGAGCAATGTGAAACGTCTATAAAGAAAGCAAGGTAAACCTCCGTAGCGTTCCTAAAGGTAATGTTGTTTCTTTTTGGAACGTTGGGCGGGCCATAGGGGTCCATGCCCGCCCACCGAGATGATTGTGCCCCCCTATTTGAGGCATGGATCTCTAAAAAAAAAAAACGTTTTTATTATTATATTTTTCATAGTAGCTAATTTTGTGTTTTAAAATGCTAATGTTGAGTTGTTTATCACTAAGACATTAAAAATATAAAGAAACAGTGGTGTGATATTCTTTGATTGATGGCCAGTCTTATCTGCAACAGCCAATCACGGTCTTACTGAAAATAATGTTGTAGGTATACGCTGGCTTATACGCAACAAATACGTCAATGTTGTTGTTGTTGAGTCATGTACATTTTTCAAAGTGAAGCTGCAAGTTTTTTGGTTTGCTATTGTGTACTGTGACAATACATGTCTGTATAACATGTACATAATTGTAAATAAGGAGTTCCGAGGACGCTGGGGCACACGACCAACGTACGGCAAGTGAGGAGGGACAAACTACATTAGTGTCTGCAACTAAAGAGCCAGTTGAAAAAAGAAACACGGGAGAAGCTGGGATTCTAAAATGAGGTTGGATTGTGCTGTCCTTTTTTTGTTTTAAATTCTGCTGCAGACACCGTTCAAACAGGTGGCCCGTTCAAAGCGATATGTCATCGCATCCGCTATATTGGATGTGGCAATTGTATTTGCCATTAAATCAGCAAACAATTACGATTGCATTACAATAGGATAATACAATCAAAGGTAATGGTACTTATTAATCCAATGAGTTGTGGCTTGATGATACATCTCCAAGGAAAAAGTGAACGAGGAATCTTTACAAATAGCTTCATTTTGCAACACCTAATATGGCTACGGCGTTAACCATCTACCTTGTGTGTATGTACTGTAAATCCTGTCTATGATAATACTTGTCAGGGGGTGCCATTCAATGGATGGATGCACGGCAGTGCTACGTGAATTCATCCAAATATATGGGGCAAGTTAATACTGTCTGTAGGGTATTCATAATACTTGGGCATGCATTTCATATGCCCCCCTTAAACGTGGGCTCTGGCGACGGGTCTGGGAATGATGAATGACGGATTGACGATTACAATGTGGTTCAGTTAGAAATATTGACGGACTACTGAGCTCTTAAGAAAAAAAAAAGAAAAAAAGAGGAAGAAAGGAAAAAAGAAAGAAAAAGAAAAAAGAAAAAAAAAGGAAAAAAGAAAAAGAAAAAATATATTGACGGACTGACGATAACGGCACCGTTGACGATTGACGAATGACGGACGCTCAAAATTCATTGACACGCCCACCGTTGGAAATTATGCCACCGCAGTATAGAGCAGTGCTGCGGTCCCCTGTCCGTGTCCCCGCCGCGCAACCCCCACCCCCCTCCCCCTATTTATTTTTTTAATGCACCACGTGTGGGGGGAGCGGGGGCTGTGGACCGGTGGGGTGCCTGGCGGGCCTGCAGTGCCCCGTCCTGCTGTGTTGGGTTGGGGGCGCGGGCCATGTTGGGGTGGGGGGCGCTCCTGCTCCTGGGTTTGCCCTCCGGCCGGTGGCCCTGGCGGGGCCCGGGGGCCGTCCTTTGGCGCTGCCGCGGCCTGGGGGGCCCTGAGGTGTTGCGCTTGCTCTGTCCTGGCAGGGGTCGACGGCTCCCCTCTTTGGTAGAGATTTTCATGCATGCCAGATCCACCACACCAGCATCTATCGAAACTCAGACACAATCTGCTTCTTCCTCAGGTCATTGAATCGGTGGAGGCTGGTGTCTGTGGATCTCACTCTGCTTCGTCTGTCCTTCCTTCCTTTCCTCAGTCTCTCCTTTGGTCTCTTGAGGTCTCCCTGATTTGTTGGAATTTAGATGTTTCTGGGGTTGGTGAAGAACTCTGGTTGGTGGCCCGGTGGGTGGTGTCTGGTCGGTGCTGGATTTCACTTTCCTTTCTTTTCTTTGGTCCTTCCTCGGGTCTCCTGACGGCGGTGTTCGGTTTAGGTGAACGGTATGGGATTTTTTTAATAGGTTTTTGGTGAACTAACGAATACACACACACTCGCACGCACACACGCACATACACATACAAAATAATAATTTTAAAAAAATTAAAAAGAGAGCAATGATGATGACATTACCGAATGAACAATACTGAGCTCTTAAAAAAAAAGAAGAAAAAAAATGGAAATTATGCCTACAACTGAATTATAAGTGATCTATAATGAGACTATGTTGGTGTCAGTACTCGGTATTAAATGCAGTACAAGCTCCACATTGGAAAAGACATCCATTCATCCTTCTCAGCTCCTTATCTTATTCAGAGTTGTGTGAAGCCAGATACTATCAAAATGTATTTCAGGGGAAAGGCAGACTATATGCTGAACAGTTATTTAATCACAAAGCACATGTAGAGACAGAAAGCCATTAACATTTACCTCGTACGAGTGGAAATTTAACTGAATAACAACACCATGAGTAACTCCCCCATCCGGTGGAGCTGAGCTGCCTTTTTTTGGCCTCAGTAAATCGCTGCTCTGATCTGTGTGTTTTGTGTGCGGCAGCTGGCTAGTCCTTACGGAAAAAAGTGAGCAATGCATGACACACTTTCTATCAACACAGAATATGGATGATGCAGCACTTTAACATGGCCATAGGTCAGCAAACATTTCTTGGAAAATGATAATACTTGAGGCACACTTCACCATCATCTTTTTCCAGTGCGGTCCAACCACTTGCAACACAATACCTGAGTGGTAAATATCAAATGGACGTCCAGTGACAAGCTGAAGTCACTCTTGGTTTTCAGCACTCTGAATTACTTCCCAAAGTGTGCTGGTTGTATAAGACCACTTTTACACCATGTTGCCATGTTATTTCTAACATCAGAGATGGCAAATCCAGGTCCAGAAAGCAAAAACCTTGCCACAGTTTGGCTTTAGCCTCTGGTGCTAGCTAGCGCCCTAGCATGTAAACGAGCACCTTGGGAGCTAGTTAGGGAGCAAACATGAAGGGACAAACACAAACCATTGCAAGATTAGAGGTGGCAAATCCAGGTCCAGAAAGTAAAACGCTGCCACAGTTTGGCTTTAGCCCCATGTGCTAGCTAGCTAGCTCCCTAGCTGGTAAACGGATGCCATAGGAGCTAGCTAGGGATCTAGCACCTGGGGCTAAAGCCAAACTGTGGCAACGTTTTTACTTTCTGGACCTGGATTTGCCACCTCTGATGTTAGACATAACATGGCATTATGGTGTAAAAGTGGTCTTATACCATCAGCACACTTTGGGAAGTCATTCAGAGTGCTGAAAACCAAGAGTGACTTCAGCTTGTCACTGGACTGTCTGTCTGTAATGTTGTTTTCCACTTCAAGTGCACTATTGTGGTAAGGTTTCTTTCAGCCTTTCGCCATCACAACAATGTTTTCTTTTCATTGATCAACAATTAGCACCCTAGCCTGTCAATCCACAATTTAACAGCAACGGCTAATAGCTTAACCTTCCTGCAGCAAATGATCCGTTCCTCCCTTTGAGGTTGGCTTCAAACCTTCAAGTATGACGTTGGGGCACATTTAAGGCTGGAAACCGCCAGAAGTGCTAAAAATACCGCTGCCAGTCTGGTAGCCACGAGGCTCCGTCACACATTCATTACCACACAACCTGAGGTTGAGAGGAGAGAAGTGAGTAGGGGATGTGGTCAGAAAAAGGCGTACGGCGCGCGCGTGTGCGCGTGCTTGGACAGCAACAGAAAGAAAGTTTAGGGATGTGGTAAAAGAAGAAAAGAGGAATGGAAAGTGAAGATATGAGGTGATATGCGTGCAGAATGAAGAATGGTTGTGGTCAGATACATTAGCATTATATATTTCTTCTGGTTTCCTGTCATCCACAAATGACGGCACTCATTGGCTTATTATTGAAATCTTACATCACTTCATTTTTGAAGAATGTGACTAAATTTTGATAATTCCCCACCTCCTCCTCATCCCTCCGTCCATCTTGATCCCGTCTGTCAGAGATGGTAAAACATTTTCTACTTTAGTAAAAGTACAATTACTTGAGTAAAAAAAAAAAACCTTTGGTAAAAGTAAAAATACTCACTCAATTAATTACTCAGGTAAAAGTACAAAAGAACAGGCTCTGAAATGTACTTATTTTTACCGTATGCTCCTACGTCAATTTGAAAGATATTAGCTACAATGGAACAAAAATGAGGATACATTTGCCGATTAACTCTGTGACTTACTATCAAGTTCAAATTATCCTATCGGCGCGCATTGCCCTCATATTTACGGGTTGTTCTTATCTCACCAATGGAACGTCATGTGATCGTGTGTCGTAGAGCCAATCACAAGCTGGGATGTAGGGGGCCATGTGTAACGCTTCATATGATTGGTGGAGCAAGGAGACATTGACGGCTGCTTTTTCTTCAAGTATTTTAATCGTTTATATGCATTTAAAATTGTTTTGAAAATGTATAAAGTACAGAGGTGACAAATTCAAGTCCAGAAAGTAAAAACCCTGCCACAGTTTGGCTTTAGCCCCTGATGCTAGCTAGCTAACTCCCTAGCAGTTAAATGAGCACCATTGGAGCTAGCTAGCTAGCACCTGGGGCTAAAGCCAAACTGTGGCAGGGTTTTTACTTTCTGGAACTGGATTTGCCACCTCTGAAAGTAAGAAGTAACAGATAAAAGTAAAATGAAGTATACAAAATAAATACTCAGGAAAGTACAAAGTACTGAAAAACTACTCAAGTAAAGTAATGAAGTATTTGTACTGCGTTACTTCCCATCTCTGCTGTCTCTGCTGTCGTCTCTCCTGTCTCGACGCTTCCATCCAGCATCCTTCTCTCTCGTCTATGATTTATTCCCCTGCTTCTCTCCATCCGTCCGTTTGTCTGTCTGGTGTGCTCTGTTCCAGCTGCAGCGTCCCTCTTGGACCATCAATCCTTCTTTTCAACCCATACCTGGCCCTCCATCAGTAAGCAAACACACAAGGACACACACTCGTGCACCACCACATATACACACAGTACATTCATTTCATGTGCACGCATGCATACATGTACTGCATCTATTCAGGCATACTCAAACACACATGTGCACATACACAGGACGCCAGAAGGGCAACTCGATCTTTAGTCAACCTTGGACGGAACCACACAGATGGTGCTTCCAGGTTTGGGTCTGAATGTGAAATCAAGACTAACAAGGTGATCTGTGGCTGTCCAGACTCCGGCCCAGCCAGTTCTGCTTCCAAATCTCAAATTTCTTCCCTGGCCTGCCCTTCAGTCGATAGCACGGTTAACAGGAGACAGCATTGGATATGAAAACAAACAGAAGCTGTCCATTTATGCAAGGAATGCAGTTATTAATGACAAGGCATACAAGAGGTTGTTAGAATGTCTTTGACCAATGACACAGTACAGGAAACTGGTTCATTAAAATGTGAATAAATTACTTATTATCATTATTTATTTTATTGCCTGTAGTTTAAGCAAAGGTAAGCGTATTTAGGGGGCCACTAATTACTTCCCCCTCATTTCGTATATGCATTGTGGAATAATTTCACATTTCTTGATTTGTTATTGTTGGCGGTTCAATGGTAAAACTTGAGACATACATGGGGTCAAGGTTTAATTTGGTGCGGTTTTCTAACCTTTCCAAGCTACAAGGAGCATAATTGGTGTGATCGCTGAAAGTAGAAAGGCATGCAGAAATCTAGCGGAAAGGATGTGATAGAACATTTGACAAATATGATACTTTTTACCCCATTAGTTTTAAGGATTAACAGATAATAGCCCAATAAGTTGATCCACAAACTTACCCAGGTGAACCCATACAGGTCAGTATATATATCAACTTATGTTATTTTTAACACCGTATTATCATCTATTTGTGGCTGACTATGTTTTATTTTAGGTAATCTGTGGTATATATTGAAAATTCTATACATTTCACAGTTTCTGAAAACATATCTCAAGATGTCAGACTGTCTCTTCTGCAACAGCATATTCTCACAAGAATTAGTAATAGGACTTGGATTGCATACAATAGACAGCAAAAGACAATTCATAGTTTCTGGGTAGGTGGGTATCATTACTACTACTTTGCAATAATGTCAAAAAAAATGTTTTTAAGCAGTGATGCTATTTTTGCTCACTACATTTCTAGTTGTACAGTATTTCCTCAAATAGTGGTCTCAGCTCTATCAGCCACCGTACCCCGGTAAATCGCCATTTTTGCCATCCATTTAAACAATTAATCACCCAAAATAAATGCCTCAATTATTGCCCTCAGGAAAGCAAACAACTGAAGAAATTTAGTGAGAAGTTTAAGAGAAAGCTTCTAAGGTGAACTCAGACATACACAAAAATGTGTTGAATAAACACATTTGGATTACTGAATTTAACTCATGAGAACACTGTACAGTAGGGCTGGGCAATTAATTTTGCAAAGGGGCCACATTAGAAACTGGAACACTTGCTGAGGGCCAAGCCAAAATGTTCCCCTCAGCATTATTTTAATGTATTAAGAAAAAACATATTGCCTTATTTTAATAAAATGTTACCTGTGTAGATATGGTATAGGTTAATAAGATGAATGATTTGGGCACCGCAGACACAAGATATAGCGCTTGCATGCTACCGCATACCTCATACCTACATCCACACTTGTGCACATAAAATAAAAGTAAAACTTTCCAAATGGAAGCACTACATAATTTACATTTTACTTTAACTTCATGCCCTCTGCGAGGACCAGTCAGAGACTGTCGGCGGGCCGGATGTGGCCCCCGGTCCGTACTTTGCCCAGCTCAGCTATAAAGTATAGAGTGCCCAAACATGATGTGTTAGCTGTAAACTGTGTGCTTGGAAACAGTATGGTTGCTCAAGCACAGGCCCATGCCCCGACAAACAAAGACGACAACTGATCACCAATTAACGGTGACAACTACCATCTTGCACAATCAAAATAAGCAGAATTACTCCAAGTTAGCCAAAAACACTTCAGTAATGAGGTATCATAGTGAGATAACTTAAAATATACTGTAGGCGCTTGGGCAGATGAGTGCAGCACAATGAATAATTCATTCATTCATTCATTCATTCGGGACAAATACAATTGAGTGCAATTGTGTAGCCCAAAATACAGTAGTTATCATTATGAAAATGATTTTGATATAGGTCTCTGTTCTACAGGGAAAAAAAGGTAACTGCAAATAAGTGCTTTAAATCTCAGTGGCTCA
>NC_141244.1:4017593-4210093 GCF_054856555.1 Leptonotus elevatus | reverse complement strand
GAAGCATAAATATAAATAAATACTATGTTGTGCTGCACAGGGGCTTTATACCAAGAAGACATAAAATAAATTAGTAGTTATAAATAATAATATACTATACTTGGATGAAGAGTCAACATGACAGATTCAGTAGTAGGTTTTTATCCTTCAGGAAATGAAAACATTGAATTATCTTATTTCTATAAACACAAAGTGGTCAAATGTTTCCACCACAGTGACAGATATGTTTTTTGGTAATATTTTTTAACAAATCTGTTTTTTTACAGTATATGTGTGATATATTATTATTTACAGTGGTGTAGAAGCATTATGCTTCTCGGGATTTGGTTACTTTCTTTAGCTACACGCTAGACTGGATCTCATTATTGTCTTGCTGTACATAATGAAGAGTCCATTGAGTGTATATTTTATAAATACCAATGATACAGTTATGGTGAAATAATCAAAATAATTGTCAGGTGAAGAACAGTATTTTTTTTATTGTTGCGTTTGGGGAATTTGTTTTTTCTTTTTTTGAAAGAATAATGATTGTTGAACTGTTCTTCTGGAAGATTTTTTTTTTTTTTTAATAAATAGTTTGTTCACTGAAGTCACTGTTTTAATGCAATACAATATAAGATAATTCCTATTGCTTTTAACTTTATCATATACTGTAACTTAGTGACGCTGATCATGAACGCTTCTTACGTTGTGTTCAAGACAAGACTGCCCTCTATTGAGTCAAGAAAAAATAGCATGTAATAACGGCCAACACTCTTAACGTGTAGTTTTTATACAGTGACAGAAAACTATCACCAAACATTTTGTTTTTACAATGCAACCCATTACAAGAATATTTACCTATATAACTCTGGTTGGGTTTTTCCCAAAACATATTTGTGGCATATATTTTAATTAGCCTCCTAGCCACTGCACATCTATGGAGCATATGTTTATTTATGATTGTTGTGAATGTAAAATAAACTTTTATTCTTACAGTCAATGCATTAAAAACCATCACTGTCACACCATAACAAACCAAGAATATGGCCAAGAGGTCATTGTTTTTAGCTCAACTACAGTCATGGTTTCATGAATTAAAATGCACATTTATAATAATCTTGCCTAACATACTACTACATAATACAAGCAGAAAGAAACCGAAGTAAAAAATAAAATGAAGAAACAGTGCATTTCCAACACAAGATCTCTGGTACATAAAACAGATGACTTGGAATTACAGTACAGCACGCTGGAAATCGCCATGTTTGTGACTGGTGTTGTGTGTGGCGTCATTTAGGACCCAAGTGCAGGGAAGCAGAGCGAGGAGGCAGAGGAATGGAGTCCAAAAAATTAAAATCTAAACGGGAATTGTAACCAAGAACAGGCGGCAAACATGAAAAAAACAAAAAAGTCCATTATCAAAACATAGCAAAATTAGGCAAGTGGGTGGCAAGACGAGGGGCAACAACAAGACGTGACAATGGCATCCATCAGACAATGGACCGACACGTACTGACGGGAAACAGGAGGCTAAATACACATTACACAAACACTGATTGACATAAGACACACCTGGGCAGAACACAGGTGGCTGAGGGCGCTCATTGGTGGACACACAAGGAGGGCGGGCAAACACAGGTGGACATGATAATGTTTGACGAGACAAGGGAGGCACACAAGGAAAATATAACAAAACACAGATCATGACCGAAACTAAAGTAACATGATAAACTCAAACTAAACCCAAAACATGACAGGAGCAAATAAAACTAACCAAAACCATAACAATCCCAGTTGACAGAAGCTTTGCTTAACCCGTGGTTTTGTGATGATGCTAGCGTGCAGCTCGACTGCCCCATGGCTTGTCATTAAGAACTGGAAGGCATATACAGTGCACAAAGTGTTATAATTCCGACAAAGTTTACCTGATTTGGATGTAAAATTTGAGTTGACAGTCTACAGATAAAGCACATCATTTTTGTTTATTTCAAATCCATTATAGTAGTGTTTAAAGTCACTGGCAAAAAAAAGAAGAAAAAAAGTAAAGTTTGGCAAAAACGCAACCCTGCAAACACTGAGGATGGCCAACATACCACTCGTGATGTGGGAATCATCTGGCACCTGCTCGTAGATCAAGATATATCTTTAATTGAGTTGGTTGCTGATCAGCATGCACTCCAGAAGTTGACCTCGCCCAGTCAGAAACAAGAAAACAAATGACAAGCAGGAACATTCCACAGGAACCCGCCAAAATAAAAGGTAAGAAGCGCAAAAGGGACAGAGTCACAAAAATACAAGTCAGTGCATGACCATCACGTTAAACACAAAGCTGATATATTTATTTATATATATTTATTCTGTTCTATGAATGGCAACAGGTGGAGACAAGTTGTTGTTGTTGTTGTTTTTTCACCATCATGAAGAGCATTTATTTGTTACGCCTGCCGCGATATGACACTGGCATGCATAGAAAAACAAGTGAATTATAATTTAAATAATAATACAATAATAATAACTCATAATCATGCTACGAACATAACATACACTTTAACTTTAAAGTGCGTAAAAGATAAAAGCCACTGCCAAAACCTTTGTCACGACTGTACATAGCCACAAGATGGCGCCATCGCTTAATATTTGTGTTCTGATAATTACAGAAATCATTCATCTAACAATACAATTATGAGCCAATCCCTGATGTTCTTTCTTCTTGCCATCTAATTTTCATTGTGTTATTTAGAAATGATGGTCTATTTTGTTTTGCCGTCGTTCATTGCCCTAAAAGGGAAAAATGGGGGAGGAGACAACACTTGAAAAACGTAATCCCTCGGCATTACATGGGACTATAATCTTTGAAACAGTCAGTATTTCACAAAATATCATTCGGGCAGACAGACAGACTGTAGACAGACAGACAAAGTTCCTCATTCTTTCTCCAGAAATCAAACAGTGACCATTTGACAACAAGAACGGAAACGAAGTTGTTCTGCAGGGATTTCCCATGCTGTACACATCCTGCTGCACGTAGCCTTGCTCAAACGTGTCATGTGACACTTGTGCAAGCGAGGAGATCTGTGACAAATCAGTAGTAGACAGTAAACCGTCAACTGCTTCTATAAACTGCATGTTAATCAAGAACACCATGTCAGTGCCAAATTGATATCTTATTTCCTGTGATTTTACACATTTTAATCTATCATCCATACCTGCACCCTTACACAGTCCCAGCATTTTAAATGCACAGGGGAGTGTGACAGATATTTTATCAACCTTTTTGAAGCTGAGAGCTACTTCTTTGGTACTGATACAAAAGGCTACTAATTTGATACATGCAACATTTTTTTAATAAAAAACAATCGATTATTATTATTATTATATGTTATTATTAATGATGTTTGATGTTTTCAAGTGATCACTTCTACAAGATTCCTAGAAAATCCCAATGTCCCATCACTGGTGAGGTATTTTTAGAAGAGAATATCCCACGGGCACCATGCTGGTGAACCATGCTATAGCCAAATATTAACAGTTTTGGTCTCCTTTTTTACTCATCTGTATGATTCATGCTATTCCAGTCAGGGCCAACAAGGTCTTCTTTGCTGGCCTAACCACTGACCTGATCTTCCAGTCAATTATTTTAATTTTGTTGCATTTCCCTTGACTGCAGTGATGCAAGTGCAGTGCAGTGTGTGTGTGTGTGTGTGTGTGTGTGCGTGTGCGTGTGCGTGTGCGTGTGGGTGCGTGCGTGTATGTGTGTGTGGGGGGGGCGTGTGCGTGTGTGTGTGTGTGTGTGTGTTTTAATCCAATCAGATGTCAGTCTCTGTGTTACCATGTCAATCTAATCTGCCCAGGGCCCTCCGAATCAGTAGTGCTGAGTTACTGACCATTGTAATTTAAACTGTATTAGCAATGGGAGCATTTCTTTAAAGTGTAAAGTTGATTTGTGTTGAGTTAAGTTTTGACCAATCAATTTTAGTTAAGGTTGACACGTCTTTGTGGTCAACACAGGTAATAGCATCCCTTGTGAGTAGACTATCATTTTTTTCCCCCTTCATTTAATTAAATTTTATGTTTTTGTCCTCTTACGTGATAAGTATTGATGTCAAATTGAAGCAGATGTGGCAAAGTTGCATGCTGTTTTGAATTGACAATACTGAACATCCGAGCATTTCTGATATTTCCGCAATACAATGTAATGCGAATCCTTTACATGACGAAAACAAAGGGCATATTGTATTGTAAACAATCAGAGCAAAATGTCTCTTTGGTGCTTTTCAGTGCGGATAGTTTCTCATACATCAGTGAAGATTGGCGTAGCACCTCATGGTTGGACCACTGTATAGCCACAACAGATGCATATGAATCATTGGTAGACATGAAAATATTCTATGAGCTTTCAACGGCAGATCACATTCCATTTGGAATGCAAATAAATTGTCAGCGTCTACCCTCAACTGAGGTTAATAATGAAAGTGGTACATTCTATGTGGACTGGAGCTCCGTTTCGAGAGAGGAAATATTCTCTTACTCTGTGAATACTGATAATTTTTTAAAGCAAATTTTATTGCCCAAGGAGGCTTTGATGTGTAGGGATGTAAATTACAAAATTTCTAATCACAGAGATGCTATACTTGCTATGTATGAAGATGTTGTCAAAGTGTTGCTTAAGGCAAGTGAATCTTTTCAAAAATTAAAACATAAAAAGAAAGGACGACCAGAGTGGAATGCACATGTGGCCAAATATTTTGGAGAGCCAAGGGAGGCATCTCAGGAGTGATTTCTGGCAGGAAAACCGAGGCATGGGCCGGTATATGAACAGAAACGTGTCGCAAATGCCCAATATAAGTACGCAGTGCGTTTTATAGTTAAAAATGAACATGCTATGAGAGCTGACTCATTAGCGAGGAAACTTTCATGTAACAACACTTATGCCTTTTGGAAGGAGGTAAAACATATGAATGCCAGTAAAATTTCTTGCCATGTGCAATAGATGGCACCTCTGGAGTTGATAACATCTTAGAGCTGTGGCGTCAGCAATACAGTAGATTGTTCAACTGTCTTTCACATGAGTCTTATGATCTGTGTGATGTTGACCATGCAGACGTAATTACGCCAAATGAAATCCACAAAGCTGTTACTAAACTTGCTGATAATAAAGCATGTGGGCAGGATAGGGTTACAGCTGAACATCTAAAGTTCGCAAGTGCAAGGTTAGCACCTCTGCTCTCCATCTGCCTTATAGCTCTGGCCAGCATTGTGTTAAAGGTTCTGGAAACAATCCTCTTGGACAGGATATCACATGTAATCAAATCTACAGATAATCAGTTTGGGTTTAAGGCTATGATGGGCACAGACATGTGTGTTTATGCATTAAAAGAGATTATTCAAAAATACAAACGGCAAAACTCATCAGTTTTTATATGTTTCCTGGATGCTTCTAAAGCATTTGATAGGGTGAATCACTGAAAGCTGTTTATGAAGCTGATATACAAGGGTGTTCCCAAATTCATTGTGCGCTTGTTGATTTACTGGTACAGTAAGCAAACTATGCAGGTTAAGTGGGGGAATGCTGTGTCTGCCCCATTTAGGGTTAGCAATGGAGTCAGGCAGGATGGGATTGTTTGTTTGACATCAAGTACAACACGACTAAGAGTGTGATTATGATTTGTAGAACTAAGGAGGGCAATCACATGAACTATCCTGATTTTTATTTGTTGAATGTGAAATTAAATGTAACATATAAGGTGAAATATCTTGGACACATCATCACTGCCGATATGGCAGATGATGATAATATATAGGCAATGTAGGATATTGTATGCCCAGGCTAATACGCTGCTGCGCAAGTTTGGTTCATGTTCTGATGATGTAAAGTTGTTCCTGCTTAAATCATTTTGTACACTTTTGTATACAGCTCACCCTTGGCATAGTTATAAAATAGCTAGTATGTACAGGCTTCAGGTGGCCTATAATGATGCTCTGCGAGTGCTTTTAAGAAGGCCACGATGGACTAGTGCAACTGACATGTTTTTCTCTTCTTCTTTTTTTAAGTTTTGTTTTGCGTGTTTTTTTTTTGTTTTTTTTATTGTGGACCCTGAGTCTGGAATAAAATTGAAATTGAAAATGTAATATACAGTGGCTTTTATTAGCCTGGGGCTGTGCCGTTGATACAGTCTCTATGAGAATAAGCCACACCAGAAGTCACGACCCGCGACGATTACGTATTTCCGGCCAAATAATACTGAAGCGTTAAAAAGCTCCATTATGTCGGTTAATTGCCATTAATGTTTCAATACAAATGTTTAATTATTTATTGTAGAACTGGTGTCCTCTTTCATCTTGTGATCTGCCATTTCACAATGTATCTTCTATTCCAACAACGTTTGGTGTAAAGTACGTGAGGGTGACGGTCCTTCGCTATGGCGGACGGCAGAAGGGACGTGTGCGGTGCCTCGTTCAGAATGAACGCTGGCAGAAAAGGATGGCATGACGTCACGTCGCCAGGGAAACCCGACCGGCTCAGCGAGTCACGTGTCATGTATAAAAGAGAAAGGCAGTCCAGTGGGTTGCGCACTCATATTCAAGGAAGCATCAGTGTTCGAGGTAAGCTGTAAACATATTTTAGCTCTTAACGTCCTTCACACTGTTAACCAGCACGCAACGTATATTTGACAACGTTATGGACGAGTTGAACACGTGGTTTGTAACATCATAGCAAAGAATGCGCCTTTAGGTTCAAAAGCTAGCTTTTCTGTCGGTGCAGTGCAGCTTGGCCTTTGAAAAAACGACGACATCATGTTTCCAATATTCTTATTTGGCTCGTGGAACCCGCCCTTGTTCTTTTCTGACACTCGTTATCAATTTATACTGGCGCGAAATGATGACTGGATGATATTAAGAATAAGAACGTTAAATGTTGCATTCTGCTTGTTGTAATTCCGATTTCCGTCTGGAATGGAGGATAATCCGAGGATGGGAGGGGATGCGGTTATGGCGCCAGGCTACATGTTGTGTAATCCCTGCGTTGTTGCAGCATTTGGTTTTAAAGAATGTTTTTAAATATTCCAAACGGGGTTTCTAATTTCGAGGAGATTTTTATGAATGTAATATAGTACATGAGTGCATTCGTCTGATGCAGGAGCAGCCTTGCTACGTGACATTGGCAACTCCTTTTGGTGCATCTTTGCGGAAGTGAATTTACGTCCATGTTACGTAACCTACCAGACGCAACCATTTATTACAGCGAAGTACCATGCAAAAGCGATCGTTTTATCGTGCTAAAATGTGCAGAATTATCGTCAAACCCTATAATTTGGCAGTGATACTGCTGTGAAGTGCAGATGGTTCAATATGTGCGAAAAGAAGTATGTGCCTGTGTGTTTTTTGTCTACATGAAACCTGATGTCTCGCGCCATTGGATGCGTGTGTACGCACATTTAAGTGATGTAGGAAATGGATAGTTAAACATTATGTAATTCGTTTTAATGTCAAGTGATGACACAGCAGCATATTTTTGTTTGAAAAGCTCAATATCACACCCAACAATACACATATCCATACTCGTTTGAGTTCTTTTTATAATATGATCCTATAGTGATCTTATCCTCTGTTCAGATGCAGCCATATAAGGCCTTGTCTCATGGCTGAAGGTCATCACTGCACCTTGCTAAGGTCGATGCAGGCCTGCTACTGCCATTACAATGCAGAGCTACAGCTAATTTATTCTCATATACCAATAAAGTTGACATGGGCTAACTAAACAGAATCCACAGTACAGGGCGTGACTGAAGGTCATCATTACAAGCTTGCAGTCACTGCGGAGATGCTGGGTCTTGTCGATCCAATATCAGTTAGCAGGGTGACTGATAACATGTTAGTGATTATTTGGAAGATTTGTTCCTCGTACAACATGCATTGATATGGTTTCTGTATTAAATTATTCATGAGATGTAAAACATGTCTGTAATCAGGTGCAACTTTTCACAGGAAGTGCTATTTTATTAGAACTGATAGTAAGACTATTTCTCGTGCAAATTGTTAGTTAAAATATATGCACATCCCATATGTTCTTTATTTTCTACCAGTGATAAGAAGTGAAAACTAATATTGCATGCCAAATGTAATATAAACTCACATAATGGTTCTGTTAACATACTTGCAATATTTTAGTATATAACATAATTGGTTATTTCATCATGGCTGGTTTACAAATGCTGCACTCTGGTAGCGTTGTCCAAGGGGGCAGTCTTTGCCTACCTGCACCTCCCCTGCAGAGTCATCACATGACATGTCTGCTATTGAATCCTCTGCAGGTTAAAAGGCGCACCTTTCATTTATACGGCGTGTGTGTGCGCGCGTTTTTGTACATGAATGTCTTGCTTTTTAATTCAACATACTTGGTTTTTAAAAATTTGTCGTGTTGCATATTTGCCAAGGAACAATGTCCAGCCACTGCTGGTCCCAAGCCTGGAAAAAAAAAAAGATGGATTGTGTCAGGAAGGGCATCCGGCTTAAAAACTGCCAAACAAAACATTTGCATGGCAAGCCAAAAGTCCTAACAAGAACTAAGCCTTTTTGGTGGCTGCTGCTCAAGCACGCCACTGTCACAAAGAGCAGACGTGTCAATTGTGCATCGCCGTCTGCAGGAAGTGAAAAGTCTGCTGACTGTGCAGCCAGTGTGTGTTTGTTAGCGTGGCGGCGGGATAGTGTTGAACAAGAATGTGGCAACAGGGTGAGATTGCTACAAATGGAAACAGGGCATGAGAAAGTAGTGAGAGTTCTCACATGTATAGAAAAGAGTAAAATTATCACCAAAGTCTTTGCCTTGTTCTCTGGGAGATGCGTCACAAGTGAAAACATGCCCTAATTGGACGTTCCTCATGGCCTACAGCCAGTTGGTTTACTGCAATGGAAAAGTACCGTTGGATAAGGGGTGTGGCAGAAGTAAAGAAAGCAAGATGAAAGTTTGAATAGATCAGAGAGGCTGAGTGCAGGAAAAAAGCTGGGGAGTGGCATTAGTTTTACCAGTTGTGTTTTTTGGTATAATCTGACATTCTGGCATTTTAGCTCCTGCTGATTATCTTGGTTGTCTTATACAACAGACAATGGTAGAGTGTTGTTTGGCATAAACCCCTTTTCCCAGCCATGGCCCCTCCAACTCTCACCCATTTTCCTCACTAAATGGGTCACAGCTCAGGAAGAGGCCAGTGTGCGCCAAATGAGGTGGACAGGGCTGACAGAGCAGTAAAAAGGAACAAATAGGTTGTTGGAGGTCGGGTTCTGAATTGGAATAATTAAAAATAGTACAGAAATAAGAACTAGTGACTCTGAGTCAGCAGGTGGAGGAAGATATAAGTATAGAAAATAAAATTTGTCCTTGAGATAGAATATTCTGGAATTGCAGGAGTAAAGTAGTTGATTGGGCTTCCAGTAATATCAGAAAAAAAAGATGGATGCCTCGAGACCATTAGTGAATGAATCACTGCAGCCCCCCCATCTACATTTAATGAGTGCCATCAGGTTTTAAGATGCTGTTCACCACATTTGGCTTGACTAGTCTGCTAGGCACAATAGAGCCCTCTGTGCACTGACTGATGTAATGTGTGCGAGCAATTGTGAGGGCACGTGTGCAGAATACAGGATCAATCAGTGGTTGTCATTCCGTTGAATTCAAGGTGCAAATTGCAGTTTTTAATATACTGTACTCCAATAAACACAATTTGAGATAAGCTTCTATATCCTACATAAGGAGTGTTTAAAAAATCGATTTGGCGATATATCGCGATAATACAGCGCGCAATTCTCGTATCCATTCAATATGTGGCTTGAATCGACAATAAACAAAAAAATGTATGCAGATATTCAACAAAACCTCTTACTTAAGGTTAGGATTCACATTTTAAACATGGAGGAATGTTATATTGATGCAACATTAAGCCTTAATATTAGTGATGCACCAAATATTCGGCCGAAATAAAGTTAAAGCCGAAAGAATATAGCCGAAATAGGATGTTGTGGTGACGCAAGCAATTGTCTGTTTGAATTAAACAGCGAACGCGGGGGTGAGTGTCCGCCTCGCTTCTCGCTGTCTTTTCACTGTGTGAGTTTGCACCGGTCAGTCGCAGCAGCTCCCGGGGTCATTGCGCACACAGGAGGAAAGGGGTGTCGCGTGGTGTACAACATTTAAGTGGGTCCAAAAAAGACAACTGCTGAGTACTGCAGCACAGGTGAGCCACTCTTTCTCCTGCAGGGCTTCCATTTATTTATTTATTTTAAATAAGAGCCCCTTGAACGCTTCCACTTTTTCACCGGCATCCCGGTGGGTGTGCTAAATACTTTAGCCAATGCTAGCACTATTGCTGTCAACAGTGTTTAAACACGGAAACACTTACCGCTATCTCCGGGTAGCTACAAACCTGTACAGGACGCTGTGTGCGACTTTGCAGTCCAATCCGTGACTCAGACGATTAGCTGGTGTGAACAAATGTATTTATTTTTAAACGTTGATTAATATGTGAATGTGTTGATTCCACCGCCGCACGCATCCGTGCCCACCTGTGCGAACTACATTGACTATAAAGTGCAATCGCACCGCCAGAAAATGCTCAACGCTCATTTGGTATTTAATGTACCATTAGCCAACATGTCTGCGGTGTGGGCACATTTCAATTTATATTGTGCTTGGTTAAAATGACAGTGCTAAATCAATATTTTATATTATAATTTAATCAATTATGATAAATGCAATGACAGTAAAAATTGGCATAATTTTTATTTCGGTTTTCGGCCAAGCATTTTTCATTTTCGGTTTTGACCAAAAAATTTCATTTCGGTGCATCCCTACTTAATATTATATTTCAATGCTGTTCAAACATGAAACAACCTGTTTGTTAAATACAGTGGCTCACAGTTATAATAAGCCTGAAGTTTCAGATAAATACATTTACATTTACTGATTAGTATTTCCTTACTAAAATTTGAGAGAGAGAGAGAAATCGCAATCGTTTCCTGTCGGGATTAATCGGTATTGAATCAAATCGTGACCTACGAATCATGATACAGATTGAATTGCCAGGTAGTAAGCAATTCACACCCCTATTCTACACACACAGACAATACAAAACAAACAGGGCATTATTTTCAAATTGACAGTGTAGAAAATGCTTAAACATTATGATTCCGTTACTGGTTAAGCCTGTAATATGCAGTGTTAAGGAAAGGGGGAGGGCCCATTACACTTAATGCCGCTCTCTAGTTGTCTGCAGGCTGCAAAGTACAAGTTTAAACTTTTCCATGGAAATCGGACGATCACGATAGGTAGCTGATCAATCGGTGTACCACTTCCTGTGAACGCATCGCTGTACGCATCTCAAAGAGAGCTGCAATGTGATCTACCCATTCATATCTGTGCCTGTGGTAATATGAGTAAAAAATAATGTTATGAGTAGGGTAATGGTTGATATATCATTGGAAAGTTGAGATCAAGCCCTTCTTCTTCATTTCTGAAATACGGTTTACTGTGACTCATTTTGCACTGCCGGGTCTCAAATACGTATCATTTATCAGACCTTTTGTTTGAAAAAGATAGGTATTGAGAGTGCTTAGGCAGGACCAGCAAGGAAGGACACTTCAAGGCAAGGGAGGTGATTGTTGAGTTTTGTAAACACACAAAAGGTGATGTCACAATAGAAGACAAGGACGGGAGAATTCAGCCATTCACGTGGGCAACATAACACAAAAATGGTGAACACAAAGTTTCAATTCAACCGGACCAAACAGAAAGGCAGTACTTTTTAACACATGAATTCTTCACACATTTAAAAATGTTTATCCACATCTCTTTATTTGACTTGTACCCATAATGAGTTTAACAGATGGACAGCTTGTCTAACATTAGTGGCGCACACAACAGTTAAGGAGATTATAGCAATGACATCCAATCAGTGTCAAGGACAACCTGCGGTGCCCTGAGTTACCTGACACACACCTACACATTCTACACAATAGTTGCTCACAAGGCTAATACACGTTGTCAATGCAACAGGTTTATTAAGAGTTGGAAGTTTCAGAAAGAATTTTGCATTTATAAACATTTCATGATCCTAAGTTTTCTAAAACAAAGCAGTCTTGTTAACACACTCACTATGTATTGAATGAAAGCTAACAAATAACTTCTATTAAAATGGGAAGACAAAGGCATAACTAAGCACAGGACGTGGCGTCTATGTCCCTCAACCATAGTTTATCGGGCTCAGCACAAATGAAAGTGGACGTAAAACAAAACAAATGGAACCATGGGGAAGGAGGATCACATAGCTGAATGGATGCCAGCCGTCGTGACTGGTCCGATCCTGATTGCAGTGTTCCATTCAAATCTCTTTCCTTGCATTTCTCCCTCCCTTTTCATCAACACCACCATTGTTTTCTAAACATGTCCATGCAAGATACAATACCACCACTTGCAAGACAGTCATTGTCAAAACTTGTATGTTTCCTACACTGCACTGAAACACTCCCTCACATTCAACTTCCTGAGATGAATACATATCACTTTGGTGAAGTATTCAGTGTTCACCCTACTCACACTGTCTTATACATAACACAATAATGCATAACATAATGGTTTATATGTTTTTTGGCAACATTAGGCCTGCAACTATCGAATATTTTGTTATTCGGTTAGCCTACTGAAAACTATCAAATAATAAAAAATAAACAAAAATTTTGCTTGGCTAAAGAACCGTCATTTTTCTCGTATTAATGAACGAACAACAGTTTTTCATTTTCAGATAATCAACACCATTTTTTTCCTTAAATCATCTTAAATTTAAACTGCATAGCAGGAAACTATTTTCTTCTCTAGAAACATTGAGTATGGGACGAGGTGATGTTACAGAGGCAATTTTGCCAAAATTTGAGTAAGCCTGGTTTGTAAAAAAAGAAAAAAAGATCAGTAGGACCTGCAAAAGTGTGCAGATTATCAACTGCCTTTGAAAAGTTGTCCGATGACTCTTGCAATGCGGCACTCACTTAGTGGCTAGATACTAAGACATTAATGCTAGCAACAGTCACAGTAGCTCAATATCGGCGTAATTAGTTTAGTTTAGTTTGTTTGTTTAGTGTCCTTAATTAGCGATTGAACATTATTTCAGGATGATGTGTTGATGTTGGTGGCAACGTTTTATTTTATTACGGCAATATAAACTGGCCCCAACTACAGTCAGGAAGACAAGTCAAGACAGCTGCCACGCCGCCATGCCCTGCCAGGAACAACTTCAGTATAAAAGCAACCAAGGTGCATTGATGGCAATTTATTCTTTGGTAGGGATGTAACGATATCCAAATGTCACAATACAATATCGCAATATGAACCTCATGATACAATACTTATCAGGATATTGTGGGAAGGTTTGTTGATATTAGAAAAGCATTAAGTATTAAAAAAAAAGAAGCTCATATTGAGGGGGGGGGGGGGGGAAGCATAATATTGTGTATTGCAGTGACAAAAAAATAGGCTTGGCCAGTCATTTTATTTTGAATATCTCGTCTATAGAATGCTAAGTAGCTGAGGATTAATTATGCATGCACTTAAAATGGTGCGGTTAACATCAACTTCCATGGGTGACCAAAACAAAACATGCCTAATTAAAATTAAACTGTACGAATAAACTAACCACCAAACAGTGTTAGAACTGCACATATAGAAATCAACCTGGCCTTTTTAACAGATGTGCTGCTGCTTTTAATATCGTGACATAACGATCTTGTGGCAGTTTTAATATTGCGATATTGCCGTTATCATTACATCCCTATTCCTTGGTAAGCTAAAGTTTATTTTGAAGTTGGCATTCACACCGCGTGTTACCATCATGCATAGCATGAACAAGTATTGCTGCTGCTGGCTTGCTCCCTAAGATGCACACCAAATAAACGGGTACTCGAGGCAAAAAAAAAAGAAAGATACTCACATTACATGAAGACTGGTTTCACCCCTAGACCACAGTCACATAAAGCTTTTTTAACAAGTTTTTTATTCTTCTTACCAGGTAACCCAGTAACCCCCAAAAAGCAGCAACCATGCCAGAGCTCTGTGTTGGAATCAATGGGTACGTTACAAACACACATTTGGTTTAAAGATGTTTCATAATGGTTCATGCTTTCTGCAGCTCTTCTCACAATCAAACTTAACAATGTCATCAAAATGTGTTGAGGTTGCATGAATTATAGCCAGTCTATGAATGTTGTAGCTATTACAAGATATTTGGGAATGCAGATTCATCTTAGATCCTAGGAATGATAGTGAACTATGAATGCCTGTGTCCCTTTTTGTAGTTTTGGTCGTATTGGCCGCCTTGTGATGAGGGCCTGCCTTCAAAAAGAAGGCATCAAGGTTGTGGCCATAAATGACCCCTTCATTGACTTGCAGTACATGGTGAGTAAGATGTAAGATTTAAGACATGTGTTTGGCCCATTTGGATGTAACATGTAAGATACTGAACCCAGCTAAAGCTTAGAATACTTGATGAAACTGTACTTGCATTATCATAATTGTCCTTCTGTTAAAATATGATTCCACTGATCACAAACATGCATATTGAACACTATCATTGTGCATACCTCTTAGGTCTACATGTTCAAGTATGACACCACTCATGGCCGTTACAAGGGTGAGGTGTACGCAAAGGATGGCAAGCTCGTTGTGGATGGCCAGTCGATCTCTGTCTTCCAGTGGTAGGCACAAACTTCGAAGTGAAATTCATTACTATTAGTACTAGGTATTCCTGCTGCCCACTTGTGTGTGATTATGGATAAATATTTAGATCCCAATACAGGTAATTTTATACCCACATAACGATGTACAGTGATCCCTCGCTATATCGCGGTACACTTTTCGCGCCATTCGTGGCCTCGTCGTTTCGTGGATTTTCATCCGTGACCGTAACAAATTTTTATTTGTGACCATAATTTTATGTATCACAGGTTGGTGCGGTTTTCTATTTTTCTTTCTTCTAAGTCGGACCAGTCAAAAAAATAAAATTAGTTTGGGTTTGTGGGACTGTCTCACAAAACTGAGGCCATTAACATAAAAGCTAGTCACCCCCAAAATCCCAGATTCCCTCAGCGGGTGTGTTCGGAGATAGTCTCCGAGCATACTACACTCAGACCATTCGGAATCTGAGAAGGTTGTTCAAATGTGCCGTTGGGTTATTCACAGTGCCAAAAAAATAACGAGCCAGTGCAAGCAGTTGAGTTCAGATGAACGGAGAGCACTCTTCAGCATGCAGTGACAAGGACGACAATCTGGCAGCTACTAACTACGTTTTTTTTTTGGGGGGGGGGGGGGTAATTTTATCTGGTTTACCGTAACTACAATTCTGTGTTGTCTTGTCACCAAAAGGTACAACCCTGGTGGATTCATAAGCCTTTTAGATCCCAGTTATTGAAAGTGAAAACAGAAGTTGCCATGACTACCGTTCTTCTTCTGTGTCTTCTTCTTCCTTCTTAAAATGTCAAATTAAAATGAAGAAGGAGGAGAAGACGCAGAAGAAGAAGACCGGAAGGGAGAGGTGGGGTTGGGAATTCATGGCAACTTTCGTTCTCACTCCCAATAACAAGGATCTAAAAGGCTTATGGATCCACCAGAATTGTACCTTTTGGTGACAATGACTACGTTTACATGCAGTCAATATTCGGGTTTAAGTCAGAATTCCGGTTTGTTAAACAATCGAGGTAACAAGTTTACATGCGTGGCGGACCGAGTTACTCTCGTTTTATTTGTGCTTGATTGGAATATCCCGTTCAAATCACGATGCACGGACAATGTAATTACATAAATAACGTCATTTCCGCTTTTAACTTGCTACGATCAACAAAATACATTTATATTTGTCACTCATCACGCTAAATAAAGTCGTTGGTTTCCTCCTCGCTCCAAAAGTGTGGTTCTTTGCTGCGAGCATCATGTTTGTTTACACCGGCTTGAGTATTGCCGGTGGGTTACACGCCAGAGGCACGGACCTCTATACCGGTATTTGTGTGTGTGTGTGTGGGGGTGTGGGTGTGTGTGTATTGATGTGTATAGTGTATATAGGCACAAACTGTGGCGTTTTCACCAAAGAGACACAAAATAATGTGAAAATGCCGCGGAGAAATCATTACAAAAGCTCTTTTCCTCTTTATCTGACTAGTATGAAGCCAGCTGAGATCCCTTGGGGCAAGGTTGGTGCCAAGTACGTTGTGGAGTCCACCGGAGTCTTCCTCAGTCTGGAGAAGGCATCTGTATGTATACGTGAGCATCCAGTACACGCATGCACATAATATCTTCAGTTTCTGATGTGTGCCCTTTCCATCCTGGCCATAGGCTCACATCCAGGGTGGGGCTCAACGTGTGGTTGTGTCAGCACCCTCACCTGATGCTCCCATGTTTGTCATGGGCGTCAATGAGGAGAAGTATGATTCCTCCTCCATGACGATTGTCAGGTAATACGTTGGGTTCTTGAAGATTTTTTGATGCAGACGTGACTCATGACTCTTCATCAAAGATCCTGTTTTTCTTTCTGTTCACAGCAATGCCTCCTGCACCACCAACTGCCTGGCCCCTCTGGCCAAAGTCATTCATGATAACTTTGGCATTGAGGAGGCACTCATGGTAAGCTACAGTAGTTGGTCTGCTTGTATTGATACTGTTCTCGTCAATTTTTAAAGAGAATGAAAGTGAAGTATTTTTGTTCCCGTTGTAGACTACAGTCCATGCTTACACAGCCACTCAGAAGACAGTGGATGGACCCAGTGCCAAGGCCTGGCGTGATGGCCGTGGGGCTCACCAAAACATCATTCCAGCCTCCACTGGTGCTGCCAAGGCCGTGGGCAAAGTCATTCCCGAGCTTAATGGGTAAAAGACATGCATATTAAGCAAACCCCTTCGCTCCCGGCTGTTTTACTGGATTTTTTGGGATGAAGGTCCACAGAATATTCTGTTCTATTGCTATAAAAACACGGAACCTACCCAAAGAAATATTAGTCATTATTCACAAACCTGTTGAAAACACTGGCAAAAAGAGCCTGTTTCAACATGGCCCTGGCTGAGCTCTTATACTCTGCTGCCACCTTCTGGCCATTTTTGGTGATAACTACCATTGCTTTAAGCGACCTTTTCATGTCAGAAGCTGTATCAAAGCTTTCTGTATGCTATAGCATTAAAAACGTATAAATATGTTTTTGGGGGTGCAGGAAAAAGTATTTAAAACGTATTTATACGTTTTTTGGGTTTGAATGACTTAAACACATTTACATGAATCACTCCTTGCATTTTGTTAACCGGAATAAATATGTAATGAATTGTACTGGTGTTCATTTGTCTCCAGTAAGCTGACAGGGATGGCGTTCAGGGTGCCTGTGGCTGATGTGTCTGTGGTTGACTTGACATGTCGCCTGTCCACGCCTGCGTCTTACGCGAAGATTAAGGAAGCTGTCAAGAAAGCTGCTCTTGGGCCCATGAAGGGAGTGCTTGGTTACACCGAGGATCAGGTGAAACAAATAATGTCGATGTCTGAAATGTTTGACTTGCCACTGACTCCCTGTACTGTTTTGAGCAGGTGGTATCCTCTGACTTCATTGGTGACACCCACTCCTCCGTCTTTGATGCTGGTGCTGGCATTTCCCTCAATGACAACTTTGTGAAGCTCATTTCCTGGTTAGTTGTTTTGTGTGCATTTGTCCTCCACTTGATTCAAATTAGAAAACAATATATTTTATGAACTAATTCTCTCATTTCCGTGTTCCCTGCTGCAGGTATGATAATGAGTTTGGCTACAGCCACCGTGTTGCTGACCTGCTGGTGTACATGCACAGCAAGGAGTAGACGATTGGCCGTGCTGAAAGCAGAAAGGGACCACCCCAACCATGCTTGTATCCCCTCCTTTGTCTTTTACACACAGGCTCAACCCATAATCCTGTCATAGCATCACAGCCCCTTAGTTCTTCTTCTGTGCAAGTAGAAAGCAGAAATGATGTGTTAAGTGTTCTGATTTAATCTTGTCTTTCCACTTAATGATGAGATGATTGGCTGCTGACAGTATTTGTATCTGTGTGCCCCTGTCCTCGACACCTCCCACCACCCCATTAGATGTGTTGTTATGGCTCAATACTGTCGTTAATTGCTGTATCCATCTCCAAGTTGGTGTGATTCAAAGGCTTATTCACCAGTGGAAGGAGGAAAGGCAGAGTGACTAACTCCTCTTATGACAAAATATGACAAAAATAAAACTTGAAAACATTTAAGATGTCTATTTGTCCTTTTTATTTATAGATGCAAGTGTAGATGTAGATGTATGTCAATGCCCGGTTTCACAGAAAAGTCTAGTCCCAGACTAATATGCTATTTGAGCTGGCCTAATTTTAAGTCACTTGCAAAGATGTATCTTAAAATGGTCATAGAATTAGCCTGTTCTGGTTTAAGCAAAACCAGTTGCAAGAGTGATTTAGAGCTACTCTAGGACAAAACTGAAGTTTAAATGAATCCTGCAAGGGGGCAGATTTCACTTCAGTTTAGTACTGTTTTGGAAGCATGGAGTATTAGGAATATCTAAATGAACAACATTAACTGCAGAGGCCAGCCTTGTGGATCGGAATAATCCATTAAATAAATTGAAATGATGAAATAACTTTCAGAGATCACTTTCATGGGTGGTCATTGCAACAGCTGTGCTGCACAACTTCCTGAAGCTGCAAAACTGTCCTGACTGTCCAATAGAAGCCCAGAATGATCCAGATTATTTTAAATAATGAAATGTTTATGGCTTGTTTTTGCCTTCATTGTGTTTTTGATGTACAACATATATAGATTATGTGCTGAAAATGTAAATGATAAACTAAACCATAAGTCGTGGTGACCAAAATAAACTTGAGTGAGAAAGAAAAAAAAATTCACAATTTATTTCATTACACATCTTTCTCATACATCTTAAATTTGAACAGCTCTCTCTTCTAATTTAATATTCAATTCAAATTCTCATTTCTCTGTTATGCTGTTCTTTCATATATTTTATTTCCTGCTAATGAAATTCCAAGGCTAACTTGTGATGCATGGACATCCTTCTTGGTCTCTGCTGGAAGGAGGTGGCAGCATTTTTCCAGGATGCTATACCATTGTGAAGAATTCACAGTCACAGTGTACTGACTTCTTCACTAGGGCCAGAGTAATTTTTCCTTTGGGAAAACATCATCCCTAAAATTAAATAAAAATAAAGGGCGACACACTCAGATACAGACAGTGGAATAAGCTATTAACTAATGCACTTCCTATGGTATAATTACCATTTTGGTTCAGTTCTTCTTGTCCACTGTCTAAATGGTCATCATCTGGTACTGTAGTGTAAGACCATTGCCGTTGCTGCAACATTCTCTGATCTAAACCCCTCAAAAAGACAAGGAACCCCCCCCCCCCCCCCCCAAAAAAAATATGGGGAAAAAGAAGAAACTTTGAGAAAGGATCACATGTGGAGGGAATCCCTTTTGCAAGATGACTGTTAAGTACATGTCGAGCGTTTCCTCACAATGGACAGATGTTGCATGTTGCAGTGAGTTTCCTGGCGCAAAATGGGTCCCACTACGAACCACCGGGGGCCTCCGACGGATGATGGGCGGCTCTGGGTCCATCTTGTGTCAGTTACAGCCCATAGTTTCCGTTTTTGCTATTATTTGGAAACTCAAAAACGCGCCACTTCCGGTGGCGGACTGGCGCTTCGTGGATGATCGCACACAAACATATTTTCTTAAACAATAAATGCCATTAATGTGGCCCCAAACAACCGCATAAGGCTGTTTATGCCACTGGCCCGCGGCCCTGCCATGTATATGCAATATAATGATGGCGGGGGAGGCGGCGTTTTGGTGTGCATGTGCACACTGCACGACCAACCAAGGCTCTCTCTGATGGTGATTTATTGCCATTCCTTGAGCCCCAGCGGAAACTCAGTCGGAGGGATTTTAACGTAGAACGACACTAACTTCCGGTTGTCATTTGGTACCGCACGACATTCTGCTTCTCCCTCATTTTTGTTGTTGTAAGTAACGTCTTCCCAATATTACATGTTGTACCACCAACATATTTACATGCTAAATGTTTGTGAATACATTGAGGTGTATTTGTCTGTGTATTATGTATATCGTGCACTGTGTGTCAATCTGTGTGGCTGGATGGATTTGCCCGTGTAGTATTAAGGTGCCTTCTCCAACCAAAATTCCCTACCGCGTGAAAAATAAATGTTTAATTGTAATATTCACAATTAGTCCAGTGGTGTGGGCAAACATGGTGAATGTCCTTGCAAGTATGTCTTATGGACTAATACTTTATTTTCTTTTGTTTTAAAATATTTCTACAGGCCACCGGATTATCTGACCTGCCGTCATGACTCTCTTTCATTTTGGAAATTGCTTTGCTTTGGCGTATTTCCCTTACTTTATAACATACAAGTGCAGCGGACTGTAAGTATTAATTTTAAATCTGCAACTATACTTAATACATCCATAACACGTTTACAATAAAAGTTAATTTATTCTATAGGTATGTGAAAAGAAAATGCAATTTTCTCCAATCAAACTTGTTACATTGGGAAAGAGCTAGAAAAAAAAAAACTATTGAGATGCAGTTTAGTAGTTAATAGGTCTTTTATGACCTTCCCCATCTTGGATGACACCATGATGATTTTTTGGCAAATTAGACTAATCAAAAAGTATTGATTCAGTTAACGGTCTTTTTTTCTGTTAAAAAAAAACCCCAATCCCACTTCTTAAAATGTGTATGAAGTGAGAATTATGAGGCATAATTTAGCCTCTGGAGCCATTTCAAGATGTGTTGAATTATCCACAAACAGTGGGTGACGGTGAGTGAGTGAGTCACTGACGTATTTCCCTTACTTTATTTCGTACATTCATCAAAGAGCCTGGGCAACTTCTTTCGTGGTTGATAGAATGCCATGCAAATGTAGACAATTGACATTCAAATATCAAAAGATAAGTCAACTCATCTTTCACAGCATCAATGTCCAAGTGTTTTTTGGCCTTTGACCACGTCATCAAGCATTCTTTACATACCTATATTATACAATTTACCCATATTGAAACATCAGTTGCTATTTACAATCATGTTTGGTAGTTATACATGCTCCTTTCGCATTTCAATTCCTTGTAATGGAAACAAAATGGTCTGCTAATCAGCGTACTAATGTCAGACCTTTGTATGGTTCTGTAAAATCCTTTTAGTATTACGCAAATGTCCGTACTTAGCCTAATGTTAACAAGCTATTATTGGCTTTATTTTAGTATAATTTTTAAGACAACACTTTTCGGGCTTTTGTCATTGTGTAATAACGTATCATCTTCTTCACTCTGTGCGTCCGATTGTTAGTTCTGAGTACAACGCTTTCTGGAGGTGTGTCCAGGCTGGCGCTACCTACCTTTTTGTCCAGCTCTGCAAAGTGAGTATACACTATGATTTGGCATTCATCTTGGAGCTAACTGAGGAAAACGTGTTATAAACTCTCATGTCAGCTAGATCAGTGTTTCTCAACCTGCAGTCCCAGGACCCCCAATGGTCAGCAGTGTAATTCTTTTCAAAAACTCCTATGACATTTCTATAAATAGTATTGTTTTATTCAGGTGTGACTGAAACCTTTAGCTACTTAAACTATAGAGGTCATCAGGACTTTTTTCCCTTCAGTAATTCAATTTGTTTTGCAAGTGTAATTTATTATACAGTATTTAAAAGATCAAGTTACTGCATGACACTGTTAAGTTATGCAAACGTAACATGATCTGCATTATTTTCAAATTATGACATTATATATATGACATCACATTTTAGTGGGTGTACACCAATAATTTCTTAAGAATGCTTTTATTGTGAAACATGCCGTTTTGTTCTGGAAGTTACAACTTAAGCTCATAATTTGACTATATTATACTATACAAATATGCAGGGGGACCTCTAAAAGGTTGATAACCACTGAGCTAGATGCCACCGAAAATGTCTATTTAATGAGCACATGAGATCCTTGAGAACACTGGTGTTAATGTTTTTTACTATAATTGTGTTTGCCAGATGTTGTTCCTTGCAACTTTTTTCCCCACCTGGGAAGGAGGAGCTGGAGTTTATGATTTTGTAGGGGTAAGTGCCAAAGTGATATCGTACTCAGTACTCACTAGCCGCAACATTAGGTACATTTGCACAAAAGATGAGATTGAAAGCAAAGGTTTCAACAATTGGGCCTACATAAAGACTTAATTGGTTTTGTGATCCCGTTTGTAACCTGAAATGTTCATAACTTGAGGTAATGTTCCCCAATGCAATGAATCCATTCCAGCCCTAAAAATAAGTTACATTTATTTATTTTATTGTGGTTAAAATTTTGAAATAAGGGAATTTTATTCACATAATTATGAAAAGAATAAAACATGATAGTTATTGCTCATTAATCTTTAAAGGTGCTTTATGGGGTTTGTCACCTTTTTTTTACTCACGACTGCCACCTCTGGCCTTAAGTGTAACTGCAACCTCTGTGTCAAGCTTGTGCAGGGTGCGAGTGAGAATACGTGCGCTCGAATAAACTCCAGTTTTCTTCAGTCTGAGATGGAGTTTAGGCTGTGTTTGTTTTATTTTTATTTTTCCAGTTTCCACCCCAATTGTGTCGTACGCTAACACTAAATGTCTGCCGGGACGAGCATGACGTCACCGTTCACCACTCCATCCCCCCACCCCCACCCGAACACACCACAGCAAAGGGAAGATACAAGCTAATAGGCGCAATCACAGTTAAAAAGTCAGGGCTCTTTTTACTCATCTGGGCATTGGTGGTGCATACATAATGTACAAAAAGCTTTTAATATTAACATTTTAAACTCTACAGTGCAACTTTATTGCATGGGTAAAGATTTCAGTCATTTTCAAAACGAGACGGGGTGCACCTCATAAACAAGTCCCCATGAGGACTGCATGTTTACTCTTTATAGTCCCTACACTAAACTGACATTGCTTTCACGCATGGAATTTATTAATTTCGAAGTACCACCATAAAAGTTCTTGAAAAAGTATTGCATTTTAATATATGGGTGAGGTCTTAAATTTCATTCTGTGTGTAATGTAAAAACATATCGAGAGAGAGAGAGAGAGAGAGAGAGAGAGAGTCGAGTCCTCCACACACTACGCGGCTAATTTAAATGTAGGAGGGGAAAGAGGATGTTTTAATCGCTTTTCACTGTTTGGAACTTATTCACTGAAGAAAAGGAAAAAGGTTGAATTGTCAGCATGCTGCATGAGCTAGTTGCTAACCCGCTACATGCTAACGTGAGTCAGAGTTCCACCTTCCTTACATATCACGCACCGATGTACTATTTAAACACCATATTAACAATAACAATTTCAAAATTGGCGACTGGGATAAAAGTTCGTTTTGCGGCAGCGTCGCGTAATTAGGTCTTAATTACGGTGCGTGTGTGCGTGCGTGCGCGCGCGCACGTGTGTCTTTGTGAGAGATGAAGGTAAGGTTATCTGGGAATTCCGGACACCCGTTTGTCCGTTCCCATTCGACATTCCATGGACCCGTGAACAGCGTACAGTACAATGTGGGGCAAATTACGTCGTGTGAATACTATCTATAACAGGGATGCCCAAGTCCTCGAGAGCCACTATCCAGCCTGTTTTCCACGATTCTCTCCACTAACACACTTGATTCATGATCAGGATCATCATCAGGCTTCTGCAAAGCTTGCTTATGAGTTGATCATTAGATTCAGCTGCGCTGAAGGAGGGAGACATGAAAAACAGGCTGCATAGGGGCTTGGACACCACTGATCTAGAAGCTTCGTTTCACATCTCTAATTGTTTTTGTAAATAACGGCTGTGACCAAAAAATAGGCTTTGTCATGTCATGTCATGTCATGTCACATGTCATTGTCGTGTGCTCCTATTGGCTCAGCAGCACAAAGTATCATGGTCTACTCTAAATGCTGTGTTTTGGCTAAAGTGGGCAAAAAGTAATGTTTTTTGATGGAGATGTTTAAAAATAGTTTCTGGTTTGAGTAATTTATGGATAATAACTGCCGCAAAGGCCAAAACATTCATAATTAAAATAAAACTGTACAAATAAACTAACCACCAGAGGGCGCTAGTACTGCACACATGGAATACAACCTCATCTTTTTAACAGATGTGCTGCTTTTAATTTCGTGACCTGACGAAAATGATATTGTGGCAATTTTATAATGCGATGATGCGCAGAGGGTGCGTCCCAGCTTGAAACAAGTGAAGAATGGAAGCATAGAAGCTGCTGAAACAGAAATGTTTGATGTGCTGCTGTGCGAATGATAAATTTTTTCAAGAAGATTTTGTGCAAAAGTTGAATTGTTCGTAAATGGGGACGTTCGTAACTCGCTGCAATTCTAAACTTGCCTGTTCTCATCATACTGCTGATACTGCTGACACAGCAAGAGTTTTCACTCTTGGGAGCAAAATCTTCTTTTTTAGATTTACGTAACTCTAAATACAAAACAAATGCTCAACTGACCAACAAAAAGCCTTACAAACATAATGTCATATCCTGTATTTAATAGTAATAATAGTGACATAATTCCCTATTTTGATTAAAACTTCTTCAAGTGATTTATTGCCAATATGTTAATGAGCTACTAGCGCTGTACTGCACTGCACCATACTCAAAAGATATTTTAAATATTTTGTTTACCCAAATGCAAAATATTGTAAATGTGTGTATCAGGAATTTATGAAAGCAACAGTGGACCTTGCAGACCTGTTAGGCCTCCATCTTGTCATGTCACGCAATGCCGGCAAAGGAGAATACAAAATAATGGTGGCCGCTATGGGCTGGGCAACTGCAGAACTTGTAATGTCAAGGTAAGCACGTCCTCCTCTCCTCTCCTTTTTTTCCCAATAATTGACATCACTTGGTTTTATGCCATTTAGACACATAGTTCAGTTTCATCAAGCAAGTGTTCATATCAAACTGTCTGCTTGTGGTTGTGCAGATGTCTTCCTCTCTGGGTTGGAGCCAGAGGGATCGAGTTTGACTGGAAATATATCCAGATGAGCTTTGACTCCAATATTAGTTTGGTGAGTGTCTGTCATTTATGTTCTTGTCCACTTGGGTTCTCTTTTTGTCACATTATTTTTGTTCACGCTAGCACTGGCAACACATTCCCTCTGATTCAATTTTACAACCATAGCAACGTGTGAAAAGATAGTTCCTCTCTGTGGTCAGACAAGCACATCGTCAAAATGTTTTGATTTCTCTTTCTTTCTGTCTGTGTACAGGTCCATTATATTGCCATGGCAGCAGTCGTGTGGATGTTCACACGCTATGACCTTCCCAAGAGCTTCAGGCTCCCTGTTACTGTGCTGCTGGCACTGTGTGTCTACAAGTCCTTCTTAATGGAGTAAGTGCATCCTCAATATGCTCCTCAATATGCTCATTGTTGAATTAACACGAAACAAGAGAAGAGAGCATCTCATTTATGTTTTGGTTACTAGAATTTAACGGGAACATCCTCGTAAAATTTAATACCCATCATCACAAAAATCTTTCATATATATATATATATATATATATATATATATATATATATATATATATATATATATATATATATATACTGTATCAAAAATTGTAACCAGTAATTGCATTGATTAACAGACATCCATGTTATTTAAATTGCATCAAAGTAAAAAATAAATAAAAAGCACATCCAACGCAGGTATCTGGACATTTGGGCTTATTTGAAGAATGAATCTTACATTTTTTAGACGCTCAGAGGCCGACTTCACATAATTTAATTCCAATTAATCTAATTGAGTCAAAACAGATTAAGAGGATACACGAGTCTTAATGCTTCAGACTACAGCAAATGACTGTTTGACAAACAATAATACTGCATTAGGATAAGCGCTACGGATAATGAATGAATAAATGAATGTTTGTTCATTAATATTGAAAAGGAGTGCATGAATAATGCAGTGTACTTTCTCTAATATATTACATTTTATTTGTAAGCACTTTCTCTGGCCTCCAAGGACATTGTACAAGAATAACACAGCATTAAAAATAGGATTTGACAGAAAAACAAATGAAATATCTGTGTGTTGAGAAGCCTCTCTCGCAGACTGCTACAGATTATATTAGTAGTGTTGTTCCGATACCCTTTTTTGGCCCCCAATTCCGATACCCATCTTTGCAGTATCGGCCGATGCCTAAGTTTTTTTTTTTCTCAACATGAAAAAGCTGTCCTGCCATTGGTTCAGAGCATTCAAGGGCCATGCCTTAGCTCGGCATGCAGTGAACATGTCACACACACATCAGTGAATGTCGTGCATGAGCAAGACACAAGATGCTGCATCCAAAGTCCTATATTAGTGTCGGAATGAATGGTATCGGCATGTTACTTGTTCGTACTCACCGATACCACTGCTTTAATGCAGTATCGGGGCCGCTGCCGATACCAGTATCAGTATCGAAACATTACATATTAGTAGCACCAACATTATTTTGACTAAGTGTAGGATATGCTATGTTAAAAAAAAAGAAAAACGTTGGGCAAGGAAATACAGGCAATGTTGGGCTTTTTTTTGGAAAGTGATGCAGTGTTGTTGCCCCAGAACGGCTCTTACAAGAAGTGCAGACCCAGGAACTTGTTGACGCTCACCCTCTTTCTTGTAGAACTGTTGATGGTTGCAATATGTATACGTGTTCCAAGCTACTGGGAAGTCATCTGAAAAATGACCTCTGCCGTCAAATTTGTGGTTAACTGGGGCAGGTGGCTACTAAGTGTATTCAGTCAATAGTTCTGTGCTAGTACTTTTCAAGGTCTACATGGCATCAGAAGTTTTTACTTTTCAAAGACGAGGTGATCGCTCCTCCATCAACGCTGTGTTCCTCTATGCATTTCCATCCCAACACAGAAAAGAACGGTTTTACTATTCGAAAGAGTAGTTTTAGATAATGGTTAACTTGGAATGCATTATATTATTTAGTACACTACAAAAGGCATTTTTCTGAATGACAAAGATTTTGAGAAAATAGATTTTCAGAGTGTAAAGGCTTTTTTTACTCTTTATACTCTGTCCAAACATTCACCATTCAAAAGTCTCAAAAATATGACTAATTTAAATAGCACTGTTAGATTTGAATTGGAAAACAGGCAGCCTGTAGTATGAATTGTTAAACATGTGTACTTTGAACACTTGTATGTTTTAACTTGTTTTACACCTTTTGTACATGCAGATTGTTCATCCATGCCTTCCTCTTGGGCAGCTGGACGGTGTTGTTGGTGAAAGCTGTGCTGACTGGTGCCATCTCTCTCTGCTCGTTATTTCTCTTTGTCACCCTGGTGCACAGTAACTAAGTCCAAACTAGTTTTATGGACTGGTCTAACATCCAGGCCACCAACTGGTAATGAAGCGAGTTCATCCAGACTTGTTTTTTTTCTCAAATTGTTGATTTGGGGGATCTTCAGTGGAGCTTATTCTTTTGTGGGTGGATACAAGTAACATCAGAAGACTTTTTCGTATTGTATCGACTGAAACGCTGAGATTTTGTCAAAAAGTGTATTTTTTTTATCATGATCACAAATCAAGCCATTGTAAGTAATATTAATGTTCTGTCTTTGTTTAATGACTAGGGGACATATTCTCCCGGGTACTTAAGTCAGAAATGGTGCGCTGCCCTGCATTTATTTAGCTGCACAGAGTCTCCCATCAACGCTCCTTCTTGAAATGTACGCAGTCATGGTGGAGTGATATATAAATGACGGCGTCCCCTGTCAAATCTAACGGTGTTGTGCGTATTCTCACAAAGACTTACCAGTAAGCATCTTTCCTCTTACGCGATCAGGAGGTTATACTAAGGACTAGCGCCTCTTGAAGGTGAAACATCAAATTGCACGTTTTGATTCAATTAATTATTATTTTCGGCCAAGTCACGTCGAGCGGCTGCTGTCTCGTGCCTTGGAGTTTTTTCTGAAAGCGCATCGTTCCAATGGTAGTAATTGTAAGTTATATTTTGAAACATTTGTTTTTATTTGGCATATTCCAATCGTGAAATCCACAGAAGTACCACACGCTCGGGTCAACGCTTACACAACGGCCGGCTGACTCACTTTTCAACTAATGGAAGAGCTCCAAATAGTCACAAGCACAGCACTCTGATTAAATTACTTTTATTTAGGGGTGTCAGGCGATTACATTTTTTAATCGTATTACTTCTATAGTTAACTTTCGATTAATCACAAATTTTACATCCGTTCTAAATGTTCCACAAAATGTACAGTAAAAATGTTTTTCTAAGTTTTCATACTCTTAACATAAAAGTGGGAAAAATGGTAAACTAATAGAAATATGGCTGCATCTTGTAGTTATTGATACAGTAATTTCATAATAATTCATAAAATTGAGTTAAAATTAAAAATATGTTCTGGACGGTAAAAAACGAGTGTGATATTGATTTGTGTTGATTGAGGTAATTTCCTGCCACTAGATGGCATTATTGCATTTGTAAGACATTGGTGACAGCTCAGTGCATTTTTCTGTTCATATTAAGAGCTATTTTATCTTTAACATGAAGTAACTTGTGAAATTCTGCACATTTTAAAATTGTAAAATACTACTTGACCCCAGTCTCCACAAATATATGCATTATTATTACGTTTATTAAAGTACTGCTAAATTTTGACGTGGACGTGTCTGCGGCGTTGCGACTGGAATTCCCCCAGTACAGGCTTACCAAGTAAGGGGCTGTCATTAATCGAACTTTAAATTTACTCAAAATTAACACCCCTACTTTTATATTCAGAATGTGAATAATACACATGCTTCTTAACTGTATCCCGTTACATGAGACGCACGCGTCACTGCTGACGATCAGTATATAACTTCCCAATCCATTCTCAAGTCACCCTCACATTTGAAATGACAAATATTATTCCAAATGGATCTGCATGGAATATACTTGCCTCAAGAAAACTCCACAATGCGGGACTTGCAGACATCCCCCCATTTCAACGGGTCACACCTCTTTGGTGGCTAAGTGTGAGTTTTCACCTGTTATGTAGGTGGGGGAGTCAGACGCCGAGAAGGGAGATTCGCCGTGCATTGAAAGTGTGTAAGAAATTGATTTATGAGCGAACGGGAGAATATGCCCCTAGATTAATAACACATTTTCATCATGCATTTGCGTGGACGCTATAATTGTAATTTTATTTATATACAACTTTTCAGCACATGTTGTATGTCATGACATAAGAACTGAGAATGAGCAACGAAGTTAAACATTTTCATCACAGATAAATAAATATGACCTGTGTGTGATGAATCCACCTGGAATGTTTTAATACTAACAGCACCATTACCTGGTCATTTACCTAAATGTACCAAAACAAATTTAAAACATGTTACCCATAATGAAGTGTCACTATATGTGTAGCAAATACCTGGGACACGTTATTTCAAAAGAAGAAATTATGATAGCCATCTGTAATTCTTCCTCAAATCTGGATTAAACAATATTCCACTTGCCAGAAGGCCTGTACACTGTATACTTTTTGTTGGAAGATGTTCTGAGATGACTTTCCTGCGAGATTTGAATAAATGTGACTTAAGTTTTCTTCTCTTGATTGATTAGACTGCACAGGGTATGAGGGATTTGGTTTTTCTTAGTGAACTTGTCAGTAGGTTACTGTAAATGTGGCATTTCTCTCCAATAAAAGACAATTTGATCCATATCTCGACATTTTAAGTTGAACAATTCGGTTCAATTTGATGCCTTCATCTTTTAAATCAGTATCAACTTTCCTATTCAAATCGTTTTTTGTTACATCCCTAATATGTACAATTGCAAATTCTAACACATAGCCTACCCATTTTTAAAATCTACTGGCCACAACATCAGGTACAACATCAGGTACAATCTCATGGGATCCTTTACAAGAGTTTTACAAGATCTCACAAAAGTGAGTACTTATATTTATGCAGATATTGAATTAAATCCTTTCATGGGACAACACTGAAGTCTGAAGAAATGACACATTGACAGTTGACACAATGAAAAGTAGCCATTGTACAGAATATATAACAGTATAAAGTTATTGTTCTCCCAAAATAACAAAAAAAAAAAACAGCCATTAATAACTAAATTTCTGGCAACAAAAGTGACTACACCCTCTGAGGGGAAATGCCCATATGTGTCAACATTTCCAGTAGTGCCCTAACTCTCTTGGGCATGGAGCTCAACAGAGCTTCACAGGTTGCCATTGGAATCCTTTTCCACTCCTCCATGACGACATCATTGAGCTGGCAGGTGTGCGAGACCTGACACTCCCACTTCAATTTGATGACGCCCCAGAGATGTTCAATAGAGTTTAGTTTAATCATGTTCCGTTTTAGAATGTCACAGTACATGTTGATGTTGGCATTCATATGGTTCCAATTAACTAGCGCCCCAGCACTCTCACCATGCTTGACTGTAGGCAAGACGCACTTGTGTTTGCGCGCCTCACCTGGTTGGCACCACACACGCTTGACACCATTTCAACCAAATAGTTTATTTTGTTCTCATCAGACCACATGACCAGTAATCCATGTCCTTAATCTTCTTGTTTTTGCCGGCTTTCTTGTGCATCATCTTCAGAAGAGGCTTCCTTCTGAGACGACAGTCATGCAGACCAATTTGGTGCAGTGTGTGCCCTATGCTATGAGCATTGAAAGGCTAATTTCCAATTCTCTCCCTCCACTTCCGGGTTTTCACCCTTCAACTATGTTTCCGGTTTGCGGGCCGCGTCCCAGTATTTGCGCTTCCGCATTTGTGCCTCTCGGTTCTTGTCGACGGGTTCGAGGCTGCGAGTGTGTAGTGTCTGTCTCAGTGTCCGTAGCATTTCAGATAGCTGAGACACCCTCTCGCCGATGAGCGGGAGCGCCGCGGTTGGGGGGCGCAGGGGTGGGGTTGCGAGTGTTTGAAAGCGGCCAGCAGTGGCCGGAAACGGCGCTGATGTGTAAAAGTCTGAAGTCCGTTGCATCTACCTCATTCACTACAACAGACCTTTTCAGATAATGAGTAAGCCAGCTGCATCGTTCTTTCTCGTCTTTAGTGAACCAGAAGTACAAATCCGGAAATGAAAGTGCACGCTCCAAAATAACGCGAGACCTTGTATGCATGCAAAATAAAGGCAGAATTATATCTTCAATTATTAATATCAAATAAAAACATGAATTTACGTAAGTGACTTAATATTGTAAACACCAGAATAAATAATAATTAAATCAAACTGTGGATACACTTACATTACCAAATGATTCCCCGAATGCGACCTCTGCTGCTGCTCACTGCTCCATCAGGGGATGGGCCAAATGCGCAGAAAAAACTTACATGATCAAGTGGTAACCTACTTTAACTTTAAAGGGCGGTATTTTAAGCCCTTCCAAAGTTAACTATATGTATATAATGATTAAATCTTACCATTGACACGATGGCAATGTAATTTATGAAAATTTCCTGGCTATTTTTCTATTTATATTTATGCATTTTAGCTATAAATACAACGCCCGGTTCAGTTAAACCCCTCCCCCAGTCTGGTTGCCGTACCCCTCTCGTCCTAAGCCGGCTGCTGCACGCACCACCCACAAAACTCTGGAGCGCTGCGTTCAAACACTCCTCTGCCACGCAAGACCTTGAAGTACAACCGCCTCTTCTTTAAATGTGGAAATTGGATAGATGTTAAATTCTTCAATAAACATTTGAAACACAACGGCTCCTTTGCCGCAAGACATTGTAGTGAGTGGAGGAGGAGTGGAGGGGGACGGAGAAAAAAAATCCCAGAGGGGGACACAAAGCTGGGACCTTCTGCTTCTTCCAGTTAGGCTCAACAGTGCAGAAATTGTACTTGTAGTTTACACAAGTGTCAGCCACAACCTTTCTGGGAATTTAAGACGGCCAATTGTCATTCCACTTTGGACTTGCAAATGTGAAGGATAATTGATTGCTTTAAATTCATTTTGACAGAATGTTTACTGATTAAAGGCTGCTTTTATCACTATCCTGCGAGCGGATCCGTATCTGATGACGTCATAAGAGTGAGCACTCACTTGTTTCTCGGGAATTACTCGTGCTTGGAGAGCAGAATCACTTAGAATTTCTCATAAAGGGGTGACGACAGGAAATACCACTTCGGTGATGTTTTTGGTGAGGAATTAGCATTTTAACATAGCTAAAAGCTCCAAAAAGTTGATTTTTCACGTTACTGTCCCTTTAAGATTCGGCCTAAAACAATATTGAGGTCAAACCAAACTGTTTTTCACTATTTTTTTTTGCATTGTTCACTAAAATATTGTTTTACAACATATAATTTATTGTGTTTGTTTTATGATAAATTCATTTTACAATAATTCAGGCTGCTTGTGTTACCAGGAGTAAATATGGACGAGTTTGTGAACTTTCATTCATTGAACTGGCTCGGCTACAACACTGCTGTATTCAAACCACAAGTCATACATCTGTCCCCTGTACGAGTTGAGTTCACGATGCACATCATTTTGTGCCCCCCCTTTCCACTTAGCGGGTGCTTCAGGGGGCCCACAACGCTTGCATTTTTAGCAAGCCTCAATGCTCATGGCTGTTCACTAATACGCATATACACATTGCTTTGTCTGTTGACTCACTGAGGCTTGTGTATGCACGAAAAACGAAAGCTTGGAAACACTAATAGCCTGACAAATGCTTTGCACATTCCACTCTGAATTGAACAAGTGTGACCTGGCAGCATATAGCCAGTATCTCTAACTACATAATGTCTGCGGATCTGGGTCTTAAATTAAATTTGACCTTAATTATCCATAAGAATTATACTTTATGTAATAAATCTGACTTACAAATGTTTAAAAAAAATGCTAGCTATAACCTGACATTGTCGTCAAACTACAAAATTAATGGTTTGTCAGCCGAAGTAGGAGGAACTTGCTTACAATCACACAAACTACCTTATAGAGTGAGGCGTGACGTGTACCATCAGTCCTCCTGCAGGTCTCCAGTCAGCATGTCTTGGCCCAGCTACATCAAGTACCACGGCCTGCCCCTGCCACCCGGAGCTCACTCCGAGGAGAGCTTGGAATATGCTGAGAATTTCTCTGTGGAGGACACCGATGTGTTTTCTGTGACTTATCCCAAATCAGGTACTATACACATACTGTTTAGTTTTGTCTTGAGTTCCACTCTGAAGAACATGGAATAATTATTTGTGAATCTGAGACTCTATATGTATAACAAAATGTAACATGAGGAAGATTCAATAGTGTTCAATAATGATAGTGATAAGATGCTGGTAATTAAATGAATTGAGGGAAACAGTGGCATACAAGTGCATGCATTATAGTACACTATAGGGAAAAGTAATTTTATTTGTACATTTTCTTTTCACTGTGCGCATTATAAATAAACACCTTGAATTTGTGATTTTATGCCGGAGTTGCCACCTGTGTGTGTGTGTGCATGTGGGGGTGTGCGTGCGCGTGTGTGTGCTTGAGTGAGTGTGTGCTTGAGTGAGTGTGAGCTCCGAGCTTCTGAGCAGTGGCTACTAAGTTAATTTTAGGAAAACAACTTTAACTGTTTTTTTTTGTTTATTGTACTTCTGTAAACAATTTCAAACTTATTTGGTTCACCTCAGACCTGCAACGTTCAGCACAAATGCACCAACTGTAACCATTATCATCAAGTCTTTGGCGTCATATGATATGCTTTGAATTTCAGTGGAAGGTGAACGTGTTGTTTTATATCTGCTAAGCTCCACAAAAATGTAATTTGCTCAGTTTAGCATTGTCGTTTTTGGTAGAGTAGACAGGTAGAATAGAATTGTCCTTGGTCTCATTTTGAAAGACAATGTATGTGAACTGATGTTAAATTATTATTGTTAGATAAATATTTCATCCATAGCTCCAAATGGAGAAAGATGAAGCTGTCTTCGTCTGTTTTCATGAAAAGCCTCACAGGCAACCACCTCAGCTCTTTAAGACTGATGAAAAAGGAAAATGCAATAGCCCTACTCAGTGCATATACGAGTTGGGTGTCTTTAGATGACTTCTAGCCTCACTTATAGGGATGCACATGTATGTATGTATGTATGTATGTATGTATGTATGTATGTATGTATGTATGTATTTTTTTTGTTAATTTATTTATTGACTTATTGATTTGTTTGTTTGTTTTATTCAATTGTTTATTCGTCTTTGTTTACTCAGGGTTTTTTTTTGTGCTTGTGACATTTGTTGGTTTGTTATGTGCCTCGTGCCTTTATATATGGCGTTTACATGTTGTATTCAATGTGCCAAATCGTACATTTAATGAAGAATACTGTATATAAAAATAATAATAATAATTAAAAAAAACAGCCATTAAGCTGGCGGAAGTGAAGAAATGCTGTGCTTACTTTCTGTACCCTCGGACATTTGCCCACATTAAAATTGGTGGTCGTTTTATTGTCTCCTTTTACACCTTGGGTGGTCATATTAACTTTTTAAGGTCGCTAAAAAACAATAACCGTAAATATGCAGGCTTGGACGTTGTCTAAAATATCTTGTTGGAAACACATCGTTTCGTAAATTCTCTTGTACGTGAACGTCTCAGCGGATCCGCCTAGCTCAGTGGCTCTTCCCTCGATAGTTGTAAAGACAAAAACAATGTCTATAGATGAGTTTTATTTTATGCACTATGGACGTATGTTGCCGAAGGAAACCCACTCTCAAGAAAGCCTGACATTTTTTGCACAGGAATTCACGTTTAAAGACGATGACGCCATTGCCGTCACGTATCCAAAGTCAGGTCAGTGTTGTTGACTCCCTGCCCCAATGTTTTCTGTGGTTTGCCGTGGTCCTCAATCGCGTACAGTAGTTTAATATTAGCACACACAGATGGAGTCCATGTAAATGTTTTTCAACCACCTCTGAGTTCTGTAATCAGCACAGAGGTATGCTTTGTGATAAAGTGTAATGTGATACTTGGTTGATTTAATCTGGATAAATCAGAGGTTCCCTTAAACCTAGGTGATTTTGTTTCTATACTTACTATATGATGATGCTGTCTCTATGCCAAATGGCTAGCTGATAATAAACACTAGTTGTCATTAAAGAAAAGAAAAATCTCTATTCAAATTGTGTGTCATTGAAACTTGGTTGTTTGGACAATGAAAGGGAGCCATAGAAGTATACGAAATATGTCTTTGCTTTATTCAAATGATTAGCAACATTACGTTTAGGTGTGTGCATCTGATTGTGAACTGTGTATTACTTTACAATTACAAGTTATTTTAAATGTATAATTCTAATTAAACAAACTACATAGATGGAAATTGTGAAAAGCAATTATGTGGTAATTTTGCACAGCTGTGCTTAAAGGATCTTTGTGCAGTTTGTCACTTTTTTACTCGCGACTGCCACCTCTGACCCAAAGCTTAACTGCAGCATCTGTGTCAGGCTCGTTCATGGTGCGCGTGCGAGTACGTGCACAATCTTAATGCGACAGTCACAGTTGACAAACTGAAGACATGAATTCTAATGAGATGAGAAAAACTCACCTCCCCTCCCCAAAGAAAGTGTGTAGTGTGCAGTGTCCGCACACTCTATTATAAACGGAAGAAAAAAGCTAATAGGTGCAGTCAGAGTCAAACAGTTAGGGCTCTTCGTACTCATCTCGGCATTGGTGGAGCATACATGATGTAGAAAAAGCTTTAATATTACCTTTTTAAAAGGCTTAATGCACCTTTAAAAGTTTACATACCCTTGAGGTGCGTAAACGTTTGAACACAACTACTAATGTACAAAAGCTAAACGTCACTTATTGACACAAAAATGCTGTGAATCGTCACCAAAATTCACACGCACATCTATACTCATATCAACTTTAACCTCAGAAAATATCAATAGTATTTTGGATTTTATGGGCATTAAGCTTTTGTCTCATCATGCAGTACACTCATATGTTTACATGTAAACTTACAAACACAACTGTACATGCTTACATAGGGTTGCACGATATTGGAAAAACATGCGATACGCGATATAGTTGTTGAATATAGCAATATCAATATTATTGCGATATTTAACTTGTACCTAAACAAATGACATTTTTATTATCTAATAAAACAATTAAATTTTCTCATGCAGCAAGATATCTCAAAATATTCTTAGTTAATTGCAATTACCCTGGAATCTAATGGTTGAATATTATCTAGGGCCTTGATAATATTCAACTATTAGATGGTGATGCACATTTAAGTTTGCGTCTCACTGGTCAAATTTAGATACGATTCCATGTGAAACATATTGCATGTCTTTGCGATAAGCATATTGAATGGCTCAACATTGCAATATCAATATTTTTTCAATATCTTGTGCAGCCCTACTTGTTCACAAGATTATACTACTTTTGGCATACACTGCATGTACAGTAATGTACATTGTAATGCAAAATGCTCTCCTCTGCAGGTACAATTTGGATGCAAGAGATCCTCCCGCTGGTGCTGAATGGTGGGAACTTGACCCCCATCCAAACCATTCCCAACTGGGATCGAGTTCCCTGGCTAGAGGAGAAAAGATTAAAAGTAGTTGTGGATCAATTGGCTTCTCCACGAGCACTGGTCACACATTTTCCTTACCAACTTATGCCACAGTCCTTTTTCTCCTCAAAAGCCAAGGTTCGTTCTGGTTGAAAATAGAGTGCTGTGTCTCCCTTTAGCAGCTGCAATGTCATCCTGAGTTTGACACATTTTCCCCCTTTGGCAGGTGATCTATGTAATGAGGAATCCCAAGGATGTCATTGTGTCTTCCTATTACTTCCACCAGATGGCCACTTTCCTTGAAGACCCTGGAACCTGGGATCAGTTTATTGACAAATTCCTGGAAGGAAGAGGTTTAGTTTGATATATATATATTTTTTCCAGATTTTTTTTTTTTACAGCGTTTTTCTCTTTCTCTCTCTCTCTCTCTCTCTCTCTCTCTCTCTCTCTCTCTCTCTCTCTCTCTCTCTCTCTCTCTCTCTCTCTCTCTCTCTCTCTCTCTCTCTCTCTCTCTCTCTTCAGACTCTGGGCTGTTTTAAATTGTGAAGCATTTGCATTAGATATCTGGTTAGAAATATGAATGAGCTTTGTAGAGTATGAATACAAAATTAATATTCGACTTTTGATAGCTAGCCTATTCCGTATCAACCTTACTTTCTAGCTCAGAGTATTATTACGCAACACTTTTGTTACAGTTCAATCACTGGCTCACTTTTCTCACATTTATTCCAGTATTAAGGCCCATACAATGGATGAGATCTGTTTTCTTGTAATTGAGGTATAATGTTGGGACCTGTTATAAGACAATACAGTCATTAGGTTTCACATTGTTAAAAAAGATCCCCAGAATATTAGGAACACATCTTGTTATGATGCAGCACAGTTCTCCACCACTGCAGACTAGGAATGTAACGATAATGGCAATATCGCAATCTTAAAATTGCCACGATATTGTCGTTGTAAAGTTCTGGTAATAAAAGCAGCACGTTTGTTAACTCATTTGCTCCCAAAACTGTATAAATACGTTCTATTTTAAATATTACCATGCTCCCAAAGACATATTTTACACGTTTTTTTAATGTTTTGTTTTTTTATGCTAGAGCTACAGACGGCTTTGATGCAGCCTCTGAACTGAAGAGAATGTATGAGGCAATGGTAGTTATTACAAAAACGGCCAGCAGGTGCCAGCAGATTATAAGATATTACCCAGGGCCATGTTGCAACAAGCTGTTTCCGCCACAGTTTTGAACAGATTTGTAAATGATGATGAAACTTGCCTATTTTCTAATGCTAATTGCTGCAAAACTGAAACAGATACTTTTTTTGGTAGTTTTTATGGCAATAGAACACAATATTTTGTAGTAGGCCTTGCAAAATCATTCAAAATCCAGTAAAACAACCGGGAGCAAAGGGGGTTGCTTCAGTGAAAATGGCTAAGAGTGAATGAGTTAAAAAGGCCAGGTTGTTTTCCATTTAGAGTAGAATAGAATATAACTTTATTTGTCTGTTAAGATAAACAGAAATTCATCTTTAAACACAGCTTTCAAATCAACATCCAACACTACCTCAAATACCACAATGATAGAGAGAAAATACAATAAAATTTGATGCTTAATAAAAACAGTGCTACTTAGGGCCATTTAATTTTTTTTTATTGCTGTAGGGATAAATGATTTCTTGTAAATATTCCTTTGGGCCAGTGGTGTTGTGTAACGTTTGCCTGATGGCAGCAATGTCATCTGCATATTTTAAAATAGTCATTCCTTCTCTGTTAGAGGTGATGTGATAAGTGCAAACAGAGAAGGGAAGTGGTGACAGTACACAGCCCTGAGGAAGACCTGTTTTTAAAACCAATTGGTTAGACCTAAAACCATTTAAAAACACATGCTGTGATCTATCACATAAAAATTCCTTAATCCATAGAATTAAAGTGGTATGCACTTGAAGGGAAGAGATTCAGTCAAGCAGTGTGTTATTATTTACAGTACTAAAAGCAAATGAAAAGTTCGTAAATAAAATCATTGTGTGGGGACTTTGAGAGTCCAATTGTCTAGTTACTCTGTCCAAGAGCATGAGACTTGTGTCCGCCGTGCCTCGTTTTGCTTTGTAAGCAAGCAAATTGAAGTGGGTCCAATCTGACAACCAGTAAAGACTCCACCCTCTCCATACATTTACAGCGGATCGAGGTCAGGGCCACTGGCCTGTAGTCGTGAAAATCCTTGGGTCGTGCTTTTTTTGGAAGGTGGATGATTGTTAATTCCTTTCATTGTCCGGGGACTTGTGCAGGTCCAACTCTCTGGTGGTTATTTTATTTATGCAGTTTCACTTTAATAGGTAGGTTAATAGGTTTTGGCCACCTACATTTAAGACCCATGCTAAGCGCCAGATGAAGGGGATTGTAAACACGCTTCCAACCCCCCCCCCCCCCCACACACACACAAAATTTTGCTTTTTTTTCTAACATGAGTTGTTGTTGTTTTTTACATTGTCATGCGCTTTATTTATTTATTTATTTTTGTAGCGCCAAGTTCCCCACATATCGTGAGGTTCATGTTGTGACAGCATCGCATGGTGGCGTTTGGACATCATTACATCCCTAATCAATCGACCGTTGTATTGAACATACACATATGCATATGTACATTGATTTTAAATTATTTTTCATTCCTTTTGGACACAAATTGACAAAACATTCTGTGTGGTGAGTCTGCAGTGATGTTTGGCAAATGGACTGACCATGTCAAGAGCTGGAGGCACACAGAGCTGGGAGACAGAATCATGTATATTACATATGAACAGATGATTCAGGTAAAAGTATTTGAGTTTTTGCATAATCCACACATTTAGATTAATTGAGAAGCATTCATACCTTGCAGGACCTTCCTGCAGCTGTACGTCTTATTTCCAAATTTCTGGGAAAGAACCTGAGTGACGAAGACATCGAGAAAATAGCCAACCATTGTTCTTTCAAGTCCATGCAGTCCAACATCATGTCCAACTTCAGTTTGGTCCCCAAGATATACATGGACTCTGACAAGTCTCAATTCCTTAGGAAAGGTGAGGCAGCTGTCTTTTTTTCTGATTTCTGCTGCTCATTTATTTTTTGAAGGGTGTAAGCTACCGTTTTCTTCTCAACTGTATGCAACACGGTGAACGAGTAAAAACATGCATGGCTTACAGTTTTGTCTCTGCATTAGGTGTTGTTGGAGACTGGAAAAAACATTTTAGCTCAAAGCAACTGGCCCACTTCTCCTCAGCCATTTACAAGGAGCTGGAGGGGGAGAGCTTCACTCTGCCATGGAGCCTGGATGGTGCCGCAGATGTTACAAACATGGATGCATAAATTGAAATGTCATAACTGCTGATTCTGAATTAAGTTACCTAATCCTGAAATATTACACACAACATATAAAGCCCTTTTCCTTGTTGCTAATCTAGTTAGCATTGTACCTGACATTGATTGTGATGTTAGGGCTGACAGTTTTAGTGTTTCACATGAGCCCTGGCAGGCTTCATTAGCAACATACACTAACTGGTACCTTTATTAGGTACACCTGCACAATTGAATGGGATCCAATACAAGACCTGTATTAAAATAAGGGCGGCTATGGATGTGTTGCTTAACAAACATCATATATACCTACGGCCATACTAACAAGCTTCCTACCTTGCGGTACATATCACAGCATTCATTTATTTTTAGTAGGTACTTGTTTGTCTTATTTTCCTATATAGGTACAGATGGGATGGTGAAACATTTTTGTTTTAATTTCATTTTACATGTGCCTTTTTGAGTATGTGAAAGAACAAAATAAATTGCTATTTTCATGAAATTGCTTTGCTGATGGATTTATTGCTGGTTATGTTTTGTGGGATCATAAACGTTTGCTCCTAAGCGTTTTACATCACTATAATGGTTTAGAAAATATTGTTTTACTCTTTATTCAGCTCCATATTCATATATGCCAAAGTGACAGAACAAATCAACCGAAAATGAATAGATAAACAAGTCAATTAGTGCATGGCTTTTGCGGATACTAAATGCTTAGCATCTCTGTGCAATATAATGCCAAGGGAGTGTATGCATTCATTTGTATAAGTCTGACAGTCAAGCTCAGACATGCTAAGTAAGAATAGAAAATAACAAAATGAACGTGTCGTAGTTTATTGTCTGAACGGTCTTTTTTTAACAAGCGAAAATGGGCTTCCATATTTAACCGATAGGTGGCAGCAGATGAACAAGTTCTGCCATCTTTAATATAGTATTGTACTCTTATACTGTATGCTCTCTTTGCACACATCCACTACCTGAATTCAGCACCACTCCATTTCCCGTCTTTCATGATTGGGCAAACTGATTAATCCAGGTGTGTATGGCCATTGTCGTCGTGGTTACTGAGGTCAAAATTGCTAAATTTGCTAAATTCAGGAAGTAATGGATTTGTGCAAAAAGCCCATTGTGTCAGCAATTTTAAAATAAATAAATCACTTTCATTTTAAACAACGCCCTATCTAGTTCGAACCCAATTTAAATCATGAGGTGCCCATATGCCAAATTAAGCAATTCTGACAATGGCTCACCAGACTCCCACTTAGAATATAGCCTAATCTTTTTAATTTGCAGCATATGTGGAGTAATCAAAAGTGACTTATTTTTTAATGAGCCTGTAAACTCAGGCAGCGCTCACAGACTGTTGAATCTCTCATTAAAACACTCCCAATAGGCAACTGAAAGTGGTTGAAAGCATCCATCCATTTTCTTAACCGCTTGTCCTCACAAGAGTCGCGGGAGGCGCTGGAGCCTATCCTAGCTGGCTTCGGCAGTAGGCGGAGTACACCCTGATCTGGTTGTGGTTGAAAACAAATTAATATAATTAATTATTATAGTTCTCAAATAGTTATTGACTATCATGCCACCTTGACACTTCAGCATGGCTCTGAGAGAAATGTGAAAACGTGCAATTTTGTCTTTTTTTTTCTTTTTTTTTTTTAAATGAAGTGGCTCACAATATTCCACACCAAACTCATCCAAGTACACCATTACATCTTACAGGATCCTATTTTCATAGACAGGCGCACGTGAACTCGCGTAAAAACTGTCAGGGAATAGTGGTGGTTGCGGACCCAAGTGCAGGGAAGCAGGGCGAGGAGGCAAAGGTGTAGTCAAAAGAGGGATTTAATTAAACCAGAAACAAGGAGGTGAACGAGGTACTGTACAGAAACAAAAACAAACTCCAAGAAGGCAAACAATGCAAAACGTGTGGGGAACAACAGGGCAAAAATCCGTCAGCATGACAGGCGAAAACAACAATGGATCGACGCAGACAGAGGGGAGACAGGAGTCTAAGGCCCCGTCCAGACAACATGAAAAAGACGAACACAGGAGAAGTGACAATGGTGGGTGATTAAAGTACAACACCGCTTGTTGAACGTGGGAATAAAGAAGCAAAACGACTACTATCCGCCATTATTGTTGACAGACTGATGGTTCCGGTCACGCGAGAATTGGCGCATACGTCATCAATCTGCGATAATGCGTCGTCATCCAGCTGCGGCCATTACGTCATCACTGGAGGAGTATCCTGCATATGGTGTCCAGACGGACACGTACGGGGCGCGTTTTAAAATCTTTCCACTCTGGAGCCCGGTTTCAAAAGTGATCGGTTTCAAACTCCGAAACCGCGCCATCGTGTGGCCTAAACGGTAAGAAACTTTTGAGGATACATTGAAACTGGCTTTCGTGTGGACGGGGCCTAAATACACACACACACTAATGACAAAACAAGACACACTTGGGGCAAGACACAAGTGGCTGAGGGCACTGATTGGTTGACACGAGGAAGGGCAGGGTTACACTTAACGAGACCAAGGGGGACACACAAGGAAAAACAACACAACAGATCATGACAGAAACTTAAAGAAACATGACAAAATCAAACAGAATCCAAACTAAACCTGAACCATGACAAAAAAAAAAGAGAAAAAACTAACCAAGACCTAACCCAAACCATGACAAAAACGGGCACATCTTATTTATTTATTTATTTATTTAATTCAGTGCCATGTCTAGTTTGGGAATTTGGCAGACTGTGCCTTGCTGGGAATTCCTGCAGACCCCTGGTGAACCTAACAATTTGGTGAGAGTAGACTAGACCATAGACCAGGTGAAACTAGGTCTAAGTTATGTTGCAGGTGGTGTAATGTGATTTTGGTGGCTTTGATCCAGGCACATGAGGCATAGAAATTCTGCGCTCCGCTGATGTGTGGTGGATGCCATCATATTTCATTCATGAATATATGAGTGCATCGAACCCTATGTATTATTGTAGAAATCGAATAATCAAATGTATGGTTGGGGCGCACTTCCAAGTGGAAATCTTGTTGCAGTTCCTCATAAATGTACGTGCCGATCTCATTAATAGACTTCCGCAAATTATTTATGGTTCAGTCATGTGAACAACACAAATCACCTGTGCTGAATTTAAAGGGAATGAGGTGGGAATCAAGTCGGCTGTGTTCATACCCACAACGGTGCAAAAAGTACCGGTCTATGAAAATAGCAAAACAATGAAACTTCCATTCAACAGTAATACTGCATTTTGCACTAGACTTTCATCGGGCACAAAAATAGGGCCCATTACATCCAAAAGATTTATTAGTAAGAAAGGAATCCTCTTTCCAAAGTTACAAAGCTTTTCTGTCACAAGTTGGAACTCAAACTTTTTTATGCTGGTTGCCGAGTCTTAGTTTCAGATAGTTTAATTACAATTGTGCTTCTGTGTATGCGTGAGAGTGTATGTGCATGTGCTTGTGAGTGTCTTATCTGTCCCCAGAGTCCTGACACTACATCATTACATTCAATTACATGCAGGCCCATTTTTGTCAGTGTGTGCGTGTGTGTGCGCGCGCAAGTCTGAGTGTACAGTATGTGTATGTAGTAGACGTTGTGGTGCCTCCACAAGGACACCCACTTTGCCACTGCCTTGCACCCACTGGTCCTGCCCTGGGTTGCCCACAGGATGCTCGCCTTCTTTGATGCTTTCTCTCATCAAGACACACACACACACACGCACACACACACACCCGCACACACACGCACACACGCACACACGCACACACACACTGCTCTAAAGATCATTCAGTCAGCCGAGTCCTCTTGAGCCTGCCCGGAGCCATGCTCACATTTATCTGATGTTCAGAAGTTTACTTTAGGCCAGCGAAATGTTTTGATCAGTTATGTTGTTTACAACAGGTTTCTCTGGGATTCTTTTAAAATCGTTCCATTTGCTTTTCCAGGATTTTACCACTGTTTATAAATCAATGTTGCTTGTTAACCCCTTCAAGGTAGTAAAGATAGTTTCCACAGTCCAAAATCTTGCCTAGTAGTTTCACTGAAGATACTAATGTAGTAAGTGTGACTAGTGATCTCTCCTACGTCCTATCATTGACAGGTGATCAATCTTGGGTGTAACGTGTGTCTCAGCCGGGATAAGCTCCAGCTCACCCTAAACAGGATAAGCAGTAACGAAAATGGATGTCTGGATGGTCAAAACTGGATTCATTCCACAATTAAAGACATCCTGTCTGATGGTGGATGGCATGGGAAATGGCGCCATTCACCGACATTCTGTCAAACATAAAGGTTTTAGCCTCATTGTCATGGTCATTTGCTAAATTGCCCGTGTATATTCGATGTCTTTGTTAGATACGTGCAGGCTGCCCTCCCCAGGGTCATATAGAATACTGTGGACCACAAATGCTCATGCACTGATAACATGAAATGTATATGGCACACAACACACACACCCGCACACGCACCCCCCCCCCCCACACACACCCGCACACGCACGCACGCATGCCCCCCCCCCCCCCACACACACACACACGCACACACTTTCAATTTCACTTCAGTTACACCCAAAGTGATCCATAACCAGACCATATTTTGAGTTTAAAGAAATGCTAGCTGCATTTTCCAGCTGGAAATTAAAGTAGCAAAATTACTATGTGAGAAGTTGTGTGATGGCCAGACACACCTGGATCAATCAGTTTGTCCAATCATGAAAGTTAGGAAATGAAGGAGTGGTATTGAGTTCAGGAAGTAGTGGATTTGTGCAAAGAGCCCATTATAGATAACTTTGAAAACAGTTCACACATGATTTAGTGCTTTAGTAAGCTACATCATGAATCTATATGGTTAGCATGATACTGGCTCAAAACAGCTGTGGGATGCATTTTTTTTCAAAATGGTGGGTTTAGTGCCAAAAGACCTGGGTTAAGTTGTGCCAATTGCGCAACTCCCCCTAAATTGTGATTATTTATTCTATATTACTTTATTGTATTTCATTGTTGTTGTAAACTGTATTCTTACATTTGACCACTAAAAGAATGTGCCATTCTTAATTTTTGACCAAAATTCATCATGCCACCAGATACAAAAGGAAGACAGACAGGGTTTCAACTCCTCTTGAGGAGTTGGAAAGAGAAGTGACAGAGGGGAAGACCATACGTGAGGTTGGAAAGGAGATACAAATCTGCAGGATAGCAATAAAAAAATATAGGGATAAGAAAAACATAGGCTTAGGCTTACCCTCCCGAGCACTCAACAAGTGACAAATCTGGTTGTTCTGCTCACTTGGGTTGTGTGTCTTCAGAAGTTATTTTTCCCTTGCCAAAATCTACAGAAAGAAAGAACAGAAATGTAAAAAAGAAAAAGAAAATAAGAACTGTGACTGACACACCTGAAAAGATGGAGTTGGAGAAGGCTCACAAAGAAAGAGAAGATAAAAAGGCTGAACACGAAAGGAAAAAAGAATGAAAGAAGAAAAAACCTCTGAAACCTGCAAATCAAAGTTTTGTATTGCATTTGTCTTCGTTTTGTATAGTATTATCGTTTGTGAGATTAAAATTACCTTCTTTTTTTTTTTACTTCATTTATCAATGGCACAACCTACCCCACACCGGGAGCAAGTTGTGCCACAAAATCACTTTTTTTTCAAAAGCTATATTTTCTCAAACTGTTTATTAAAGATCCAAAGTGATTGTTTCCAGGGATGCACCACATCCTAAACTATATGAACATATTTTAGTTGGAGGCATTCCTGTAATCCACTTGCGTAAAAGACACTTTAAGTAAAAATTGGCACTACCTACCCCGCTTTCCCCTACTAATAAATAAATAAATAAATAAATAAATAAATAAATATATCTGCCAATGGGTTAAGCAAAATTTGCTTGGCAAGAATTCTTAAAATTTGTATATAAATATAGCCCTAAAAATTAGAAAAACTTGCCAAAAGATTTAGTAAAATTTTCGTAATACAATCAAGAAATTCTTTTCATGTAAGAAAAGTTTACTTTGAAAAAGTAGTATCGTTCTATTAGTAAAGGTTTGCTTCTTAATTTGAGAATTGACAACTTACTTGGGAAGTAAATACTGTAAAGCTTACATTAGGACAGGGGTGTCAAACTCATATTAGCTGAGGGGCCGCATGGAGGAAAATATATTACCAAGTGGGCCGGATCGGTAAAATAATGGCATATAACTTAAAAACAATTGCCGTCAATTATACGCAGATTTTCGCTATTTGTGGGCCAGCCCTAAATTACGGAGCTCAACTGTAATGATATTGTTCCAAAAAACAACACAAATGCAAATGGTATGCGGCAACACTTTGCCTATATGAATTCCGAATGCGTTGAATCTACCAGTTTTGCATATATATGCATTGTGTGGCGCAGTTAATGAAGTTATAAGGACGTTAATCCTTGTCATATGTGTTTATGTTACCAGTAATTAAATTTGTGTCGTATTTAACACGTTTATGTCGGTCTATGACTTGTTGTTATTATTATTATTTTTAAACAAACTGTAATTTTAGGTTGTGTATAAAATAATGACATCCAGGCCGATTCCATAAACAAGTTGCATTGCTCATCTGAGGAGTGTTTGTGAAATTACAAATTTATATGTTGATTGTGGCTAGTTGCTTAATTGGTCCGACATTACAATTTTTTTCTTACGTTACATAATCGTCCCACGGGCCGAATTAAACCTCTTTGTGGGCCTGATCTGGCCCACGGGCCATATGTTTGACACAAATGTATTATGCCATATTTTCTGGAAACAATTCTGATTCCAACCCTTAATGCAGAGTGTCAAGCAGCGAGGTAACAACATTATAGTCTTTAGTATGACCCATCCAGGGATCGAACTCACAACCTCCCAGTTCCAGGGTAAACACGCTACCACTAGGCCACTTGCAGAGCTGGTAATGCTTTTTATGATACGAAATTATGAATAGCGCGGCTCTGATTCAGCAGCCACGCATGCCTGTCAATAATGGGAAATGTGCTTGAAAACAAAAACAGCTGTGTTCAAACTTTCATTTGGTATGTTATTCCCTAATTTTTCGACTGAGAAGTTAAGGTAATTAGTTTTCCTCATAAAATAAGAAAAAAAAGTATTTCTCCTCTGCTGGTCATCATTGTACAAACCTTTATTTGAGCTTGTTATGAGTATTTTTTTTCTTCTTATAATCAGTTGTAATGTCTTATTTAGAAAAAGTTAGACATTTTTTCCTTAATTTGAGATACATTTTCGAATGCAACAATTTTTTTTTCAAGATTAATTTTCTTGTTGGGCAAAAAATGAGGAAAAAGGTGTTGTGTGTGTGTGCTTTAACTTTCTTAAAAATCATTTTTTTGCAGTGTAATGAAAAGAGCAAATTTCCTTTCCTAAGGAATAGTTTTTAATGTTTGATGTTCTTATAATGTGGTTTTTGTTGTTTTTTAGTCCACAGTGCACCCCGCCTCTCACCTGTGACTCTAATAAGGATAAAAAGTATAGAACATAGCTGAAGATTTCCAATAAAAAAACGACAACAGATTTTATTGGCAGGCTTGTGAATAAAATTTCTGACATACACACACGCACACTTACACACACACACTCAGTCACGACCCACCCAGGGTGTCTACTGAGTTCCGGGCTTTGGGGCAATTAGCAGTAATAGCAGGAAGCTAGTTAGCGTTATCTGCGCCATGGCGGCCTCCATTGGCACTGATGGTCCTGGTTCGGTCACGTAGGGTTACAGTCAGACAGACAGCAAGGGAGGGGGAGCCGTGCCCGGTTGCGAGATGATAGGCGAGCGGCCCCGGATACCGTATGAGAACATCCAATGTAGGGTCCACGCAGCTCCAAGAGAACAATCTTAAAAAAAATATTCCTTGGGTTTCTAGAAGTTGGTCGGCTCGTTAGTTGTTTGGTGGTGTCGACATTTACAAGATGTAGCAATTGTTTCTCAGATTAAAACTTTGACTACATTTGCTTTTATTGAAACGGGTAACAATATGCTTTTGTTTGATTTGCACGAAGGCTCCTGTCTGCGGCAGTAATGTCTCCATTGTTTTAGGAGCTCCCTTCCTGCATTCCTGCATGCATTTACTGTAAGTACGCACGGTGCCTGTCTTGAAGCAGGTGACGGAGTGCCTTGGTTTTGGGGGAACTGGCACGGGCATCATGTTATGAGTATGTGCTTGAAAGAATTTGAGGATGTAGTCAGGGAGGCCCAAAAGAGATCCAACAAAACAAACAAGAGAAATCCCTGAATGGAGCTCAGACACAACAGTCACGTAGCATTCGCTCAGCAGGCAGACAGGCGGGCGCGCGGAGGATGCTGCACTCACTCTTGCATCGACTCTGATTGTATTTATGCTCTATTTGTATCAACATCTGGTAGGGTTGTTGATACAGTAAGTCATGTGTCACCAAAGATAGAGTAAATATGGTCCAAATGTAGCTACTGGCAACTAAATTGACCAAACACCTTGAAATGGGTATGAGTTCATTCCTGCATGGATTCTCAAATTATAAAATAATATTTTTGCAGTCAACAACTGCTCAAAAAGAAGGAAAATTGAAAATATTAACGTTTACAAAAATCAAACAGTATCTTTATTATATGAAAGCTGTTTTTTTGTTTTGTGTATGTCTTTACTTTGTTTCGTGTTTTTTGTTTGGAGGATGGCATCCTCCACTGCAATGTTTGGACATGGACTCATTCACTTATGAAGGCATGCAAAATAAACGTCGTGGCAAACAAACACCTCCCCACTTGAGTGAAATGTTATTTGTTTGTGTGTAAATTCCTGTTTTACAGTGATAACTTTCCATTCAGTGTTCAAAAGTCATCTTGGAACATACTAGACTACACAGTAAATTCTATAGAGTAAATTTGACTCTTTTGAGAGTGGGACCAAATAGACTCAGTTTTAGAGTAATATTTACACTTGGAAGAGAGTAAAATGAAGAATAGAAAAAAATAAAAATGACTCGAGGGTTGATGGACGAAGGGTTCAGGTTGGTAGACAGCCAATCTACTCCCTGAGCCACGTAGCTCCCCCTGTGTATTATGCTCGCGTCAACTGTAATCTTCCTAACTCCAAGAGCAAAAACCACAAAAAACAATCAATTTGACCCAATTTTCTGGGTTTATACAAAATGACCAAATTTTCTGACCCAAGTAAAGGATCTGACCAATATTTATTAGTTGTTTTACACTAAAAGACCCATTTCTTGACTCAAAGTTGAGTCAAATTGGCCCAAGTAGAGAATCAGGCCATTTTTTAGTCATTGGGTTATTTTTGACCCGTTTTTAGAGTGCATGTTTTTGGTCTCCTCTTGGTGATAAGCAAACAGTAGGAGGGGCATAGCTCAGGTGGTAGTGTGGCAGTCTCCCAAGCTGAAGGTCGTGAGTACGTTCCTCAACCCTTGAGTGACTTTTGTTTTTATTTTATTTGTTTCAATTCTTTATTTTATTCTCTTCCAAGTGCAAAAATATTAGCCTACTCTAAAACGGAGTCTATTTGGTCCCACTCTAAATAGTGTCAAATTTACTCTACAGAATTTACTGTGCAGAATAGAATAGAATAGAAGATTTCAAATGTCGTTACAGTACATGAGAGAATTGCAGTGCCAACCAATGAGCTCAACAGTTTGTCGACAAAGGACGGATATGGCAACATCGCGCATCTGGAGCTGGCTCTTGCAGCATGGGTTTAGATGTTGTGGCTGTTCACATTAAGACTCTGATGAGAGAATAAAAGGCAGCAGTCTGGGTTGTTTTAACTACCAAGTTGGATGATGAGTGATGTGTCTTTTACTGGAAAATCCTTTCTTTGTGTACTTCCATACCATGCTGATGTCATTCCTAAATTTGTACTTTTCATGTCATCGAGTCAGAACCACAGAACAGGAAGAATCTTGATTAATCACAATTTGTAGCGTATTTCCCGATGATCTGTCGAAAACTTGGACAGCTCCTGAGTTGACAACGAAAACATGCATACTGTATTTGCACGTGAAGGAGAAAGTACAGTACGCTAAAGCTTCTGTTTATTAGTGACACAATGGTTGTTGTAAACGAATGCTCAAATGACCTCCCAATGAGTTCACTGTGTAAAAACATAATGCGGATAAATATAGCGAGCAGCGTTGCTGTCACTTCTAGAAGGATAACAACAGAGACAATGAGGTAAACGAATGCATCCCTTTTGCTCACAGTTCAGACTACAGAATTGCTTCTCCAGTAAGACCTGAATTTTCAACCTGTACCTTTATCACAGCTCCAGGTATAGGGGAACAAGACAATGATTATTTTAATTACTTAAACTTGGAGGCAAAGATATTTTTGTATGTATTGAGTACCAACCAGTATTCAGATGGTATTTCATTTGGATTTATTGCCAGGGAGTCTTCTTTGGCCTCAATTATATCTGCCACAGTGCCCCATTTTCCAATTAAAAAATTCCAAAGGGGAGTGCCGCTGAGTGGGAAACTCTTACAATAAATAATAATAATAAAAATAAATAACATTTTCTGCATTTACATATATTAATTGAATCAACCAAAGTGAATGGGCAATTTACACACCATACCCTATACCGATAACACATGTTTGTCTTTGTATTGTAGTGGGGACATCTCATTGACGTAACGCATTTCCTTGCCCCTTACCCTAACCCAGGGATAGGCAAGTTCGGTCCTAGAGAGCCGCAGTCCTGCATGTTTTTTATGTCTACCTCCTTGAACACAGTTGAGAGGCTCCTGCAGAACGTAATTATGAACTGATGATTTGAAACACCTGGGTTGGAGGCAGGAGACACCGAAAACATGCAGTACTGCGGCTCTCTAGGACCGAACTTGCCTATCCCTACCCTAACCTTAACCATCACAAAAAGAGGTCTGAACTTGTGGGGACCACCAAAATGTCCCCACAAGATCAAGTCGGCCCCCACAATGGTAGCTAAACCAGTAAAAACACGCGTGTATGGCCCCCATAATGTAGCAAAAACAAAGACACACACACAGAGTTCATTGAGCGGTGCATGGGAGGTGTGTCTTGTCCAGTCGCGAATCTGTGTATGCCTCGCCACTTCCTACTGTCACGCCGGCATATCTTCCCTGTCTACTCATTGTTTTGATGTGTCTCTACCTAACATTGTGCTGTTTATTCAGTCTAGCATGTGCTGAACAAAAATGTATAGATAGAATATATAATTATTTACCACAGTGTATACACAGTAGATTGCATGTATTGTATTGTCTGTTATAGCTGGAAAACAGCAATAAACTACAAAAATAGTACAATGTATTATATATAACGTATTTGAAGTGCATATGGGATTTTGGAACAGGGACGGGTGGCAAGCATCAAATCATATAAAGTGATATAATATCATAGTGATTGTGGGAATGCTTCCGCATATGTTATTGGGATTTTTATTCTCCACACTTTTTTCCGGTGATACAACTCCCACATAATACTTTATTTACACCGTTTAAATTTCAATTTGCTTCAAAAATTCACGCCTCCCGGGGTATATATTGTCTGATTCTACATACAGTATTTGCACAATTTAATGTTAAATATCATCTTTTCCCCATTCGTTTTTAATGGGACAGACATTGAAATATCATCAGATGACAGTTTTCAAAATAAATACGCCATTAGCCATGAATTTCAACAAGTCGAGTTAGATCAGTGCTTAAAAGCAATTGCCTGCCACCACGGACAACCTTGGTTCAAACTTCGCTTGGACCACATTTTAGTACATCTGATGGTTCAATACCAACTAACTATCAGGTTAGGAAATAGATTATAATTTCTCTGAAATGATTAAATCCCACTTTAGACAGATTGCAGTTCAAGTTTTCTTTTTATTAATTTGTCATTTAACCACAATAATAACAAAAAATTCACATAATTTATCTTTCAATTTACTTCATAAGCACATTAATTCAAATCTTAGCATTCAGCTAATAGCATTCAGCTTTTCAGCATTCCCACGCAATTTCTGCTGAAATTGCACTTTGTCTTGTTACATGTTAATATGCATATAATAATAATGATGATATTAATAAATAAGCTGTTTGACATAAGACATTTGCGATTCGGATCAAAAGATGAATATGAGTCCAGCTTTTATTTCATGGCATTTACATCGACATTTGTTAAACATCTCAGGAGAGAGCCCCTTTTGTTTGAAGCCGCCCACTTTTCAAGTGAGTAAAAGTATTGGAACATACCATATAAGATTAACTTAAAGTGAATAACATTTGGTGGCAGTAATGCATCAAGTCTGCGACCCATTCTTGTTTCTTTTTTTTTCTTTTTTTGCGTGCGTGTGTGCGTGCGTGCGTGTATTTGTTAGCTCACCAAAAACCTATTAGAAAAAATCTCATACCGTTCACCTAAACCGAACACCGCCGTCAGGAGACCCGAGGGGACCAAAGAAAACCAATGAAGGTGAAATCCAGCACCGACTAGACACCACCCACCGGGCCACCCACCAGAACTCCTCCCCAACCCAAGGAACATCCAGACCTCAACAAATCCAAAAAACATAAAATCAGGGAGGCCTCAAGAGACCGAAGGAGAGACCGAGAAAAGGAAGGAAGGACAGACGAAGCCGAGTGAGATCCACAGACACCAGCCTCCACCGATTCAATGACCTGAGGAGGAAACAGATTGTGTCTGAGTTTCGGTAGATGCTGGTGTGGTGGATCTGGCATGCATGAAAATCTCCACCAAAGAGGGGAGCCGTCGACCCCCGCCAGAACAGAGCAAGCGCAACACCTCAGGGCCCCCCAGGCCGCGGCAGCGCCAAAGGACGACCCCCAGGCCCCGCCAGGGCCACCGGCCGGAGAGCAAACCCAGGAGCAGGAGCGCCCCCCGCCCCAACACGGCCCGCGCCCCCGACCCAACGCAGCAGGACGGGGCACTGCAGGCCCGCCAGGCACCCCACCGGCCCCCAACCCCCGCACCCCCCACGACCCCCCCGCCCCCCATCCACCCCCGCCACCCACCCCAACCCAGCCCCAGCCGCCCCCAGGTCCCCAATCCCCCAGACACCCCCCACCCCCAGCACCCCCCACCCCACAACCCCCCCCAACAAAGCCGCCCCCCCCGACCAACCGGCAGCCCCCCAACCCCCGACCCCCAGCCCCCGGGGACCACCCGCACCCAGGCACCGGCGCCGAAGAGGGGCCGGACAGCGGAGCGGAGAGGGCAACCGCGCCCACCCCACCCCCCGCCGTGTGGAGGGACGGAACACCGGGGGCAGAAGGGGGAGATGGGGGCATCGTAGGGCGGCCGACACCCCCGAGGAGGAGGAAGGGTGACGAGGGAGAAGGGACAGGGAGGCGGAGGACGGGCGGGGAGAGGCGAGGAGGGAGAGGCAGCAAGGGGGAGGAAGGGGGAGGGGAGAGGGAACCACTGGGCACCCCGGCGGCCCACAGGCCCCGAACCGCGTCGCCGGGCCCAGAGCGACGGACCGCGCCGGAACGGCGCCGCCCCCGACACCAGGGAAAGCCCCGCAACGCAGCACCCCCCAAGAGACCCAGGGAACGGCCAAGACGCAGCCGCCACCCAGCAGCCAACAGAGGGGCAGACCCGCCCACGCCCAGCCAGGGGGGACAGCACCCACAGAATTAACCCACTGGCATGCCGTGAATCCGAATATCAACCCCCGGTGCCCATCGGAGGCGAATCCGCTCGATCCCGCTGGCAGCAGCCGGGTTCCTGACTATAGAAACACAACCATTAGTTACAAATTGCCAAATACAGAAACATCAATGCAAGTTATCACGCTGCTGTGGCTCTCGCTAACAGGCAGAATTAAGATCCAAGTTTAGGTTAAAAAATTCTATATACGTAGACCATGTTTCTTTAAATTTTGACATTTGGTTTTTATTTGAGGCAGATATTTTTTCCATTAAAATATGATTTATGAGGAGGTTAGACCATTGGTCGATATTCAGAGTTTGTTTATTTTTCCAGTTAACAAGAATTGTTTTTTTTGCGATAGTAAGGGCTACAAGTATAGATTGAAATTGTTTATGTGGTAAGTCAGTTGTTGTTAAGTCACCTAGCAAACACAAGTTTGGAGAGAACGGTATCCTACAGTCCAAGACAGCGGAAAGTTTTTCTAAGACTTTAGTCCAGAAACACATAACCGGAGTACATAACCATAAAGCATGAAAATAAGTGTCTGTAGTGTTTTGTAAACACTGGAGACAAATGTCGGAGTCTGAGAGTCCCCTTTTCTTCATCATATATTGAGTAATGTATGTTCTGTGAATAATTTTATATTGGATAAGTTGTAAATTTGTGTGTTTTGTCATTTTAAAAACGTTTTCACAAACTTGAATCCAAAAGTCAGATTCCGGAGCTATAGACAAGTCTGTTTCCCATTTCGAGATGGGTAAAGACGTTTTATCAGTATATGAAAGTAACTTATATATTTTTGAGAGTTTTTTTGTTGTTGTCGGAGAAAGCTTGGTAATATCTTTAGCTAAAACAGGCGGTTGGAGCGTACCCTGAAGTGTTGGAATTTGTTTCTTTATCATACTTTTAACTTATAATAATGTAAAAAGTTTCCGTTTTTTATTTTGTATTTTTGGAGCAAGGATGTATATGATATAAACATATTATCTGAGAAGAGATGGTGGAGATGTGTAATTCCTTTCTGCTCCCACACATTCAAATAAAACGATTGGTTGTTAATTTGAAAGTCGGGGTTATGCCATAGGGGAGAAAGCCCATTCTTGTTTCTGCTTTTCCAGGCCTTTGCTGCATCCTATTTTTCAGTTCTTGTTTGATTGACATGGCCAGTCCTCGACCTTTTGCTTTTTTCTCCTGATGAAGTCCTTTGTTGTGTTGGCAGTTTGTTTTGAGTCATTGCCCTGTTGCATGATCAAGCTTCTCCCAACTATAAAAACGGCTGTTTTTCGCTGGCCTCAAACCGCCTCTTTTCTCACTGAAGTATCTAACAGATGATCTATTTCCCCCCTTAAAAAGGTTAAAGTATAAAGAAAATATGTTTTACTTAATTATTCTCAAGTCTCAGGACAGACTGCTTTACCAGCTGTCTTTATTGCGGTAAAATCCTCCCAGTCACTGCTTGCACTTACTATGCAAATAGAATACTTATATACATGGTAGAAATTATGTCAATGGCATCATTGCCACAAATCGTGTTGAGTGAAAGTCACTACTGAAGAGTGGCGGTCAGTGGATGCCCACCCATGTTAATGGCCCTCATTTTGAACACGCTCCAATTTAATGAGCCATAATAGCACCTCCTGATAGTCAACCTGATAGGTACCCCCAAAGGACTATTTATGTTTTGATTAGCTGCTTGGTCTCTAGCGTGGAGATACTGATAGGCTATCAATGTGAGGTGGGAGGGGCAGGCTGGGGGCAGCAAATGGAAGGGATAGGACCCACAGGAACAGGTACTTAGACTGTAGTAAGATGAAAGAGCTGCAACGTCAAAAAGCCCAGTAATTCCTAGTGTGATATTTGGGTGTGACCGAATTACTTTTGTGTGTGTGGGGGGTGTTGCTAAGACCTTTTTATTGCGAGCACAAGCAACAGTTGTCCATGTATGCAATGGCACTTCACATAACACTAATGCTGAACTATTTCATGATAAAGCATATCATGTCTGTGTTAAATTTGGCAAGAAATGTTTATTTAGTTTTAGTTATAGTCTTTTGATTAAAATTAATGTAAGTTTAAGTCATAATTTTGACAAAATTGACAATTTTGTCAATATTTTCCTTCAGTATACATTTCACCTTTTGTACAGAAAATTATACATTATTATTATTATTATAAGTTATTTGTAACTGTAGTTTAACACGCAAGACACATGGCATTTAAAGTAAAGGCATTTAACACAACGGTGTCTTTATTTTTACAAATTTTGTTTCAATGAAACATGTTGAACTGACAATAATATGACGTCTTAAAACTAAGTTTTCACCTAAAATAAAAAGTGCATAATTGCCTGAGATTAATCTTACAGCTGCACAATGAATGGAAACATGTTTAAATATTAAATAAAGTGCAGTGAACTGTCCCTGAGTGGTTCTTTTCTCCCACCCGCGTTTCATTCCTTTTTCGTCACTGTGTTGTTTTCGTTTTAGTCATTGATGAAATTGTCAGTCAATTTATCGTCATCGTCTTAATGAATGGCCTCTATTTTAGTTTTTGTTTCATTTTCATCTGAAAAAAAATCTGGACGAAAAATACGATGACAAATTTTTGTTGCAAAATTATCACTGCATCATGTACACATCTGACAATGTGAAAAAAATCACGTCATAAAGGGAGAATAGAAAACATAAAATTATAACAAAATATAAAATATAAAATATTAATATGAAATAATTTCACATACTATAAATCTAAAATAATTGTCCTGTAATGAGACGGAGGCCAGATCAACAGCTAAAATATCCTTATAAGAGACTGGCATTTCTTTATTATTTTTGACAAAATAACAAGTGCAATGTAGTGCAATGGGTAGAATTTTTTTTTCTCACAGCCATTTCCCCTCAAATGACAAAATTACATGTTAAGTGGCAGTGTTGTATGAACGTTGAACACAGAAGAGATGAGACGCACATGCTCTCTCTCCGCCCACTTCTTGTTTCCTTTCATCCCTTCTTGAGTCCCTATATAACCTTAGATACAGACCCTGCCTGCCTGTGGTAATAACCCTGAATGTAGGTGTCATATTTGAGGCTGTAAAAAGTATCTTAACCAGCTAACCTGACAGGAATTTTGCGGTGACCATGGCAAAAGTGACCATTTCTGACATGACAACCGCCTTGTTTTTCTTGTTTCTGGTTGTGTGTAGCACAGGTAAGGTCTGCTATTTATTGTTGTTTGTAGTAAGCAATTGCAAACAGCAAATGTCATTAAAATAGATTAATTGATGTATTGTTTTGATCTATTATTGAAAGTGGGCAAAACAATTATTATTTTTTTTAATCTGTAGTACAAATAGAGTAGATGAAAATCGAATGAGAGATGACTAACTCGCAACTTGTAGTTTTAGCTGATAAACTTGAAGTGGTTATTTAATATGCTGTAAATAGTTAAATAATTTGACAAGCATTTGATGTTTGAAGTTAAACTTTCATTTTCATCTCGTTGTCAGATGCCAAAATGGACATCATCACCAGCAAGCAAGATATTCAAGTTGGAGATGAGCTTTTAATGTTGTGTAAAGGTCAGTTTTCCACCTCAAATTAAAATATGGCTGACTTTTACATTACATTGAGCGCATGGCGGATGTCATGTTTTCCTTTCATAGCCGGGGGTGAAGGACAGATAAAGTGGCAAAAGGATGGCGAGGACATTCATGAAGAGTTAATATCACCGGTGGATGAGTCCTCTTCTAAACTGGTCATCAAGAGCGCCACAGTGGCGGATGCAGGAAGCTATACCTGCCTGTGTGACTTTGAAAACGGCCACACGGATGATGTTCAGACACAGATGTATGTTTATGGTATGTACAGTAAGAGTATCATACACTTTGGTGCATGTGCAGAAAATTTGCACTGGCTGCTACATCTGCAACACCTAATGAGCTTTAGCAACAATTCTGTTGTTTTAAGTCTAAGAAGTATTCACATAAGCAATGTGTTCACTAGAAATTAGTGTAGTTTACTTTGTTATATTACTGTATTGCATAATACTGCGGGCAGTAATATTTTGCCCCCCCCCCCCCCCCACCCCCACACCCCCACCCCCACACCCCCACACCCCCACATGGGAACAAATAAGTCAACCAGCATGTAAGTGATGCTCTGTGGTTCCAATACGGTAAAATTGACTTCACTTAATTGGCAGTGTGTAGTTGCTGCTAATATAGCATTCCTGGCAGAGGTTACCTCTCTGACAGGCAGCATCACTCTAACTCAGTATAGGTAGTGCTCAAGTTACGGCGGAGTTCCTTTCCTACGCTGGCGATGTAACCTGAATTTCGGCTTAAGTGGGATTTCCCTGTTAAAGTCGACATTTACAACAAAATACGTTGTACAGTATTATTATTATTATTTTTTTTTTAAGAAAAAACATTTGCGCGACCCGGAAAACGCCGGAACCAATATTTCGTGTTTCCGCACGGACATTCATTGCTGACGAATGGCAGAGCGGAGCTAATTCAAACTTAAACACGGAAATTTGACATTCCTGATGGACGTCCGTTGCTTGAGGTAACAACAACACTACTTTAAATAACTTTAAAATGGCATGATTACTGTGGGAAATTAACGAAAAAGAAGGCGCTACAGACAAGGCACGGGCGCCGTAAAGCCGAAACGACGCAGGTCGCCTACGACGTAACTCGAGGACGGATCAACTTAAAAACTGAGAAATTCATTGGGTTGTGCCGGTTCTCGCTGGTGGATTTGTAAAAGCGCTACTAAAATCATACTGGTTTGTATAAGAAATCTTGCATTTGTTGCCAGAGGGTCCGTCATTTGAATCCACCCCCACCTACCATGAGTTTTTGGAGGGTACAGATGGAGCGGTGCCATGTCGGGTGTCTGGTCAGCCAGCGGTGGAAGTCCGCTGGATTTACAGCAAGGAAATGCCATCTCATGGTGAGTGTATCGTCCAGGAGCTCATTTCCATATGACAAACCTTACTTGAGATTTGGAATGGAATTTTGGGGGGGATTTTCTTAACTTTTTGTCTTTAGGTAAAAATGTGCAACAGTTGTCTGATAACACACTCATCATTGGGAAAATGAAGCGGCAGGATGCTGGGACGTATGTGTGCCAGGCACAGATCAGAGGAAGGCCCGTCTATAAGCAGCTTTCCATATCTATTGTTGTCAATGGTGTGTCATCTTTGCATCATTTATGAAATCAATCATGGCATGATGAATTTGAGTTTACTAAAAAACATTTTGAATTGTATATTAAATTTGCATTTTGCAATTGATGATCTGAAACTTGTACAATAACAAGAACATTCTGAATACAGCTCCTCCTACTGTGCATATGAAAGAAGAGTCCCATAAAGTCATAGCTGGACCAGAAACCAACGTTTCCTTGCTGTGTTTGGTCGATGGCCAACCAAAACCCAATATCACCTGGAACATGTAAGACATGATTTTAACAGTTTGGATGCATCCATTTTATTGCAATACACATACCATGATTAATTGAAAAAATAAATCACACAGAATTTGCCTTTATTCATGACATCGCGGGACTACAACAGATGAACGTTACAGCGGGGGCTTACTGCATTCTCTCTCACAGGCCAGCATTATATGACCCCAAGCATCACAAGTTCAACTCTGACCGCAGCCAGTTGACCATCAGGTCCGTTGTCAGGGACGACTACGGGGAGTACTTCTGCACCGCGACCAACAAGATTGGCGAAAGCCGCGCTACCGTTATGCTTCATGTCTTTGGTTGGTTTTATTCTATTCCCGCTCCATATGGACTGTAAAGTACAGTATCAAAATTGCATTTCAATAAAAAACACAGCTGCTGTGGCGATGATGGAGTTGTTCCATTTCAGAGGCCCCAGAGGTGTCTTTGGCTGTAGAGCAGCAGAATGTCAGCGTGGGTGAGAGTGTGGCAGTGGTCTGTAACGTCTCCGGCCGTCCTCAGCCTGATCTGCACTGGATCAACAAGCGAAATGGACAGACACTGGTACAAGTGATACACACATATGTGCTTGTGTGCATGCACACCCACATCAACTATGTGGCGGCGACGTAATTTATACGTAAAGTTGAATAACATATCACAAACGTTTGCTAACACAGTGGTGAAGGAACAATTACAGTACATATTCTTATGAAAAACACTTTTGTTAGGTGGCGTGAGGCAAAAACAAAGCCAGGACCCAAGATGCAGAGAGACAGGAGCAAACAGTTTATTTGTTCTCAAAGTATCTAGAGAAAGTCACCTTGCTCAGATAAAAATACGAGAACACAAAGTAGCAACTGAAAATCACCTTATTCAGGGAGATACTAGAAACAAAAGTAGCAACAGAAAATCACCTTACTTAGACCAGGGAGAGACTCACAAAAAGAAATAACAACAATCGGATAACAGGAACTTCCTGACTGAGGCGTGTGGCAGGAGGAGGCAAGCAGCAACGTGTCAAGAACACAGTCAGCATAGCAAGGGAATCTTCCAGTGCAGAGCAAAGGCTTGGTTAAGTAGACTCAGGTGTGTAAGCAGGTCTGCGATGTTGGCGACACCTCCTGCCACGCTCCGGAACTGCAGAGAGGGAGAAACAACCATGACATCTTTATTTTATAAATATAAGAGTAAAGCTAAATATGCTTTCCATCTTGTGCCACGTGTTGACAAATTATTCTGAAAGCCTTTGGCACATTAGAATATTGTTAGAGTTTGTCGTGATAAAAAAAAAAAAACACTTTATATCATATGTTAAAACTGTCTGTTGACCTAACAGTAGAATATTATTAAAATATTTTTTTCTTTTAAGGGAAAATCACCACTCTCTGACGCCTTTTTATGGCTCTAATTCAATTTTTTGTTTTTATTTCTGAACTAGTTTCTTGGTCAGTTATTTAACTGGTTAGCAACAGAAGTTAAAAAGAAGAAATTGGAAAGCGCTCTACTTTATGTCAAGGGATACACAACAACGTTGGTGTTTGAGGCATGTACGTCTGCATATGGACAGCTACATACAAATGTAACTGTTAATTGATGGTAAAATCCCCCCCAAAAATGCTACATCCAACCGGTACCATTTCATTTTTGGCAATACAAATAAATCATGCTAGCAATGAAGCAGTCTTGCTGTCCCGTCGTGGATGGGCATTAATTCGTTTATTTTGCCAGACGTGAGGGGTGAAGTGAGGCTAGATGAAAATCTTGCTTGCAGTTACAAGACTACTACATATTCCGAATGGCAGTACACTGAGGCTGAAATCTAATCTCATTGCACAAAACAAATAACATCCACATACATTTATTTGACTGGAAACAGTACAACCAAGAGAAATGTTACGAAAAAAGAATAGACTGTTTGGAGTAGATCTATACAGTTTTGGTGGTAAATGTATGTCAGTGTTTCTCATATTGTTTAGGCCCACAGTAAAGGCCTTGCTGGCTCAGCTTACTTTCATAACTTAAACATTTTGTATATAAACACTATACGGACTCCCACCACATTGGTTTCATCAACTTATGTTTAGTCCAACATGTGTATAACAGTACTGTATATCTCTTGCGTTTGGTTAGGACTCACCTTCTGGTCGCATCCGTGTTGAGGGCGGTGTTTTAGTGATTGATGAAATAGCGCCATCTGATGGTGGCCTGTATTCTTGCATGGCTGTTGGCATCATTGGGAACGCGTCAAGAGATGTTGCAATTTACAGTGAGTTCTGAGCTTTTTCTTTGCACTGCACTCACATTTGTGGACAATCAATTAAACCAAACATTTGCTTAATAATGCTCCATTTTGTAAAACTTGTACATTTTATCTACAATAAGAAACATACATACATTCATGTATACACCTCCAGGACATAATTAATCAAAAATGGACATGTATTATACTAGATCAGGCATAGTTTTTAGCACTGATATTGGATCTCTGTCAATCATGCAAGTGTATGCCAAGTGACGTTACATGTCACATGTGTATATACATATTTCATTTTTCCACTATGTTCTCCCGACCCACAGCTCAGCCTGGTCCACCCCCCTACCTGTCAGTCACATCTGGACCCGCATCAGCCTTCTTCTCCCTCAAAACACCACCCATCAATGGGGGAACACCAATTACACACTTTGTTCTGCAATGGAGACAAAATGCTGCCGAGCAATGGCAAGAAGTCACAGTCCCAGCTTCAGGTAATTGTAACTTGTACATATCAAAGTTAACTACTATTAGATGTGCATTTTCATGTTTGTGCTCGTAGATACCCTGGCAGTAACCTCCCTCATGCCCTACACATTATACACTGTGCGTTTGGCTGCCTTGAATGCAGCGGGACGGGGCCAATTCTCAGACGCAAACACTGTCCGAACCAAAGGGATACGTAAGTATCACACATATACACCATGTTAGTAACACATAAGGTCAGCACACAAACGCACATTCCAATGCCATGCAAAAGTGTGGTCACAGAACTTATAGCCATGCTATTATACAATATGTCATCTCATATTGTATTTATAAATAGTCTAAACAGAGGTGGCAAATCCAGGCCCAGAAATTAAAAACTCCGCCAAAGTTTGGCTTTAGCCCCAGGTGCTAGCTATCGAGCTCTGTAGCTAGCTCCCGGATGCTCATTTACCTACTAGGTAGCTAGCAAGCTAGCTAACAGCCCCTTAGCCCCTTGTGCTAGCTAGCAGGGTTTTTACTTTCTGGACCAGAATTTGCCACCTCGGTAAATAGATATGTTTAATGTTATTGCAAAAATATCCCTATTCATGTTTGCTAATATTGTTATATTGCTTTATTTATCTAATCTGTTGTCACTTTCTGATTAATCTCTTACTCTGTTTTATATGCTTCCATCATTACCATCATCATATGTGCTGCCCAATGCTGTCCCTGACACCATCCGATCTCCCATGATCTATCTATAGAAGGTAAGACAGACACCATGGTTATCTGAACATGCTGAAGTTGTGATTCATGGCTGTTAAATGTAAATAATTCTACACAATATCAAGGAGGCGTAATGTTCTCTTTTTTTTCTTCCTACATTACCATCTAGGTGAACCAGATAGCCCGGTTTTGTTGTGTGATGAGATGAAAATAGGGGGCAACTCCTTCTTCATCCCCCTCAAACATGCTGATAATGGCGGGACTCCTCTCCTGCACTACAATCTCCGTTATCAAGAGGTCAGGTTCATGTATCTGCATGCTTTTAAATTCTTTGAATCATTTAATATACCGTGTGTTCATGTAGGCAAAGGACTGCTACATAAAATGTAAAAGTAAAAACACAGTAATTTAAAGACCCAGTGTGTAGTCCCTAGCGTTATCTAGTGGTTAAAAAATAATAAGAAGAATTAGAAACACGCAGGAGCACGCAACTACGGTGGCTCAGAGAGACCACATTTCACAAGCCTATTCACAAGCCAATTCTTATTTTGCGTGAGCAAACGAGCATGTTGGCGAGCAACGGCGACTTGGCAGCCGTTGTGAAGCCCGGCGAGCGATGCCGAAAGACCAAGCGAGACGGAATTAGCTGGAGCAACTAAGAAGAGCAACTAGCGGGAGGAGATAGAAAACCAAAAAAAAGCTTGTAAAAACTTGCGAGAGCAAAGCAGAAAGTGACAAGCGACGAACCCGAATCACGGGAGTTAGTGAAAACCACCTGCAGGCCCCAGCTGTGGAAGGTGAGCTGCGGTCGACCAATTGGGTCAGACACTCAAGCACCACCTGGGCTCACTACAATAGCAAACTTGTCCTTTGGGCATCCGTAGCAGAAAGATGGCAGTTCTAGTAAGGTGAGACTACAGCCATGTAATATAATTAGTGATTATAAGACATACAATTATAAAAATACGTTTATAGGACACAATAATTTTTTTTTTGCATGCTATTGACATAAAGTCGTTTTTTAAAATGAATGAATTATTAGTTCACCACTAGATGTCGCTAGGGATCACTGGATGTCCCTTTAATTGCACATAAATGTATATTATCGGTAATCATTTTGTGTTCCATACCTAATGCCTCAAAGTTATGTCTCTGTCCAGGATAAAGATGGGGCTGAGTGGAAAAAGAAGCAGTTGTCATCCAACACCGACTCTGTTAACCTCATAGATCTGAACTTTGGCTCTCACTATCAACTGGAAGTCATAGCAGTCAATTCAAACGGATCCTCTTTCCCTGCAACATTCAACTTCACCATTGCAGAGAAACCTGGTAATACTCACATAATCATCTCAAATATAAATGACAACATCGCCATTCATGATGAATCTCTGACAGTGCGTAGCAGCATGACGAAAGGCAGCGTGGCAGGCATCGTCATGGTGATCTTCCTGGGGATTTTCTTGGTGGTGGATGCCACCTGCTGCTACAGAAACCGTTGTGGCCTGCTTATGTCCATCGCTGTGAAATTTTTTGGACAGAAAGTTCCAGGCCTCAAAGTGTTTGAAGAAGGGGAGGGGAGTACGAATGGGTAAGTACAGTAGCTGTGTAGGTTTGTATATATATATTTTTGCACTAATCTTGAATTTGGAAGGAGGTTAACATGATTCTAACCCTATTTGTTGTGCGTATGTTGCTCCAGGGAAGTTAAGATGAATGGGATGTCCACTCCAAGAGTCAACAGGCACCATACAGAAGTTCAGACGCTTCCTCCAAAGGAAGGCGGCACACTCACAGAGGTCACCTGTGACAAAGCCTCTCTCACTAAACAGTATGTACAGTCACACTCAGTAACAGTAAATCTATCGGGATTTTTTTTCTTTGTTACAAAATAAAATAATAAAAAAACTATAATGTTGATTGTAGCTCAGAATGTGTCTGTTTATTAGATGTCCTCAATTATTTCATTTATCATTTTAGCTGTGACAACATCCCCAAGCTTTTACCTGCTATTTCTGAGGAAACTTTTTGTTCTAGTAAAAAATACTGAATCTGAGCTTCTGATAATAATAAATCAATTTGCTAAGTACACCGGGTAGTCCTAAATATAATCAGATGAATACTGTATATACGCCAATGGAATGTATATCTTTCTCCAAATCAAACTGTTTTTGCATAATGGAGCAGAAAGAATAGATGACTGAATGGGTTCATTTAAAATAAAACAAATCTTTCAATAATTATCTATAATGATGGAATGATTTTTTTTAATTCATCATATTTTTCCCTCCACAGGAAAACTCAACCAGACAGAAATCTACCTGCTACAGACCCATGAAGCCAATTTGTATAAACGAAAAAGAGACAACCAAATATATATACTTTTCAAAGAGAAAATAACAATTCAAAGCGTTCATTTGAACAGTCAGTAATACAGTATAAACAAATTCATGATTATTTCTTGTATGTGCTGCTGATGTTTAAACATTAAGAGGACAACAAACACGATGAGCATTTCTTGACATCATATCTTCTTCTCATAATGTAAACCTCCAAATTGGTGTGGACCTTTTAAGGTGACGTGATATTTTATGTTATTATGTCATGTTGGTAATTTCCTGGCTCAATTGAGTTTAACCTAAACTGTAATGCATTCATGCTCGGGTAATCTTGACATCGGTCTTTTACAGGGTAAATGTGTTTGTAATTTATTCTTGAAGTGTTCTCCAATAGGCATACATTTGTTTTGAATGTCAAAAACAGACAAGGGTTTGTTTGTTCGGAAGAGGATCAAGTGCAGCTGTTAAAAGTGCCTGTCTGTGGGCAACACGGAATGCTGGCTCACAATCGAGAAGTTCCTGGTTAGAATCTCAGCTTAGGCCATCCTGTGTCCAAGTGTACACGGTCTCCCTATGCTTATGTGAGTGTCTCCGGGTACTTGCCTTTACTCCCACATTCCTTAAAATGCATGCTTGCTTCATTGCAGTCTGTAAATTATCCATTGGTGTGAATGGTTGCTTGTGTATATGTGACCTGCGATTCGCTGGTGATCAGGACTGGATAGACCTATCCATGCTGGGCTGCTCGCTCAAAGTCAACTGGGATAGGCTCCAGTTTATAGGACAAGCGCTGTAGAAAATGAATGGATTGATGCTTGTCTCTGTTAATATTATTCATATTTTACATTGTTATTAACTTTTTATAAATATTGTGCTGAGGCTGCTATACTGACTTTCATGTTTAGCTATAACCAACTAACACAGGCCATGTATTACTGTTATGACTGTACATACAAAACCTAAGTCAATAAAAAAAAACATGAATTAATATTATTTTAACTTTGCGCATAGTTTATATAGTCTACTTTCAGTTTGCCTATAACAAATAAACTCTGATGCAGTATTTTTACTTTGACAAAAAGTTGTTCATGCTTGCAAGTCATATAAGCTATGCTTGGTTAAATATGTATGTTTTTTGTTTTTTTAAATCTGTCGGAGTTATATCAAGTAAAAGCTTTAACACTATGTTTTGAAGTCAATCTTTATTTTCTATAGAGCACTGTTATTGTGCAATCTGCCTATAGGCCGTCTTGAAAGCACCAGTTCATTTTTCAGATCTTCAGAGAGTTCTTTGCCATGAGGTGCCATATAGTGAGCAGAGTACTAAATGTAACACACCTGCTCCCCATTCAAACCTGAGACCTTCAAAGACGAATGAGGCACAAGGCACTTAGGCTCAATTTGGACATCTTAAGGGTGTACTCACTTTTGTTGCCAGCGTGAGTGGTTTGGACATTAATGGCTGGTTATTTTAAGGGGAAGGTAAATATATACATTTAAACAAGCTGTTGTTGACTACTTAAGATTGTAGCAGTAACATTTCTTCAGTGTTGTCACATGAAAATATTTTTTTTAAATATTTCTTTCTTCATGTTTTATTTTTATTTTAGTACTGATGGTTTATTTAATTGTGATATAAAGAGGTGGATAAGGTCCTACACTTCTACAGTAATAATGATACCGAAACCCGCCAATGAATGTTAAAAACACTGATAAATTGTGTTAAATAACTACATACGTTGTGTATTATGCTCATAATATAAGTAGACAATCGGAAAATTCTCAAAAGAAAGAACAGGCAGGTACAGTATTCCTACGGTAGGCAGCGGTATGCAACACACTGTTGGTTGCATCCACAATATCAAAGAAGAGGTGGCACTCGTGGGCGTGACATGACGTCACATCGCTGATTTGTTCCTGCTGACCAGAAGCACATGACCAGACGTGTTTACATCTGCACACACAACATACAACGCTCGCTGTCACACTTTGCGAAGGACGAACCGTGCCAAAGCATAGTTCAGTAGTAAACTTGGTAAGTAAAGCTATTAATCGGGCTCCCCTTTCACTACTCTTTTGTGTTGATGACGTGTGTGGCGCTTCCGTAGCAGTAGCTAAAGCTAACAGTGAATTAAGGGACTACGTAGAAGTGGGAGGTTTTTGACATACATTGCTTGTGAAAACAAATGCTTTAGGATTTTATACATTATGTTTGTTTCCGACGTTATTGCGAAGTTGCTGCGTCAGGTGCTACTATTTAAAATATTTTTTAATGCCCATTTTTTTCAGTAAGATACTCCACCACTGCTTGTGGCCCTGCAGAATTTAATAAAAGCTATTACAAACGTCTTCATTCGTCATACGTATTGCTGGTAGGGAGTTAATAATGACCATGCGAAAGAAGTAACGTCTACTATGCTTGCAGTTGCTGGTCTAAGGGTCATTGGGCCCAGGAAACCAGTCCACTGTCCACCATGGGCGAGACAGATGTGGAACGTGAGTTTTTTTCTCTCTCTCAAAGTGTACCTGACTTAGATTTATTAGCTTTACTCATTATACACTTCCAACATGGTTATGTGGTGACTAATATATATTTTTCAGACAACAGTAAGTATCTGCAGTTCTGCCTCATGTTCTTCTAACCATTTGTGTTGCACGTGTTACTCTGCAACAACTATAACGATAACCGTTGCGTTTTGTTACTGGCATGTTGCATTTTACTCCAGAGGTGACCCTGGCTCTGCTCGATGCGGCTAATGACAAAGACTTTGATGTCCAGGCTCAGGTCAGGAAGTCAATGCTGACTCTGGGAAATGAGCAGCCTGACAGAGTGCTTGCTATGTGTCAGGACTACCTGCTAAAACACCCAAAGGTAACACCACACTGGACAGTATATCTTCATTATTAGAAAATGATGTCAAAAACACTGCGTAATAGTGATGTAACAAAAACAGTTTTGATTTACAAAATGTGAATGCATCGAATCAAACTGAATTGGACTCATTCCACTTAAAAGCAGCACGCCACTGAAAAGTCATTGTCCTTTATTTGATTAGTGTAAGCCTGCGATCCTCCAAAAAGGGGTTCAAAAACCATGATCGATTGTCACCAAAATTTGTGTGTACATCTCTACTCATAGCCAAATCATACTCTGAAAATATTAAAATGAAAGTGGCAATAATTTTGATTGAAACTGGTCAAAATGGTGCTGTACAGAACAGGGTACGTCATTATTGTATTTGTGATACTTAATCGGTTTAAACTATTTTTCAGGAAATCAGATGTCATTGAAATTTGCACTGTTAAGGTTTTTACACACTGCAAAATTGTGTATAACACACACTCATGAAGTGTCCCAGACGCCAGATGACCGATTGTTGAGTTATGACACACTACACGGGCTGCGGCGCGTCAAGACAATTCAAAATTGACCTTTAGCAAACCACACACCCAAATAGTTAAGATACGTCAAACTCGTATTCAGCCCGTTGATTTCCAGTCTAATGTCGACCTAAAAAAGTCAAATAATAAGTCATAAAACCTTCCCAAAAAACAAAAAACTTCTAACAACCTGTGGATCTCCAAAATGCAAAATGGTGAAGCGATGTGCCCATGGTTTATGTAAATCGGACACTAGGTATCTCAAGAGTTTGTCAGGTGGAGTCCGATTCTTCCCATCTCCAAAGCCAAAAACACAGCTGGACCAGTGTCTTTAAACAAGTATTCTTACGTTTGCTCGATGGGAAGGACCTACGAAGTCACTGTAATGGGCTAGGCTAAAGCCACATCGAGAACTAGCAACCGAACGAGCAGCTCTGTTTTCAAACTAACTTTTGCATCATAAATAATTCGCCAAGTTTGTGATCATTTTTATTAATGTTAGCTGGGTAACTTGACATCCTAGGTAGTTTACGATGAGTCTCATACTGGGAGTTCAGATCTGTAATGTTTGTTCAAAAGTTTACACACAAGGGAACATAACATTGTAACAAGCCCTTTGAACTTATTTAGTTTTCATCTTTCACATAGCATTTTGTGTTGCCTGAGAGAGGCGCCATTATTGTTTACCTCAGACTTAGCAAGAGACCTTTATTCTTTCGCCTCGATAGTTGTGAAGTCCGCTTTTATGCATATTTTAATATTATGTATATATCCTTCCACTGCATTCTGTGTAGACCCTTTTACCTCGACCTGGAGGATATTGCTCCAAAAACACACTCTGACATGCTCTGGTACGTTCATTTACATTGGAAGTGTCCAGAAGGATGTCTGACCTGGACGCATCAACTGAGCGCGGGGCTTTTGCGTAAGGTCAATTGGCCATGACAGTGAATGCTTGCTGGCGACGCGACGCGTCTGTAGGGTCCATATTTGGCTATATTTGTGTACCGGTAGTCTGACCTCATCATTAGACACTTTTCTTTCAGTAAAGAAATGTGTTCCTAGCACTTGGCCTTTGCTTCAGGTCAAATGCAGATGATCTACCATAGTTATGTAACCCAGTTTGTCCTGAAATTTTATTGCATATTTTGATAAATAGTTGTTAATGTCCTTTTTCTTGCTGTGTTTTCTGCCTCACCTCCACCATTTCAAGTTGGTAGTGAGTCACAGAGTTTTGATTCTTCAAACCATTCAGCTGATTGTTGGCAGCAGGATAGATGCAATCTCTTACCCCAGGATCAAGAGCATCATCTCCTTGGCCTCAGATGAGATGACGCGATCAAAGGTGAACAATGTCACATAAGTTTTGTTCAGTTTTTTTGTGGGGAAGTTGATCATCTATTTAGGCTTTTTCTTTTTCACAAAGGATGTTGTCCCTGACTGGCAGCAGGCAGCCAGTAACATTCTGGTAGCTGTGGGTAACAAACACATCAATGACATAATGGAGGAGATACTGAGCAAGTTTCAACCTGGAGTCTTGCCTCACTTTTTTGTGGTCCAAACGTTAGCCAACCTCTCTGATTCCAATGGTATGAAAACTATTGCACATTCAGGCTCAAGCACACAAGAGCTATATATTTTGAAGTTGTTCCCCCCCCCCCCCAAAAAAAAGAGAAACATGTCTCAAACATCTCAAAGTATTGATGGGGGGTGCATTTAGTATTTGTTGTAAAGTTTGATCTAGTGTAGTATTTGCCAAAATAATTCGACTTGTTAATTTTAGTACTCGTTGCCATTTTTGTGGCGGGTGTGATGCCACCACATTGACAGGCTGTCACTCACACCCATTAGTTACTATTGAGTGAGACGCCAGATCGCTTGTCTATGGATGTAAGTCTGTCATCCAGACTCGATTTATTTATTTATTTATTATTATTCATTTAAATGGAAAGGTTATAACCTGATCCGGCTTCCCGCTTTCATACCGTGGGGAGGAATACAGCAGCACCTCCTCATGTCTCATCTCTTCGTTAGTCACATATTTATGGCCCGTCTGAGTATTGACTTTAGAGAGTTGCAAGAATGACTCGGATTTGTTATAAAAAATACCGCGTTTAATCGGGGGAGTTCGGTTGAGGTGACGTCATGGGGCTTCTCTCGTTGCCTGCAAATATGGCATAGCATCTCGACAAATATGTTGCGGGGAGGTATTACTAGCTCGTTGTATTAAAACGTGCGTAGCAAAAAAATAGTTTCAATGTAATTTTTCTTGATAAACCATATATATTTCTGCTTCTGACTACCACAGGTACACTTTAGTATTTACATGCACATGTACATACCAGTTACTGAGTAGCTGTCGTCTTAGGCCAGGCTAAATTATTTTTGTTTATTTGCTATAGGTAATGCCATATTTTTAAAAGGGCCACTGTTTCTTTATTAACACTGTACTCTTCCTTTTTCTCCAGTTTTTGGCATGGTGCCTTTCTTAAATGCTATTCTTGGTACCATGTTGCCTATGTTGAGCCTGACCAAACAAGACAACATGAAGTGGGTCTTCTCCTCTGGTACGAACCGACTTTGGTTTCCAAGTTGTTGATAGTATTTAACACTCTCCTAAAGGTATATTGAAATTCTGCAGTAAATATTCACCCTATCAGTAAGACAGGAGCAATTTCCAGTTTTATTTTCGACAAAAAAGTTGCATCTTTAACTCATTCACTCACAGCCATTTTCACTGAAGCAACCCCCTTCGTTCCCGACTGTTTTACTCGATTTTGACTGATTTCGCAAGGCTCACAGAATATTGTGGTCTATTGCTTTAAAAACATGAATGATGGACCCTACCAAAAGGAAGGTAAGAGTCTCTTCTTTCATCAGGAAAGAAAAGTATATTTGTATCTGTTTCCGTTTTGCAGCAATTAGCATTAGAATATCGTTTCATCATTATTCACTAATCTGTTTAAAACCGTGGGTAAATGAACTTTTTTGCAACATGGCCCTGGTTGATCTCTTATACTCTGCTGCCACCTGCTTGCCGTTTTTGTAATAACTACTATTGCTTCAAGCATTCTCTTCAGTTCAGAGGCTGCATCAAAGCCTTCTGCATGCTCTAGCATTAAATAAAATTAAAAAAAACGTATAAATGCGTCTTTGAGAGCATTGTCATACTGTATTTAAAATGGAACGTATTTATACGTTTTTGGAAAAAATTAGTTAAAATGAATGCTTCTCTAATTATTTTCCTTTTTTTGTGGCTTTCGTTCAGCTCTGTGCCATTTCAGTGACAGCATCTTGGAGTACCTTGCCAATCTCGACAAGGCTCCAGATCCCACAGTCAGGCAGGACACATTCTCAAGTGAGATCTGTGCTTCATTTGACATCCTTTTCAATAATTGGTTACAGAGCAGAGAATCGAAGGTAAGAGCTTACAAGTTTTTCAAATATTTGCCTTTCTGCACAGTCGTGATTAGCACCATCAGCGAGATATCTATTTGCCACTCCAACGCTATGCTTATCACACTTTTATTTCCCCTCTGTTTGAAGACAAAGACGTGTATAAAGTGATGTCCTGTTCTCCTTTTTTCTCTGTCCTTCAGTTGAGGCTAACGGTAGCTGAGGCAGTGGGCTCAATGTGCCATCTGATGGCTAGCGATAAACTCGAGGAACAGATTCCCAAGCTCATCCCCGCCATTCTGTCCTTGTATAAGAAAAACAACGAGCACTACATCATTAGCAAGGTGCCCCTTAGTTGCAACGGCAGTAAAGTTGACTCTTTGGCTTTTAGAACAAGGCTCATAAATGCTAAAAAACAAAACACACCATCTTTAACTTTTTTAACTATTTGATTAAATAAATCTTTCACATTGCATGAAACACAATTGTAAAAGTATAATAACGTCGACAATTGACCTAATTCAAAGAACTACGTTTGTGTCTTTCATCTTCCTTTTTATAGAGTCTTTGCCATGTTCTTGACGCGTCTATTAACATGGGAAGCAGGGTGCTTGAGACGCAACTGGACGGCTTGCTCATTGCACTGCATCAGCAGGTACAGTCTTCAGAAGAGCCTTTTAACTTAAAATGAGCTGACAATTAACAAATGCTCTGCCTTTATTATTCAGTGTGATTTGTCACACTTAAAGTAAAAAGTCTCAACGTTAGCAAGCTAAACATAGCCATGTAGTGCTTTCTTTTAACACATTATCACAGTCATTGTTAGGAAGCATAGCCAACGGTAGAAGGAAAAAATAACTTCAATCATTCATTATTACTAAAACTATTACCGTAATTTCCGGACTAAAAAGTGCTCCTGATTAAAAGCCACAACTGCTAAATTGAGCCATTTTTTGTTGGTCGAGTTTTTTGATATGCTACATATGTAATAATATTGGATGAAGGCTTAATGTAACTGTACCCAGGGCTTTAAATTAACCCGCCAACCTGCCAAATGCCAAACGAGCCCCTTATGACACACGTACAAAAACACATAACACACATCACATGTTGCCATCATCATCATTGAAAACAGACTATATTACTTTTATAAGGTCCTTACTATGAATTACGAGTTAGCGGTTACCTTCGTACCTTATGAGAGACTCTGGGGGACGGTGGCGAGTGCTCGTACGTGGCTTGATTTCAGAAAACTACGACCAATTGTAAACAAACCGATCATATTGCTATTTTAAGAGATTGATGTAGGCCTAAATTAGAGTCGTATGCCCAGTTCAATCTCTGAAAATATAAAAACAAGCGCCATGGTATTTTTGATTATATTGACATTCAGCCTTCCTACCCATAGGCGCTCACTATAAAAATCTTAATGTGTTAACTACGACCAGTCGTCACCAACATTGTTATGCACATCTTTAACTTAGGCCTACATCAATCTCTTAAAATAATAATGCTGCCATATACATACTGTTATTACTTTATATTTAGGGGCTTTGAAAAGAAAAAAAATCTGGGAAAATTTTCACTGGGGGAAAAAAATTGGCTGGTTGAAATTGTTTCTAGTAACTTTAGAGAGTCACCAGCCATGTTTGCTGGTCATCAAAAAAGTTAATTAGGAGCCCTGGCCCTTGACTATACGAACAATACTGCTTTGGTGTACTGTCTTCCGCAAATAAGCATTTACAGTGCATTGCTGGTGGAGCATGGATATAAACAATACTGCATATTAAACTACATTACATTGTACACAAAAAGTGTACATTCTGTGAAAATTAGTTTGACCAAATATTTTTTAATTATATTTTTCCTCTTGATAGTGTTTTTTTCCCTAGCTTTAATCAATGCACGGTAATTGTTTTTCTTATTTATTTATTTATTTTTTCTAACTAAGTAATGTAATGTATAAAAAGGCGCTTATTTAATCTTTATATTGTCCAGCTTATTTGACTTTTTCATAGTTGTAAGAGTTTAAAAAGAAAAACAATATTTAACCATACCAACTGATATGAAACATTTATATTGTGATAATTGTGATATACTTTTCAGCGCTATTTCCCTATGAAAGACTACAATGTTTCCCCCCCTCAGGTGTCCACCTCTGTTGATTACAGCAACCCTCCGACAGTCAAGAACCACAATGAGGTTCTTCGTTGCTTCAGTCTGTTAGGTAGCAGACTCTTTCCTTATATTTTCTGATTAATGTGATATAGACTATTATTTATATCAGCCCCTATGGTGGGTGTATTACTATGGAGTCACAAGATCAGTAATGATATTATACATTATTTGTGTCAGACATGATGTCCCTTTTGAGGATTGTACAGTATTAACTATGATGCTGAACATATGATGTAATCATTTGTTCACTCTTGGCCAATTTGTCCACACTTGTTAAAATCTTATTATGTATGCTATTTTGGTTACAATTTATGGGTTTTGATGCCTGAATATCTTTCCACTTATCCAGCAAACGCCTTCCCAGACCGACTGGTCATGTTTGTTCTTCAGAGACTAGAGAACAGCAATGAGCGGAGTCGGTTTGGCTCCCTGGCTGTCCTGCGTCACCTCATCAACTCAAGCAGTGAGCAAATACACTCACCATATTTATCCCAAACTCATCCCATTCACATTTTTATTTGGCAGGGGCATTCTGAAGTATGTATTTACAAGTTTTATGTAACAACACAGTGGGGTGGTGCTGGTGGGAGCATGCGTCTCACAGTTGAGAGAGTCTGAGCTCCAATCTCGACTCAAGCCCTCGAGTGGAGTTTTGCACGTTCTCCCTGTGCTTTTGGGTTTTCTTGTGTTGATGCATTATTATCCATCCATCCATCTTCTTAACTGCTTGTCCTCACAAGGGTCGCAGGGGTGCTGGAGCCTATCCTAGCTGGCTTCGGGCATTAGGCAGGGTACACCCTGAACTGGTTGCTAGCCAATCGCAGGGCACACAGAGACAAACAACCATCCACAATCACAATCACACCTATGGACAATTTGGAGTGTTCAATTAGCCTGCCATGCATGTCTTTGGAATGTGGGAGGAAACCGGAGTACCCGGAGAAAACCCACGCAAGCACGGGGAGAACATGCAACAGGAAGGCCGAAGCCCGGACTTGATCTCACGTCCTCTGCACTGGGAGGCGGACGTGCTAATCAGTCGGCCACCGTGCCGCCCTGCATTATTCTTATTATTATTATTACTACTACTACTACTCCAGCTTTCATTCCAAAAATAAATGCATTTTTGGGTCAATCGAAGGCTCTAAATTGTTCATGGCAGTGGGAATGGGAATTGGTTTAATGTCCCCTGGCAACCAGTCCAGTTGTGTACCCTGCCTCTTGCCCAAATTCAGCTGGGCTAGGCTCTCACATGTGACCCTAACGAGGAGAAACAGTATAGATAGTGGGTGGATGCATGGATAGAAGTTTTGTGCACTCTCAATTCGTGTATAACTGCCCTGTTAGTTTAATTATGTGATAATATGATAATTGTGCATATGTGTTGCAGCTTCCATGATGGAGACTAAGAAGCTTCTGATACTAGCCAGCATTAGGCAACCAATGGCTGACCACAGTAACAAGGTAACACCTGTATGCATTCATGCAAATGATTCTCATCTAGACAAGCATGAACTCTGTCTCTCGACTTAGGTTAAGAAGCGCGTGGTCCAGGTTATCAGTGCTATGGCCCATCATGGTTACCTGGAGTTGGATGGAGGAGAGTTACTGGTGCGATTCATAGTTCAACACTGTGCATTACCGGACACATATCAGGTATAGCGGTTTTGCTATTTTATTTTTTATTTTTATGAATCTCGGTATTTTATTTTAAAGTATTTCTCTATATATTTGTGTATAGTCAGGACATTTGGTTAGGTTACCAGAGAGTAACAGTGAACACCCAATGTGCGTGTGCCTTATGTGAGCCTTGGGGCGAAAGAAATTGCATTATTTCAATTCTTCATTTGGCGAATCAGCTTGCATAGACTGCAAAGGAGGAGGAAGTGATATGTCTTCATTCTGTCGCGTGGCTTGGTAGTGCCAGGCGAGCGGAAGACAGCTGTGTTTTAAAGTGAGTTAATAGAGTCCTTCATCTTAGCGAGTAATTTAATAGCAATGCTAAGTCCACGTCCCTCGCCTGGAAATTATTCAGGCTTGACAAGACCAAAATAAAATCGTAATGTGTGCCAGAAAATGTTCACTGTAAAGAGCAATTCACTGACACTTTGTTCCACCATGAACCATATGGAGGATAATGCAAATCCACAAGTACGACTACTGCACTACCTAGTAAAGCTGCCGAACACACATAAAAAACCTGCACCGAGATGAGCAAACACACACTATGATTGACAAAGCAAGTAAATGTTGGCAACGCTTCACTAACGCAGCTTCTATGCGAGCGGGTAAAAGTTGACCGGATGTTAGATATTTACTTAATATTCAGTTTTTACACACTTTGTACTCTGCATCATAACTACAGTACATTTGCAACTATATTGATTTTTTTTTTTTGTACCTATATATCACCGACCCCTACACTTTACATTTATACATTTACACATTTCATGACAGCACTGTCATGTTTAATTTAATTCTTTGGACTTGCCTTGAAAATAACTTGATCAACCACAAATTTTAATCAAAAAACAAATAGTGTTGTTCTGGCCACATAACACTCAGCGAATCAATCGGCAATGTGACATATCGCAATGACATATGTCGCAATAATAAATATAAACTAAAGCCAACACATTGTGGAAACGTTTATCTATTTAAAAAATGACAGTGACTGGAAAACTATTTCAGGTTTATCGTGATGCTTCCAACTGTACTCTCGGTTTCAGGATATTGACAAAATAAATGTGTTCAAGAAATGTAAAAATTGTAGCCTCTCTTACTTACGTCTGTCTGGATCTTTCTTTTATGTATGTGCAAGTCTTATAAATGGCACAAAGTATACCTGTCGGTTTGTCACTTAAAGAGTAACTCAACACTAAATCAACTTTTTGTTGTTGTTGCTGATAAACTGTATAAACTGGTGTTTACAAATGCTGTATACATGTCCTGGTCATTTTGACATTTTAGTGCATGTTTGTTGAAAGCTTGAATTTGGGGCAAAAACCGTGTTTGGAGTGCCATCTTAAGGTTAAACACGGAGATAAACACAATTTGGCTGTTTGTCCTCTCATTACACAAGACAATGCGTACTCCATCACTTGTTCCGCATGATGTAGTCGACCCCGCCACCCACTGGCTCATTCTCATACGCCTCTTTAAACGCCTTCTTAGTGAGTTGCTGCTGTCAATCACAGTCAAACCACGCCCAACCCTCTCCCCATTCGCAACCCAAAGGTCCTCCAGGCTACACTCCCTTTGAGCGACGATTTCAAATCTTAGTGAGGGGTGGAGCAAGAGTCTGAGAGTTACTTTTTAAGGCTTAAAGCCGTTAAAACGATTCGGTGTACAGTTACACATACACTTCCAGCACTCTAATTTCCACCATTCAAATCACGGCTACTTTGGTAGCCAAACGTTGTTTTTTTTTACTTGATTTTCACGCATGCGCAAAACATAATGTGCACTTGCTTATGTATAATATACAAAAGTTATTTTTTATTATGAATAACCTTATATTTTACGTTGAATCATTATCAATGATCTTTTATTTTGTTTTGCCAAGTGCTTCGTGGTGTTGTGCTTGTGGTGTTAAAGTGACGAGTTTTATTGATGTGCTGTGTTGACGTCATCATCCCTTTTTAAGATACCTAAAAAAAATAGATTGTTCAATTATTGACAATGCATTATCAAGGAAAGCAAACTATTTTCGAAACTCCAAATTGGTGAATAATTTGTGGTGGGAAAAAAAACATGTGGGGACCGACTAATAGCATAGATTTTTGAAAAAAGATTAAATTGACCAAATTTTAATGTGAGGTATTGGCCCAATGCCAGCAATATACAGGGCCAGTGCTGATTCTGGCAAGGCCACGTTGGGCCACCAACCGAAAAGGCTGAATGTAGAATCCTGCAAATGGTTGTAGATGTATTTTGAATGTACAGTAGCCAAATTTGTTCGGTTTGCAACCAAAATTGCAATGAAAATCACATCAATGAAAATTAAACATTTGCTTGTCTTCCTATAGCGTGGACAGAAACCTGCAGACCCAGAAGAGGTAACAAATGAGTCGTTGCGGACGATGTGTGGTAACACTCTTCATCTACTGACAACAACTGTTGGACGTCTGGCTGATGTATGTAAAAGCAGCAGTCACTCAGTTTTACTTCTGTCTGTTGTAACCATTGATGTTATGTCCCTGGCGCTGATATATTCATTTGATCTTAGGTGCTTTGGCCAAAGTTGCTCTACTACCTAACCCCGCCACAGTACAGCAATGCCACCACGCCACTGTGTAAGAGTCTGATTGTACTTGGCAATAAAAAGAAAGACAACAAGGAACCTACCTTCAATATAGACTTTTCACAGGAAGGTAGGTGCAACATCAGATGTGTGGTAACACACAAATTGGCAAGTTAACTTTTTTTTTGTCTCTTGTAGTCAATCTTCCTTCTCCTCAAACTCTGATGATCAAACTGCTAGTAAGTACAAGCCACGTGTAAACACACATAGAAAATAAAAAATACAAAGTAATTGTTTTCAATTATTTTATTTTAAATCCTTTAATATCCAATCGATCTTAAGAGTACGGTTTAACAAAGTAGCAGCTTCTATTCTTGCTTGGCGCTTCTATTCACTAAACTTATGCCTGATGATGTTTTGTTCATTCCAGGTCAATGCAGCATTTCCATTCAATAACAGAGGTCATGGCGCTCCATCACTCTCCCTCCTACAAATCCTCTCTGTCAACATTCACCGCAACACAGAGGCTGTTTGGGACCAAGAGTTCCCTCCTCTCCTGACTGTACTGGAAGGTAAGATGTTTCGCTGAGAGCAAAAATAGATCCTACTTGATGGAAATAATCTTTAAACCAAGTCAGTTCAAAGAAGTGTTTTTTTTAAATTGTCATTATTTGAATTTCTCTCAAAAGCAAATGTCTTTTTCTGACTTTCTTGGCCGTTTTGTTTTCAGAGTCAACGGCAGAGAGCCTCGATAAGAAAAGTTGGGATGAAAATCTGTTGAAGGTTGATTTTTTTTGTATAAAAAAAATAAGATTATGTGCACTAGAGTAAATTGAACATTCATCCATTATCCATACCGCAGCGTTTACTAATATCCAGTCTGTGGTGTAACCATTGATTTCATTTGAACTGGTGTATTTTAGACTTATTTCATATTCTATCACAAATCTGTATAATTGCTTAATCTCAATGGGTCTGTTATTTTTAAGATTTATTGACCAATATAAAGTGTCAAGAATGGCGTGGTCTTTTTTTAACGATGCGATGTCACTGGCTCGACAAATACGCTAGCTGTATGGTTTCCCCAATCAGAGCCATGAATATCCTTTGTAAATATTATTTTAACAAAATTTATGTTTGACTGAAGTGCCTCTATAATTGAATTGTCTCCAGCTCCTGTCTAAAACATTGGGAGCTGTTGACGATGACAAGTGGGTATGCCAGTTTGCAGCAGAATCAACAAGTTATCTTTCCACCTATAACAATGCTTTGGAGGAGAAGGTACACACCTACTAACTACTTTATAATCAGAAACCATTGCAAGTTGAAGTAATATTTCAAAATGTTCTTTCTTTGACAGAGTTTCCTTTATCGGTGTATTGGAGTCACCCTCCAGCATACTTTTAATAAGGACTTTGTTAAAAAACAGTTGCAGGAAATCCTCCTCACAGCACGACACAATGATGCTGTTGAAAGAGAGGTATTGTCAACTAAATTACTACATTCTCTTGAGCTGATTTTTGCCTAGAGTAATTGACTTGAATTAAACTCTTAGTGAATTTCTCAAATGATGCAGGTTTAGTGGTAGCACTAAGCCAAAATGGCAGCTCATGGGCACTTAATACTATTCAATATTGATACACTTTGCATTTAAAGATGATCTATTTTACAATGTAAAATTTTATGTTCAATAAATATTTATTGCAAGATATGACTAAATAGCACATTAAAAAACTAAAGATTATTTTCTTCTTTTTTTTATGTTTATGTTGAAAAGGATCACCACTGAGAAACTAAATATTCTTGCTAAATGAATGCAGTTGGATAAATATAGGAAAGAAGAACATTTGGATAACATTTTTCCCATAAATTTGATTAAATAGTACTGGACTTAACTTAGATCTGGATAAGGTGAACATAACTCATTTGGTTTACTCATTTGGTCAGGGTGTGGCTCTATGCATTGGATTGTGTGCCAACAGCCATTTAGAAGGAACTCTGGCCAAGCTTGATGAGTTTGGAAAGTCTGATGCATTCAAGAAATCCCCAAGCATCTTCAACCTGCTCAAAGTAAATAGAACATTTCTAATAAATTCCAAATCCTAAAGTTATCAGTTGATCCTCAATTTCTCTTTGCGGCTCCTGTCCTCAGGATCGTAACGACGTCGAGCTGGAGAAGGTAAAAAGCACATTAATCTTGTGTTATGGTCAAGTGGCTGTGAATGCTCCTCCAGAAAATATCCTGAATCGCATAGATCAAGACATTCTTCGCTGCATCAGTAAACACTTCAACACTAAGGTAATACAAATATTGTGGCGATACGCTGTAAAGATGTTTACCGTTGTGATCACAAAATGGAAACTTTAACAATTTATCAGTATTCTCAGAAAGTATTTTTTTTAAGTGTGTTGAATCAATTATATCCACACAGGGAATTACGCAGTCATGAATAATGCATACCGGTACATTTAAATGAACATACTGTATGTCTGTGAAACTTTTGTGATTTGTCCTCTATCATTAATTCTCGTAGATTATTTTTTTTCCTAACAGGCAAAAGCTAATAAATGTAGTTTTATAGGTTGCAACAATTTTTGGGGGGGGGGTTTCAACCCCAATATTCATATTTGGGCTTGTGACTATATTACCTCTATTTCATACAGGTTCTGGGGATTAAAGTAGAGACAAAGGTATCGTCACAGGGATAAGAAGGGCTATTTCAATTCAATTTCAACTTGCAAGTTAACTTTCTCACTTTCCTGGTCTTTTTCCTTTTTCTGGTGCACACGTTTGCAGTGATGCTGTCTTTGAAATCTTACCTTAACTCCTAAAAATCTAAAATATCTTTGTTGCATTAAACATTTTCATTTGTATCCAACTTTTTTAACAACCTTACAATTTTCCACTACAAGGGTATCATCTTGTCAATGGGATTGGCACTATGATGGGAGCATTTTTTGGTTGCCAAAATGCTTTAAGTCTGCGTTAAAGTCTTTCTCAGTTGCTTACGAAAGGTAAACGGAACAATAATGAACAACATGTGAATGCTGAGCAGGCTACTTCTTATTTTCTTTTTCCTAGCAGCTTGTTCATGCATCTCAGCTTCAAACGGGTCTGTCACTTTCTATGCCAGAGCCTGTGGGTGGCTGTTGAACTGACCTCCTCTAATCAACACTGATTCATTCTCTTCATCTACAACAGGTGTGTCCAAATCCGGTCTTCGAGGGCCTCTATCCTGCATGTTTTAGATGTCTCCCTCCTCCAACACACCTGATTAAAATGATCAGGATCGTCTTCAGGCTTCTGCAGAGCTTGATGATGAGCTGATCTGAAGCAGGGGTGTCCATGTCTGGTCCTCGAGAGCCCCAATCCAGCCGGTTTTCTATGTTTCACTCCTCCAACACACCTGATTCATAATCAGTATCGTTATGAGGCTTCTGCAAAACTGGCTGATGATCTGATAATTTGAGTCCGATGTATTGGATTAGGGAGACATGGAAAACAGGCTGGATTGAGGCTCTTGAGGATCGGATTTTGGGCACCTCTGATCTAAAGCATGCAGGATAGTAGTGGCCCTTGAGGACTGGATTTGGACACCCCTGAAGAATGGCAGCTCAATCTTCAGGTCTAGAAGGTTTACATTGCATATTGCTCTTAATTCTCAAATTTACTTTTGCTTTGCTGTTAATAAAATCTGCTACTGGTGGTGGAATACATATTTCATTCTTCAGAATTGGCATTTAAATCTGTCAACATAATGTTGCGATGTTTGTGTCCTCTCACCTTGCTCTCTTTTGTGTCCCCACCTTTTTTGTGTACCTGCAATTGTGTGTCTGTGTGGCCAATGTTAGGATTTGACAATGAAACTAAGTTTGATCCAGAGTGTTGGCCTTGTTGCCAAAGCCATCAGTGAGTGTGTAAAGAAGCAAGGCTATGTCTTCTCTCGCAAACAAGAACTCATTGCTATGATCCAGGTGAGTGATCAGCACTTTTAAGTTGCTTCATAAAACAAATGGTGGAGCATGTGGTTAATGTGGCATCTGCTAGTTTGCTTAGCCCTACCTCTGTGGAGGCTGTATGCTCTCACCTAGTTTGTGTGGTTTTCCTTTAGGTACTCTGAATAATTCTGACCACATACCAAATACATGTTAGGTTAATTAAAGATTTAATTGATTGGAAATTATTATTTGCCTGATTGTTAAGTAACAATAGGGCCAAAATCAGAATGGCTTGGTAACAGACGGGCAGATCAGATACAATTTGAATTTGTTGTATAATTTCATAATTGATACGATATATTTAGGCAAGCAATTAAAAAGTAAATTTTCAATTATATACTACACTGCTGCATATTCACCCTTTCACAAATGTTTGGTAGCATAATTTTGGGCTAATTCTGCTAACTAACTAACGACAAGTAGAACAAAACCTTGATTGATTCTTGCTGATTGGTTTTCATGGACAGGATTTTATAAAGGCAGAACCTGCTGATGCACTTCGAACTTCAGTGCGCCACCTGGTGATGAGCACTTGTGCCAACCTAATGTATCCTCCTACAGTTATGTTCCTTAGGAGTTTCACATTTGAAGTAGACTAGCTATTGACATTTATTCTCTGCAATGAATATGTTTTTTTCCCGCCTAACAAAGAACTACTGACAGCTGATCTTGGCTAAATGAAAGAAACAGTTTTATGAGATTGAGTTTGTACAGCTTATTGCAAACAGAGAGTTGTCATTCTTTCTGGTGTGACACTCATTTCATTTTCCAGTGTTTTATCCTTTGACCTTTTAGTGCTTCAGGCCTCTCGACCCGGCATTGAGTGAGAATGAGAGTTTTGACTTGTTGAAGGTGTGTGTGAACAGCGTGTTCTCTCTTCCACCGGAGACACACTCTCCAGAGAAAACAACAAAAGAAGAAGAAATACTTGACCCCAAACAAAGAAAGGTGAATTGAGTAAATTTTTACCGCCTACCTTAAGATACAAACACGCTTGCACATGTACTACATTTTTATGACACCACATTGTTAATCAGACCAACATGTCATGTGTGCAGGCCTTGTATAAAGACACATTGTCTTCACTGCATGGGTTACTGAGCAGTGTGCTCGGCAAGGATCCCACGCCTGATAGTTTACAGTGTGTATTCAAGGTAGGACTCTTTCCCATGTAGCTCTCCTAATTTGAAACATTGCCAGTATTCATTATCATGAATTATTAATTTACTGTGCACAGAATAAATGACATACATCCAGTTCTCTGAATAAGATATGTTGTACAGAAATTTTGTTGAAAATAAATTTTCGCTTCCAAAACATTGAAGTAATTTCACATCATAAGACTGCGTAATATATACAACTGACATTTATTAGGAGTATCTTCATTTGTGCGTCATCATTTCAAATAATGTTATCTTAAACAAAAATCTCATGAGCCAATCGCAATACTAGTCTTTACTTTCATGTTCAAGCAATGTGGAAAAACCAGCATACCTAGTTTATTTTAAGTTAACATTAACTGATAGAGAAGACTTTAATTTGTGACGGTGCCATTGTACATAAAACAGACCGTTTAGAGGAAATTGTCCGATGTTCGTCCTCCAACACACCTGATCCATATAATCATCTCAAACCTGCAGGGCTCCGGTCCTCAAGCACCAGGATTAGGGAAGCCTGATGTCTATCTTTCTTTATTCTAAAAGGAGATATAGGACAAATCGATTGAGGTGCTCACATTAGCATTACATGAAAAATTGTCACAGCTTTTGTTAGTCAGTTTTAGTTTCATATAACAATAAGATTATGACTATCTATAAATGCTTTGTTTGACGCAGATTAAGCGCATAAATGTCTCAAATTTGTTGTGATTAATTCCAAGTATTTTTAATGTTTATAATGCATCTTCCTCTAATTGGATATTTAATACTCCTGAAGTGGATAAAAGTATATATTCATTGAATGCTAATAGATAGATAGATAAATAAATAAATGAGTACAAGTTTAATACACAAACAAAGCCAAGCATTGTCATAGTTATGTACTGTCACATTTTTACACAGATTTTAAGTTCATTGCATTGACAGTCTGTCATACTATAGGGAATTAAATGATAAACATAACAGATGTATTGTGTTCTTTGTAACCTAATAATAATTAAATCTGTCTGATGTTTCCCTCCGTTGCTCTTTATCGACTAACATCATCATGTTGTTATGTCTTACACAGCACGTTGAATGCTGGCTGACCTCAACATTAGACCACGAGAGAAAGAGAGCTATCTCGGCCACTGCTCACATGCTGACTCACTACCTGGACAACATGACAGTAAAGGTGAACACGTAGCTTGTTTCCAAATTCACAAGGCTGGGTCCTCCAAAGGCCAAATTTGTCGGCTGCATGACTCGACAGCACGCGCGGACTTACATATGAACGGATTGTCGATGCTGCTTGTCGGTAGCGCATTGACCGACACTTCATTCCTGTGTAAATCTGTGTGTGTTGTCAAGTCGCGCCAGGAGTGGCGTCATGCAGCCGACAAATTCGGCCTTCGGAGGACCCATCTTTGTGAATTTGGACACAGGCACAGATTCAAGTGTTGATTTACTACATGACATCTAATTTAGACTTTTTCTTGCTTGCAACCTTGTCTAGAACATGATGTCCTTCCACAACCTTGGAGCTCTGCTCGGTCGACTGTCTCCACGCTGTTCCGACCCTCATCTTGCTGTCCGCACCACCGCTATTGACTGTGTATACATACTGCTTTCTATCCAACTACACTATGAAGGTGAAAACACTTTTCTATTTTTTTTTTAAACAAAAAAACATTGATGAGCTTGTCATGTGTGTTATTATGTAATATAATGTGTGGGCTCTCAGTTTTTTTGTTTTTATTTATTCATTTTTAAAATAGTTTTTAGTTTCAGGTTGACATACACTGACAAAACTGGATCACTGGCAATTACAGCTAAAAGGAATTAGGATGTCAGGTTCTTCCACACCCAACTAACCCAACTATGGAGAATGCTTTTCTGCACTGTGTGCCAGGCATGTTGGAACAGGAAAAAAAATTGCCAATCAAACTGACTAAATCATAAATTGTGCAATAAGACTCAGCTGTAATGATGATGTATAGTATACAGTAGTCTCATTTTTTTTTTTTTCAAATGCATGCCTTTTAATTAAATTTGTCCTGTTGAATATGAAAATCAGGTTTCGCCCTTGACTATAAAGATGAAGCAGTGGACGGTCTCTTACACCTTAAAACACAACTAGAAAACCCTGACCATTCAATCCTCTACAAGACCTGCTCTGAGCTCACCAAGGTACATTTCAGCACATACTCAGTCATTAACAGGCTCTTTTGGGATGAATGTAGCTTTAATCTATAATTTAGAACCACTAAATGTATGAATGTAGTGAAGTGAATGTAACACATGTGCTGTCACTGTGTATTTTCTCATGCACTTCAGGTGATGAGTAAGCGTCTACCTCAGCAGCAAATGACCACATTGGTGTTCATGTTGTTCGAGGGGCTGGTTGACAGTCAGACGAACTGTTGCAGAGCTTCATCCGTCATCCTGAACACGTTGTTGAAGAACAGAGGAGGCGGACTACAAGAGATGGTAGCGCTATTGCTTACAGGCGGCACACCCTTGATTGCTGGACACTGTGCTTGTTGCGTCATTTGAAATAACGGTAGTTTTGGTCTCACAGAGTCTGAATTTATTTGTGCCAGGTACCAGAGATGCTGGAGGTGCTTCATGTGCGACTGCAGAGCATCACTGAGGAGCAGGTAGGCTAAGGCAATACCACACATCAATATTTATTAGCTTTTATTGAATGTTTTTTTTAATACAAAACCTATTCCAATGAAGTTGGGATGTTGTGTTAAACGTAAATAAAAAAACAGAATGCAATGATTTGCAAATCATGTTCAACCTGTATTTAATTGAAAACACTACAAAGACAAGATATGTAATTTTTAAAACTGATAAACTTTGTTTTTTCGCAAATTATCATTAACTTAGAATTTTATGGCTGCAACATGTCCAAAAAAGCTGGGACAGGTGTCAAAAAAGGCTGAGAAAGTTGAGGAAACACCTGTTTGGAACATCCCACAGGTGAACAGGTTAATAAAGATCCGGACATTGAAGTCACACATCCCAAAATGGGCGTTAGCGCAGCCATTTTGGCAGCACAGAAAACGCGTCTGCCACTTTAAATAAATGGCAAACGCCACACTTTAACAATGATTGACGGCTGTTGTGGATCAGCTGCCACAACGAGAAAAGGCAAAAAAAGAATCCACCATTCATCAGGCTACCAAAAGAGGAACCAATGCGTAGCCAATGGATCACAGCAGCCATAAAAAGGGTCAACAACAAGGATTTGGGATCCTCCTCATTGCTTGTGTAGAGATCACTTCATATCAGGTGAGTCAATTACTGAATCACTAATCGAGTAGCTCGATCCGGATCTCTATTGGGAACAGGTGGGTGCCATGATTGGGTATAAAATGAGCTTCCCTGAATTGCTCAATCATTCACAAGCAAAGAACAAGAAGAAGTGAACAACTGTGTGAGAAAATAGTCAAACAGCTTAAGAACACTGGGCCTCATTCACTAACAAATGCACAGGAATGTTCGTACTCTGCGCACAAGTTGGACATATACACAAAATCACCGTTGGACTCACAACACGTGCACACCAGCTCGTTTTGTTCGCACGACTGCGTATGTTGATGAATCAGAATTCGTTCTAAATAAAAGCACACGTGCCTGCGGCGCCCCAATTCGCATAACCCGCGCTTATTTCCACCCTAAAAAGGGCATCCGTTTGACGTATCTCAGCCAATGCACAGAGGTTAGGAAAAAAAAAGATTCACGAGAGATTTTTTCAAAGTTATTCTATTTTCAAAATATTTGTGTGCGTACACAGAACACACATAGAAAATATCAATTATGAGGCAATCAATAAACAAACCCCACACAAAAATTATTGTTAAAATACATAGTAAGGGATAAATATAGCACGGAAAAGCAGCGTTTGCAGTTGAAGAAATGCATGCCGAGCAGATCACAAGCAAGCCAGAGACGTGTGCCCCCTTTTTGACGGTCATTTCTCAACTGTAAATTTCTAGATTTTTTACGTGCATGTGTAAGGCTACTAGATTCATCCGAGTGGTGTAGTGGTGCGGCTGCACTGCTCTTGAGTGACAGCCACAGCGCGACGGCGGACACACTCAATCCAGTACATAATCACATACAAGCACTTAAGCAGAACCAGACTAAACGTGACTAATGTCCTTTTTCATGTTTATTTAGGACATTAGTCAACTCATTGGCAAATTATTGATTTAATATATTAATTTTATTATTAGTGTTTTAATGTAGTTCCAAGTATGTTGTGTATATAGGGTAAAGGATAATTTTTTTAAATGTTTTTTTATTTTTTAGATAGTCTGTCATTATTTGTGCGAACGCATGGTCAGAGGATGTTCTAAATTTGCAGAATACATTACGATCAAGTTCAAGTACGAAGATATTGATGAATCATCCATGTCATGCTTACGCATGTTTTGATTTTATCATCTATGGTCAATAATATCAAAAGGTTCAGAGAATCTGGAGAAATCACTGCAACATCGGCATCAACATCATACAGATAAACCAGATAAAAATCTGCCGATAATAATAGACATGCCACGTTGGTCCATCTGTTGTGGTTGTGCCCAACTCCTCAACCCCTCCGCTCTCCTATGTAGTGTCGCATTTGTGACATCATAATGCGCACAACCTCGCGTTCACAGAAGATGCATAATGGCGACATTGCAGTCGCCAGTGTGGGCTTTCTTTACTGTGTCTCCCCAAAATGTTACCCTTGCAGTTTTTTGTTGCATGTTTTAAACATGACTTTTGTTTTGAAAGTCAAAATGAGTTACTGGTTGTCTTTGAAGCAGAGATGTCAATAAAATTCAGCTTCATGGTTTTACACAATGTTTCAATGTATTTGTACATGTTAGACTTATAGTAGGACTCAAAAGTATATTTGTATTAAAGTTAATTTTGCAATCAATTATCGGCTAACTCATCGGTTATCAGCATTGACACTTTTTAAATGATTGGTTTACCTTATCCGTTGAAAATAGCATTATCATGCATCCCTACCGAAAACATCCCTCAGGCAGCACTGCACCAAAAACCGGCATCAATGTGTAAAAAATATCACCACATGGCCTCAGGAGCCCTTCAGAAAAACAATGTCAGTAAATACAGCTTGGCACTACAGCCTTAAGTGCAACTTAAAATGCAACTCTGCGAAACAAAAGCCGTTTATCACTAACACCCAGAAATGCCGCCAGCTTCTCTGGGTCTGAGCTCATCTAAGGCTGCTTTTCCACTAGCCCCGCACGACACGCTACCACACCACACTGTACGGAACGACACTACACGGCCTCCATTGCCATTGCAGGCGCGTGGCGGGAAGGGGGCGGGATCATGGTTTTATTATTGATACATACATCTATACAATAACCTTGTATACTTCATGAAATTTGTTGATAAAGTCATACTATGGACTTGTCATTCAAAGCAGAGTAAATCTTAATAGCAAAAGTTAGGAAAGGGGGGATAGTTTTATGCATTATATATTAAAATAATCGCCCGATTCATCGATAATCTGCATTTTTTTTCTGCCAAAAATCGATATCGGCATTGGCCTAAAAAAAATGCATAACGGTCGGGCCCTACAAATCATATTCTGAAGGCGTTTCAACAGCTTGGCTTCGCAGTAAAACAGTGCGGGCACTAGACTGGCCTGCCTGCAGTCCAGACCCGTCCGTCTCCCATTGAAAATGTGTGCCGCGTTATGAAGCGTAAAATACAATGGAAAACCCAGACTGTTGAACAGCTGATGCTGTAAATCAAGCAAGAATGGGAAAGAATTCCACCTACATAGCTTTAACAATTAGTGTCCTCAGTTCCCAAACATTTATTGAATGCTGTTAAAAGAAAAGTTATGCAGCAGTGGTAAACATGATGACCTTGTCCCAGCTTTTTTGGAATGTGTTGCAGTCATAAAATTCCAAGCCATAAAGTTACCGGTAATCATTATTTGCTAAACACAATAAAAAAATTCTGTTTGACCATTAAATATCTTGTCTTTGTAGTTTATTCAATCATATAAAATTTTAACATGATTTGCAAATCATTGTATTCGTATATAATTTATGTTTAACAAAACATCCCAACTTCATTGTTTGTATTTTTTTTACGTTTGAAATGGCAATCGTTTTATAAGATTGTGTCATGCATTATGGTCATTTAAAAAACTTGCGCATGAATTTAGGTGAGAGTGGCAGTTGGGCAGACGGTGCTAATCATGGCCTCTCAGCATCTCCAGATTGTTGTTAATACACTTGTTGAGCAACCACTACCATATGACAGGTAAAAGTACACAACATTTTTACATTTGGTCACCACACACTTTAGTGCCATGAAAGAGTTAATGCAAATACTTTTGCCCCTCAAATAGTCTTTCAATGCATTTTTTTTCATATCTTTTCAGCTGGACCGGCGAGATGTGGATGGCTTTAGGAGCAGACCCCATAGTGGCCAGTCAAATCATAGAGATAGTGATGGAGAAACTTGCCGTCATGGCTCCCTATGTGGACAAGAAAGAGTCAATGATCAGAGGAGGAACAACCAAGGTGGCTACTAATAAGCCACTTGCTGTAAGTGATAAACACACTGCATGCTGCCACCCTGGTATTGTAGTACATCACTGTCACAAATGTGTGTGTTTTTTTTTTTTCCTTTCTAGATGACATGTGGTCTCAAGGAATTGTTATTAAATGGCCAGAGTCAGGAGCCGGCCGTAAGCAAGTTTTCTCAGCTCTTCTCCTGTCTCATTGTCAGACTGGCAGTGAGTGTTGGTGTATTTGCACCAAAGGATAACGCCACCAAACGCACCGCCTCCGTCCACGTTGCAGGGTTGGCATATTTGTCGTCTTGTATCCACAAGATTATAGTGACTAATATTTTTGTCTTCTCTGTGTGTCCAGAGTGGCGGTCGATGCACTGAGAATCTTGCTAGCGAGAGCTCAGTTAGATGAAGTGCTGAAAAGACTAGATGAGGATAAAGCTTGGGAGGCAATGAGGGAACAGAATACGCACATCACTGGAGTAACACTACTAGCAAGGTAAATGCATTACACATTGTATCTCTATTTTCTGACAAGTATTATTACAAATATTCTTAAACACAGCTAAGATGCATTGTGGTGTGCCAATCTATATCCACTAGTTGGTATGACTTGACAAGAGGGCACTGCATATAATAATAATATTAATAAATTTTGGGGATGCACAATATTTATCGCACGTATAAAATATCTGCCGATTTGGGAACAGATTGTCATTTTGATCGCCCGGATAGATATAGATTCATTAAAGTCTGTAAAGTGTTTGCAAGGCGAGCAGCCCTCGATAGACAACGTCGCGCTGCTTCCGCCATCTATTACGCCTCTCGCTCCAGACCGGCCTCACTTGGCATAACCCAAACCTGGCCCACACTAGTAGCAAACTAGCACGTAGCAATCAACATGTCCTCACCACTGTGGTCAGTTTTTCTCCATGGCAGAAGATCAGAACCTGTTTAGCAAAGATTCCGAGAAAGAGAAAGAAGGCTTCTGCTCACCCGAAAATTCGTCATTGCGGCGAAGCCATTTTGAAAGAATTGGAAGGATTGAGTCCCCGGCTGGAGTGCTCTCCAGCAACCCCTCGGAGGTCTTCCAAAACGTTGGGCACTCTGAACTGTTGTTTGGTGCACAAGTACAAACAACATGACCTGTCGGAGCGAGGCTATCCTCTCCTTTAGGCCGTGAGCCAGGTCCACTCCTAACAATGTTTCTTGTTACGTTTTTTTTTTACTATGATTTCCTGTTATCTCATACCTTGGGTCATCACAAGTTAATAGGGACCACCCTCAACTCGGGGCCGTTTGGTCACAGGGGCCAAAAAACACCCTTTTTGGGAAAAGCTTCTGGCGAAATTGTGTAATTGCAAATTTCAAGGTACTGCAACTGTATAAATGGTTAGAAAACTCTCAAAATGTTGCATAATGTATCTATCCTGACACATGGGGGAACTAGCAGGAAAATAATCATGGGCTTCCTGTATTTAAATTCTCAAATATCACCCTCAACATACCCTAAAATACTATTTTTTTTTTAAATGTCACTCCGCCTAACGAATTACCATCAAAAGTGATCCATTTCAAACATTGTATTATACATCTCACTGCCTTAAATGCATATTAAAGACTTCCCACATTTGTAACCTTCAATGTAAGTCCAAGATGAGCTTTCTATCTGAAATATTAGAGGAGCTATGGCCAAAATACTCCCATGTACCCTAAATCGGGGGGAAAAAAAAGAAAATTCCAGAGTTACCATTTCAAATGGGATTAAGCAATTTTTCTGCATCTAAATAAAATCTTAAACAATATTTGAAACATGGGTTATGTAGTACCATATTATTTAAAGTATATAGGAGATTTAGAAAAGAACAAGATTCTGACAAGGAATAAAAATGACTTGTGAACATTTCTTAACAATAGATTAACATTTTGTGTAGCCAAATTGAGAAATAGTAAAGTGCGGTTTAACCATAAAATTGAAGTATGATTAAAATATAACTGAAATTCAATCATCCTCCTCTTCCTGATCATCATCATCCATATTTGTATGGATTTCATCAGTTGGCTCCTGCATGTTTTAGAGGTTTCCCACGTTCAACGCAGCTGATTCATATTTAAGATCATCAGCAAGCCGTGCAGGAGCTTGATAATGATCCTGATCATTGAATCAGGTGTGTTGGATTAGAGAAACTTCAAAAACATGCACGACTTCAGGCCCTCGAGTACCGGACTCTGACACCTGTGGCTTTGGGGATGACATCACCCTCAAACCAGAGTGGTCCTAACTTGCCAGTCTCTGTGTTCACGTGAAATCCATGGTTGAGATGGGATGGGATCTCTGTAGTGTTCATGAGCCCTCTTACAAACACATACCTGGAAGTTGACTCTTCTTATGTGCTGGAAGGTACTGTAAGGGTCTCTCTGTTGAACTCTCCACCTTCCCCTTGAGTTTTTCAACATTCTGGCACGGTACGACCACAAACAAATATATTTTATGGAAATTTTATGTGAAAGTTAAACACAAAGTAGCACACAATCTTGAAGTGAAACAAAGGCCCAATCCCAATACCGCTCCTTACCTCTTGTCCCTCCCCCTTATGAATGCGTTCATGTGGACAAAGGAATTTCCCAATTCCCCGTAAAATGTAGGGGGAGGGTTAGAGACAAGGGCTGCAAGTCCCTTTTCACGAAGATAGACCTCCGTCGGTTCTCCCTTACTACAGTCACGCCCTCTCGGCAACACCGCGGGAAGCAATGGCGGAAGTAATGGCGACACCAGTAAATAACGAAACGCAGGAGACACGTAAATGTAAGTATACTAATAGTTATAGTCATAATAAGGATAGTGGTTTTATTGAATGTTCTATACTTTGGCAGAAATTGGCACAATTGTGTGTTTTAGTAAATGCTCGCTTTTGTCGCGTCCGTTAACATCATAACCAGCCCGCACCTGCGGCGGCTCGAGGTGACAACGTAGCGGATTGGATAGCGATAGTACGTTACCAATTCCTCGAGGGATTTTTTTCTTTGCCTCCCCGAAGAAGTAGAAGGGAGAGGGTGCAGGGTGAAGAGGAAGTAATAGGATTGGGCCAAAGTGTCTATCTTATTTCAAACTTGTTTTATAAAAAAAAAAAAAATGGAAAGTAGGGTGTGCAAAAGTATTCAGCTCCCCCTGAACTAATACTTTATCGAACCCCCTTTTGCTGCAATTACAGCTTCAGGTCTTGGGGTATGTCTCTATCCAGTTTTGCACATCAGGAGGCTGAAATGTTTGCCTATTTCTCCTTGCAAAACAGCTCCGGTTCAGCTAGGCTTAATAAAGAGCGTTTGTGAACCGCAACCTTAATCTTTAGTCAGCATTATGAAGACTAAAGAACACACCTGGCTGGTCCAGAGCAATGAGAGATTTAAAGCCATAGAAGTATACAAAAGCATTTCAAAAGCTTTGATCATCACAGAGTACTGTTCAATCAATCACCCACCCAAGTGGATGGTGTACCAAACAACCACAAATCAACCAAGACAAGGCCGTCCCTCCAAAGTTTCTGACAGAAGAAGGAGGGCACTCATCAGAGAAGTACCCAAGAGGCCTTTGATCACTCTAAATCAGGGGTGGGAAAACTCGGTCCTTGAGGGCTGGTGTCCTGCAGGTTTTGGATGATTCCCCTTCTCCAACACAGCTGATATATTATCACCTCATCAACACACTATGCATAAGCCTGATAACTATCCTGTTGATTGGAATCAGCTTGGGTTTGAAAAGGGAGACCTCCAAAACCTGCAGGACTCCTGCCCTCGAAGACCGAGTTTGCCCACCTCCGCTCTAAATGAACTGCAAAGATCAACAGCAGTGGTTGAGGAATCTGTCCATAGAACAACCATCAGCCGTGTACTGCACAAATCTGGCCTGTATGGAATGGTGGCAAGAAGAAAACCTTTTCTAAAACCGAGCCACAAGAAGTCACGTCTGCAGTTTGCCAGAAGCCATGTAGGAGACACTATTGAGTGGAAGAAGGTGCTCTGGTCAGATGAGACCAAAATTGAACTTTTTGGCATACATTTCAAACGCTATGTTTGTAAGAACAACACTGCTCATCAGTCTCAATACACCATCCCCACTGTCAAACATGGTGGTGGGAGCATCATGCTCTGGCGATGTTTCTCTTCTGCAGGGACAGGGAAGGTGGTGTGAGGAGAAGGGAAGACTGTTAGTGCCAAATACAGGGCAATCTTGTAAGAGAACCCGTTGCGTTCTGCAATAGACCTGAGACTGGGACGAAGGTTCACCTTGCAGCAAGCCAAAGTCCTGATCTAAAGCCAATAGAAAATCTGTGGATAGATCTCAAGATTGATTCACAAACACTCTTCATCTAACCTACCTGAGTTGGAGATGTTTTGCAAGGAGAAATGGGCAAACATTTCAGCCTCCTGGGCCCGGTTGTTCAAAACTCGGTTATATCTCTAACCACTGGTTAAGTAGATTTAACCGACCGTTAACTTTAAGAGCACTGTTATCTTGTTGTTCAAAACTCTGTTAACTTTAACCGGCTGTTAAGATTCTGTTAAAGTTAACACACCTAAGGACCGCAGCTAACTTTTTAACAGTGTGGTGTGCAGTTCTGCCTTCGTAGCTAATGCTGCCTTCATTATGCCTGTTGAGCGAGCAGGGGGGAAAGAGTATCGAGGGCTTGACTTTGACATTGGTGATTATTCTGATGAAGAGTTACACACATGCTACCACTTAGCAGTAATACAATGCCAAGTCTCATGCTGAGTCAAAAGAGAAAGAATACTTCTTTTTTTTTTAAAGATGAGTTCTAAAAGGGGGCTTGCCCAACATTTAGTGGGAGGTGATTCCAAAGAGGGGTTTTCTGCGATGTTTCTTGTTTGTTTTCACGTCAATAATTAAACAACACTGTGAACAGCGGCTGATTATTTCAGTTAAATTATTTTAAATTTAAATTAAATATAATAATAATAATAATAATAATAAAACATTATTTTCTATTAATTTTAATTTAAAACAGTAATTACAAATATTAGTAATAATTATAAATAGATGAAAAATACACACAGAAGTATGTAAATACAAAAACAAGACAAATAATTCAAAACTATTCTATCAAAATATAAGAAGAAAAAAAATACAAACATTGTAGAAAAAAACATGCAATATTATATGCTGCAAAAATATTACACAAAATATTCACTGAAAATACACACAGTAGAAAAAAATTATTATAATGAATAATAATAAAAATATATTATTTCACAAAAACTCCTAAGTTGCTTCAACCATTGAACCATTGAATAACATTTTCTTCATCAGCAAAATACCTCCTGCTTCTTTCTATTCTGCAAGTGCCAGGAGTCGTTTGGATAGTGTCCATTTCTTTCGCTCACCTGGAAGTAAACAAAAAAAGGGATTGTGGGATATATCGCTGCTAACCAGTGACGTCAACGGCATGGTTAACTTTGACAATGCCGTAAACAAACAGCGTGACTAACCATGTATTAAACAATGCACATTTAACGACCGGTTAGTTAACGGCGGGTTAAGAATTTAACCGGCGGTTAGGGGTTAAACAGTGGTTAGAATAACTGAAAATTGAACAACTGGGCCCTGATGTACAAAACTGATCAAGAAGTACTCCAAAAGACTTGAAGCTGTAATTGCAGCAAAAGGGGGTTCGACAAACTATTAATTCAGGGGGGACAAATACTTATGCCACACCCTACAAGTTTGAAATGAGATATACAGTTCCTTCCATTTACTTCACGATTGTGTGCTACTTTGTGTTTAACTTTCACATATAATTTCAGTGAAATATATTTGTTTGTGGTTGTTTCGTGCCAAAAATGTTGAAAAACTCAAGGGGGTGAATGCTTTTGCAAGGCACTGTATATGTCTGGAAGAGGGCTTATGAGCACTATCCAAATATCCCATCCCCTCTTGACCATGGATTTTCACATGAACACAGAGACTGGTAACTTTTTAAAATCTCCTATTTGGTTCCCGAATTTTGTGTGATTTAATGTTGTGCCTTGATACCCTGGTCCACCTGGGGGCATAACATTATTCACTTTTTATGTAATTCACTTCAGATATTATAGTACAACATAACCCATGTTTCAGACAATATTTACGATTTTATTTAAATGCAGAAAAATAGCTTAATCCCATTTGAAATGGTAATTCTAGAATTATTATTTTTTTTTCCAATTTAGGGTACAGTGGAGTATTTTGGTCATAGCTCCTCTAATACTCGAGAAAGAAAGCTCATCTTGGACTTACATTTAAGGTTATAAATGTGGGAAGTTTTTAATATACATTTGAGGCAGTAAGATGTCCAATAAAATGTTTGAAATGGATCACTTTTGATAGTAATTTGTCAGGTGGAGAGACATTTTTTGTTTTTTTTAGGGTATGTTGAGGGTGATAATTGAAATACAGGAAGCCCATGATTATTTTCTTGCTAGTTCCTCCATGTTTTAAGATACGCCAACCTTTTTATTTTTAAAGAGTTTTCTGACCATTTATGCAGTTGCTGTACCTTTTGCAATTACACAATTTCGCCAGAAGCTTTTCCCAAAAAGGGTGTTTTTTGGCCCCTATGACCAAATGGCTCAGAGTTGGGGGTGGTCCCTATCAACTTGTGATGGCCCAAGGTATGAGATAACAGGAAATAATAGTCAAACAAAGGTAACAAAAAACATCCTGAGGAATGGACCTGGCTCCCGGCCTACTTATTTCAACTTTCAATTCATTGAATGAATTCAATGAGTATCTGAGGGTATGGATACTTATTTGATCCACAAGGTCAATTTCAAGGTCAACTAAAACAAAAGGTTTCTAAAATATGAACCAGTCTTGTAAATGATTGCAGATTTCAAACCATTGTTAAATTCCCTTTAGATGTTTTGTGAAGATTGACTCGGTAGTTCCTAAGATACACAGCTTCAAAGAAAAGTGGCCACACCCCTTTTTGCAGAAAATGTCAAAATTCGTCAGGCCATAGCTCCCAAACCCCTGTTTCGATTGACATAAAATTTGTGTCATCATTATCAACAAGTACACCAAGTTTCATTAAAATCAAGATCTGCTTGGTTAAAGCCACTGGGTGATTTGGCATGGTACGACCCCTTCATTAGAAATGGGGTTTGTCTTTAATTATGTACGTTCTATACTACTGCTTACAGAACAATAACGGGATAGTAAGTATACACTCCTCCAATCATCGGTGGTAGTTAGTAGAGCTTCGATCGATCAGCCCATCGATCATGATCCGATTAGCCATCAATCATGATTGGCCGGTTTACATGGAAAAGTACGTGATCGGCATATGTCAATGTCTTTCATTGTCAATCACAAAAACAATCACTCACAGCTTGTACTTTGCAGTCTGCAGCCAACTCGAGACCAATCCGTGTGCAGTGTATTGTGTTTTCCCCGGTTTCGTGTTCAGACCAAACCAGTAACTGAATCGTAATACGTTTGAACCTTTTCTGCACTGGCAATTTGAAATAGAGGTAGTTCTTTTTTGTATAAGAAAGGGACGAAAATTTGGATAGAATTATTATTATTTTTAAGTCTGATTCTTCAGTTAATCGAAAGTTACAAGTTAACTGGTTATTAAAATTAGTGAGCAGCTCTAAAAATTCAAACATGCAAGAAATCCATGTGATCGGTATTGATCGATCTCACTGATGGATGATCGATTTTGTTATCGGTAACATAAAACCCTGATTGGAACACCCTTTGTGGTCATGGCTGTTGTCTCAAGAATTCGGTTATTTTCATCAGTCTCCCTTTCCTCTATACCTCGCTCTGCCCAAGCGGTCTTAATAAAGGTACCGGTATATTTCTCTTGTCAACAGGGCTATGGCGAAACATGCCGGTCCCAGGTTGCCTGCCATTGTCGAGTGTTTATGCCCTTCCTTGAACAGTATTTATGAATGTCAGCGAATCACCGTCACTGCTTTCTTCTCTGAGGTGACAACTACAGAAAGATGCCACTTATGTGAATATTCACAAAGTTTTTTGTTTTTTCTTAACAATATTTTGAATCAAACGACTCTTTCTTTCTAGCTCTTGAACCATCATGTGGCTACAGAGTTGATGTTTATTGACGTGTTAATGAATAACATGATGGAAAGGATATCGGATCCTTGCTGTACTGTCCGCATGTTGGCCGTGCGGGGTCTCGGCAACATAGCAGTCGGATCACCTGAAAAGGTACACGCGCTTGCAAACACGTGCGAACATTGGCATGACTAGATTAAGATCACTATTCATCTCTCCTTCTCTACAGGTGAACAAATATGCCAAAGAACTGCTGGCGGCCATGAGTTCAGGCATGGAGGAGAAAGATGACCCAGGTAATTGTCATGTCGGACAACATCATAGTTTGAGAATCTTATGGGGATTTCCTGTTATCTGGTCTGATACAATTCTCTAAACTTGGTCTTGGTTACTTTTCTTGATGTAAAAAGAAAATCCATCCATCCATTTTTGTAGCTAGGGGTGCACATACTGTACCTGTAAGTGGTGCACATCAAAGTTGTTTTAGCGAATGAAAAGTGATAAAATAACAAATAAAGATGACTAGACTAAAATAGAAAAAATCTCTTTGACTAAATAAAATTAAATTAAGAGTGATTTAAAAATAATAATAATAATAATAATTTTTAAGATGACTATCTGAAATAAAATTTTACTTTTATAAAATTAGCTATAAATATAGCAAATTTATTTTGTTGTCATCTTTTGTCAATTAATTTCATATATGAGCTTTCGGGCTTAATTTTTTTATTTTGTTAATTTTTTATCACTACAAATACAAAAAAAAATAATAATAATTAAATGCAGCATAAGGTGGGTTACCAGCCACCTTTTTTTTTTCTTCTCCCCTTTAAAATGTTACTTAGAAATTACAGAACGTGTGTATTTCTGAATGATTTTACAAAATAATTGACTGTAATTTCCCCCCCAAATATGTAATGTCGGTGTGAAGCGCTTTGAGGGCCTTAACATGTGAAAAAGCACTATACAAGTGAAAGACCATTACATTGGGATTTTTAAGAATTGCGATAATAAACCAGAATGGTAACGCTACAAATGGAAGAAGAAAAAAAAGGCACACAAACGTGTTTACGCTTGGAGGGATTTTTCAGCATATCAAAAAAAGGAAAATGTGAATTTTGGCTGTGGAAACAAGTTTTGCAAATAAACGATACCACGTTGCATGTTTTGACCAGATATTACGCACGTACATATTGTTCTCACACAAATTGGCAGTGGCTGGTAAAGTAAGGTATGTTTGGGGAGTTGAAGAAATTGAAATGTTTCTGGAAGAAGCAAACATTAATGCCATTCTTGATAGAAAACAATAAAGACCGTGACTGCATGACGGTAACACGCGGTGAGAAGGCGAACTTCAAAGTAAACCAAATAATACATGGCCATCAGTGCCTTGGACTGCTTTTATTTTGAAGTTGTTCCCAGCAGCGCGTGTGGTGGCGTGGCGGCTGTCTTAACTTGTAGTTTGAGGCAGTTTGTCATTGTCACAAATTGTTGCCACCATTATCAACATGACATCCCCAAATCATCTTCAGTTGCTAATTAAGGATGCTTAAAAAATATTAATAATTAAGCTGACAGTCAGCCGGTGTCTTGTGGCAGAGAGATGCTCTCATATCTCAAAATAATAACAAATGGAAACGGGGATAAGTTCATGTTCATTTTGCTAATTTTCACATAAAAAGTTAAACATTTGGATGTAAACCCCATTATAGAGGGACCGCTTTATTTTAAATGTCTTTATGTCAAATTAAATATTACCTTTCGGCCTTACTCTAGAAGGAAGGTCAAGCAGTATTTGGTATTTGTAGTTTACCTTATTAGACAGTACTTTGTGGCTTTTATTTTTTTATCATGCACTCAACAAATTTATTTATGGGAAACAAAAAGTCAAACTAAAGTAAAAAAAGTTTTTTTTAAACGAACAAATTCACTATAAACACTTAAAACTAATTGAATTGAATTTTTTTTTGAAAAATCTATGTATAGATTTTGACTTCTCGAGCATTGGTTCTCAAATGTGTACCATACATGGCGTGCCACAAGATGCCAGCATATCGTGTGATATGCATGTTGTTGGAGAACTGTGAGGCAGACATGAAAGCCACTCGTCCATCATACTGCAGTAAAAAAAAAATCCATACGTAATTTGTTTATTTTGATGGTTGATTTAGATGGTGGGCTGATTCCCTTTCCACCACAATTGAACCAGTGAACTCACGAACTGTAGCTGGACAGCTTTTCATTTTTGTTTTGGTTGCTGTGTGATCTTGTGTGCAGGCAAGCTGATTACTCTTGAGGCAATGTCAGGGCTTTCGAAGGTTCTGCTCTACCTGGAAAAGAAGAATGTCCACCTACTAGTGGTTTATATTTTCATGAAGATCAAACCTTTTTTAGAAAGTGTAAGTTGCAAAACAGTCTTATTTGCATATCAAATGATATTCTGAGAAAAGTGTATGTTCCCATCCAGGAAAATGATGAGATTCGCTGTGCTTCCATTCACCTCATGGGGAAACTTTCCAAGTTCGGCTCTGGTGAGCCAGTGTTCAAGGACCAGATACACAATGTTCTGGTCAGCCTGCTTTTACACCTGGTTGATCCAAACCCACATGTGGTCAAGGTAGGAAATACGCAGGTACACTAACACAAACCTGCAATCGAGATGTCGGTACGATTGTTTCTTCAGATGTGCTCTTATCTGTTTGCAGGCATGTAAGTATGCGATGCGCGTGTGTGCTCCAATGGTGGGCTCGGAGCAGATCACAGCCATGTTTCAGAACCACCTCTATGAGGACAAGAGCTTGCACTATGGGGAGTTCACCAATGATCTCACCAAGTATCTGGTGAGACAGACAGAGACAAGATTTTACTGGCACTAAAGACGTGATCATTCACGAGATTCACATAAGGACAAACACAATAGAGAACTAGACAAAGTGCAATTTCTGCAGAAATTGCGTGGGAATGCTGAAAAGCCACTCGTCCTTTTAGCAAAGATTTGAATGCAAGTGGTTATGAAGTAAATTGAAAGATAAACTAGAAAAATTTCCGTGGAAATTTTGAATGGGCCTGCTGACTCTTTTAAATGAGCTGAACAGTTTAAAATTTAAACCATTGAAATCGCTCAAGAAATGTGGAAGTTAACCATAATCAACAGTATCTTACTGCCCCTTTAAGAAACATGCACATTCACGCACACACATTTGTTTTGAACTAACATTTCAATGAGCTGAACAGTTTAAAATTTAAACCATTGAAATCGGTCAAGAAATGTGGAAGTTAACCATAATCAACAGTATCTTACTGCCCCTTTACGAAACATGCACATTCACGCACACACATTTGATTTTAAGTTGTATAGGAGACGTCACGCACCAACATTCCATTGATTTGTATAGGATTACGCTCACCTCAAACAAAAGCCTCTCACGACTTAACGGTTGAAGATGCAGATTCCAGAAATGGCTCGTTAGAACGGCAAGGGTTTGGGGAACGCGAGCATGTTCTCAGTTTTTTAATCGGATGAAAAATGACCAAATGAGAGCAGGTTGAAAACTTATGATTTATCGAAAATGAAGAAAAAAAGGCGGCGAAATTAACATGGAGGAGATAGGCGCTCAAGTCCGACTTCTCCTCGCTTAAAGTGAAAATAAAGGTACTAAATGACACCTTAGCCAAATAAAACTAGATTTGTCAGAAAGCAGACCCTTGTCACTACAAAATGTGTGAATTTGATAGTCTAGTGAGTGTTGGAAATCATTTCTTTGATTTCTGCGTGTTCAAATAAAATTCAAAGTTGAAGTCTCGTGGAGAAGTTTTGCTAGCTTTATTTCAGAATCTGAAAGACATCTCTAGAACCCGGCTCAAATAGCCCTGGTCCAAGAAGTGTAACATTCTCAACATACACTCACTCATTTATACATAAAACAGTTCCCTCCCCCTTCATTGACAAAGAGGTACCTTTTGCCCCTCCAGGCATAGAGCAACCCATGTGGCACTCTTTGTCAAGACAAGAGTCTTCAAGTCCACACACACCCTCTCCTTATCTCTACCTCAGGATGTGGGTAAACACTTGGCTCCTGGAGCCTCCTGGCACCAGGAATTCACGCAGACGGCCTTTTGGTCAGACACCTCTCATTTAGATTAAATCAGACACCTTACTTCCTCAGGGAAGAGAACAAAGACCACAGACTAACCACACATGGGGAACAGTTGTAACATATCTAACTAAAATCAAAAACACTTTGAAAAATATAAATTGAAACAGCAAAACAATGTCAATTAATCCAACATGAGCAAAGATTGTGGCCATGGTGACGAGTTGAAGTGAAACTTTTGGAAATAGATTTTTTGGTTCCCGTCACTCAGTCCTTAATTAGTCACGCTCTAGCCGATGCAAAAAAGGCTATTTTCACCCCTTCGCTCACTGTCTTTGAACCCGCACAGGGGGGAAAGCTTTCATTCCTTAATTTTTTTTTGACACTGAGCTAAAGATGGGAAAAATTCCAACAAAATGAGCTAAAATTCATATCGGTCGGTTAACGTATGCGCGCCCAGAGTGTCTTGGAAAAAGGTGCTTGATTGGAGTTGATCTCTTTCAGTTTCCAATTCATTCCTATGGGACTTTTTTGGGGAGTTTTTTGGGAATAGCGTCGCCATGGTAACTGGGAATTCTTAGAAAAATAATGCCGCACCGAGTCAGATCGAGCCGCATCGTTTGATACCTCATTTGTCCCGGTGTGATCTACGGTACGGGCCGCATTTTAGCAGAAAAAAACGCGGAAGATTAAAAAATAACTAGAAAAATTCCCGCGGAAATTTTGAATGGGCCTGCTAACTCTTGCAACTCTTTTCAATGAGCAGTTTAAAATTTCAACCGTTGAAATCGCTCAAGAAATGTGGAAGTTATAATCAACTAAAAGTATTACTGCCCCTTTAAGAAACATGCACATTCACGCACATACATTTGATTTTAACCAACATTTCAATGAGCTGAACAGTTTAAAATTTCAACCATTGAAATCGCTCAAGAAATGTAAAAGTTAACCATAATAAACAGTATGTTACTGCCCCTTTAAGAAACATGCACATTCACGCACACACATTTGATTTTAAGTAACATTTCAATGAGTTGAACAGTTTAAAATTCAAACCATTGAAATCGGTCAAGAAATGTGGAATCTACCATAATTAACAGTATCTCACTGCCCCTTTACAAAACATGCACATTCACGCACACACATTTGATTTTAAGTTGTGAGGAGACGTCACGCACCAACATTCCATTGATTTGTATAGGATTACGCTCACCTCAAACAAAAGCCTCTCGCGACTTAACGGTTGAAGATGCAGATTCCAGAAATGGCTTGTTAGAACGGCAAGGGTTTGGGGAACGCGAGCATGTTCTCAGATTTTTAATCGGATGAAAAATGACCAAATGAGAGCAGGTTGAAAACTTATGATTGATCGAAAATGAAGAGGGAAAAAACGGCGAAATTAACATGGAGGAGATAGGCGCCAAAGTCCGACTTCTCCTCGCTTAAAGTGAAAATAAAGGTACTAAATGACACCTTAGCCAAATAAAACTTAGTTTTTCAGAAAGCAGAGGCTTGTGGCTACAAAATGTGCGAATTTGATGTCTAGTGAGCAAAGATTGTGGCCATGGTGACGAGTTGAAGTGAAACTTTTGGAAATAGATTTTTTGGTTCCCGTCACTGAAGCCTTAATTAGTCACACTCTAAATAGGCGACTTTTCCCCTTTGCTCACTGTCTTTGAACCCTCACAGGGGGGAGAGCTTTCATTCCTTAATTTTTTTTTTGACACTGAGCTAAAGATGACAAAAATTCCAACAAAATGAGCTAAAATTCATATCGGTCGGTCAACGTATGCGCGCGCAGCGTGTCTTTGAAAAAGGTGCTTGATTGGAGTTGATCTCTTTCGGATTCCCATTCATTCCTATGGGACTTTATTTGGGAGTTTTTTGGGAATAGCGTCGCCATGGTAACTGGGAATTCTTATAAAAATAATAGCGCAGCGAGTCAGATCGAGCCGCATCGTTTGATACCTCTTTTGTCCCGGTGCGATCTACGGTTCGGGCCCTATTTTTGCGGAAAAGTCGCTGGAAGATAATATAAAAATAATATTAAACCCTTTTTTCTAGGATAGTAATATGTGCCTGCTTGCTCCGCAAGCAGCAGCTTCGCTGCTGCTTGCTCCGCTTAGCAGGCCCATAACTAGAAAAATTCCCGCGGAAATTTTGAATGGGCCTGCTAACTCTTGCAACTCTTTTCAATGAGCTGAACAGTTTAAAATTTCAACCGTTGAAATCGCTCAAGAAATGTGGAAGTTATAATCAACTAAAAGTATTACTGCCCCTTTAAGAAACATGCACATTCACGCACACACATTGGATTTTAACCAACATTTCAATGAGCTGAACAGTTTAAAATTTAAACCATTGAAATCGCTCAAGAAATGTAAAAGTTAACCATAATCAAGATCAAATAAAGTATCTTACTGTCCCTTTAAGAAACATGCACATTCACGCACACACATTTGATTTTAACCAACATTTCAATGAGCTGAACAGTTTAAAATTTCAACCATTGAAATCGCTCAAGAAATGTGCAAGTTAACCAAAATCAACAGTATGTTACTGCCCCTTTAAGAAACATGCACATTCACGCACACACATTTGATTTTAAGTAACATTTCAATGAGCTGAACAGTTTAAAATTTAAACCATTGAAATCGGTCAAGAAATGTGGAATCTACCATAATCAACAGTATGTTACTGCCCCTTTAAGAAACATGCACATTCACGCACACACATTTGATTTTAAGTAACATTTCAATGAGCTGAACAGTTTAAAATTCAAACCATTGAAATCGGTCAAGAAATGTGGAATCTACCATAATTAACAGTATCTTACTGCCCCTTTACAAAACATGCACATTCACGCACACACATTTGATTTTAAGTTGTGAGGAGACATCACGCACCAACACTCCATTGATTTGTATAGGATTACGCTCACCTCAAACAAAAGCCTCTCGCGACTTAACGGTTGAAGATGCAGATTCCAGAAATGGCTTGTTAGAACGGCAAGGGTTTGGGGAACGCGAGCATGTTCTCAGTTTTTTAATCGGATGAAAAATGACCAAATGAGAGCAGGTTGAAAACTTATGATTGATCGAAAATGAAGAGGGAAAAAACGGCGAAATTAACATGGAGGAGATAGGCGCCAAAGTCCGACTTCTCCTCGCTTAAAGTGAAAATAAAGGTACTAAATGACACCTTAGCCAAATAAAACTTAGTTCTTCAGAAAGCAGAGGCTTGTGGCTACAAAATGTGCGAATTTGATGTCTAGTGAGCAAAGATTGTGGCCATGGTGACGAGTTGAAGTGAAACTTTTGGAAATATATTTTTTGGTTCCCGTCACTGAAGCCTTAATTAGTCACACTCTAAATAGGCGACTTTTACCCTTTGCTCACTGTCTTTGAACCCGCACAGGGGGGAGAGCTTTCATTCCTTAATTTTTTTTTTGACACAGAGCTAAAGATGACAAAAATTCCAACAAAATGAGCTAAAATTCATATCGGTCGGTCAACGTATGCGCGCGCAGCGTGTCTTGGAAAAAGGTGCTTGATTGGAGTTGATCTCTTTCGGTTTCCCATTCATTCCTATGGGACTTTATTTGGGACTTTTTTGGGAATAGCGTCGCCATGGTAACTGGGAATTCCTAGAAAAATAATAGCGCAGCGAGTCAGATCGAGCCGCATCGTTTGATACCTCATTTGTCCCGGTGCGATCTACGGTACGGGCTGCATTTTTGGTGAAAAATCTGTGGAATAATAAAAAATAAAAAAAATAAACCACTTTTTCTAGGATAGTAATATGGGCCTGCTAAGCGGAGCAAGCAGCAGCGAATATGTGCCTGCTTGCTCCGCAAGCAGCAGCTTCGCTGCTGCTTGCTCCGCTTAGCAGGCCCATAACTAGAAAAATTCCCGCGGAAATTTTGAATGGGCCTGCTAACTCTTTTCAATGAGCTGAACAGTTTAAACTTTCAACCATTGAAATCGGTCAAGAAATGTGGAAGTTATAATCAACTAAAAGTATTACTGGCCCTTTAAGAAACATGCACATTCACGCACATACATTTGATTTTAACTAACATTTAAATGAGCTGAACAGTTTAAAATTTCAACCATTGAAATCGCTCAAGAAATGTAAAAGTTAACCATAATCAAGATCAAATAAAGTATCTTACTGTCCCTTTAAGAAATATGCACATTCACGCACACACATTAGATTTTAACTAACATTTCAATGAGCTGAACAGTTTAAAATTTAAACCGTTGAAATCGCTCTAGAAATGTGCAAGTTAACCATAATCAAGATCAAATAAAGTATCTTACTGCCCCTTTAAGAAACATGCACATTCACGCACACACATTTGATTTTAAGTAACATTTCAATGAGCTGAACAGTTTAAAATTCAAACCATTGAAATCGGTCAAGAAATGTGGAATCTACCATAATTAACAGTATCTCACTGCCCCTTTACAAAACATGCACATTCACGCACACACATTTGATTTTAAGTTGTGAGGAGACGTCACGCACCAACACTCCATTGATTTGTATAGGATTACGCTCACCTCAAACAAAAGCCTCTCGCGACTTAACGGTTGAAGATGCAGATTCCAGAAATGGCTTGTTAGAACGGCAAGGGTTTGGGGAACGCGAGCATGTTCTCAGTTTTTTAATCAGATGAAAAATGACCAAATGAGAGCAGGTTGAAAACTTATGATTGATCGAAAATGAAGAGGGAAAAACGGCGAAAATTACATTGAAAATAGATCAAAATAGTGCGACTTCTCCTCGCTTAAAGTGAAAATAAAGGTACTAAATGACACCTTAGCCAAATAAAACTTAGTTTTTCAGAAAGCAGAGGCTTGTGGCTACAAAATGTGCGAATTTGATGTCTAGTGAGCAAAGATTGTGGCCATGGTGACGAGTTGAAGTGAAACTTTTGGAAATAGATTTTTTGGTTCCCGTCACTGAAAGCTTAATTGGGTATCAGAGTGGCGATTACACTCACTGTCTTTGAACCCGCACAGGGGGAAGAGCTTTCATTCCTTAATTTGTTTTTTGACACTGAGCTAAAGATGGGAAAAATTCCAACAAAATGAGCTAAAATTCATATCAATCGGTTAACGTATGCGCGCGCAGCGTGTCTTTGAAAAAGGTGCTTGATGTGTGATTTTGTCTTTCCTTTTCCCATTCATTCCTATGGGACTTTTATTTGGGAGTTTTTTGGGAATAGCATCGCCATGGTAAGTGGGAATTCTTAGAAAAATAATGCCGCATCGAGTCAGATCGAGCCGCATCGTTTGATACTTCATTTGTCCCGGTGCGATGTACGGTACGGGCTGCATTCTTGCGGAAAAAACTGTGGAAGATTAAAAAATAAGAAGAACTAGAAAAATTCCCGCGGAAATTTTGAATGGGCCTGCTAACTCTTTTCAATGAGCTGAACAGTTTAAACTTTCAACCATTGAAATCGCTCAAGAAATGTGGAAGTTATAATCAACTAAAAGTATTACTGGCCCTTTAAGAAACATGCACATTCACGCACATACATTTGATTTTAACTAACATTTCAATGAGCTGAACAGTTTAAAATTTCAACCATTGAAATCGCTCAAGAAATGTAAAAGTTAACCATAATCAAGATCAAATAAAGTATCTTACTGTCCCTTTAAGAAATATGCACATTCACGCACACACATTAGATTTTAACTAACATTTCAATGAGCTGAACAGTTTAAAATTTAAACCGTTGAAATCGCTCAAGAAATGTGCAAGTTAACCATAATCAAGATCAAATAAAGTATCTTACTGCCCCTTTAAGAAACATGCACATTCACGCACACACATTTGATTTTAAGTAACATTTCAATGAGCTGAACAGTTTAAAATGCAAACCATTGAAATCGGTCAAGAAATGTGGAATCTACCATAATTAACAGTATCTCACTGCCCCTTTACAAAACATGCACATTCACGCACACACATTTGATTTTAAGTTGTGAGGAGACGTCACGCACCAACACTCCATTGATTTGTATAGGATTACGCTCACCTCAAACAAAAGCCTCTCGCGACTTAACGGTTGAAGATGCAGATTCCAGACATGGCTCGTTAGAACGGCAAGGGTTTGGGGAACGCGAGCATGTTCTCAGTTTTTTAATCGGATGAAAAATGACCAAATGAGAGCAGGTTGAAAACTTATGATTGATCGAAAATGAAGAGGGAAAAACGGCGAAAATTACATTGAAAAGAGATCAAAAATGTGCGACTTCTCCTCGCTTAAAGTGAAAATAAAGGTACTAAATGACACCTTAGCCAAATAAAACTTAGTTCTTCAGAAAGCAGAGGCTTGTGGCTACAAAATGTGCGAATTTGATGTCTAGTGAGCAAAGATTGTGGCCATGGTGACGAGTTGAAGTGAAACTTTTGGAAATATATTTTTTGGTTCCCAGCACTCAGACCTTAATTAGTCACGCTCTAACTGATGCAAGAAAGGCGACTTTCACCCCTTTGCTCACTGTCTTTGAACCCGCACAGGGGGGAGAGCTTTCATTCCTTAATTTTTTTTTTGACACTGAGCTAAAGATGACAAAAATTCCAACAAAATGAGCTAAAATTCATATCGGTCGGTTAACGTATGCGCGCGCAGCGTGTCTTGGAAAAAGGTGCTTGATTTGATGTGATCATTTTCGGATTCCCATTCATTCCTATGGGACTTTTTGGGGGACATTTTGGGGAATTGTGTCGCCATGGTAACTGGGAATTCTTATAAAAATAATAGCGCAGCGAGTCAGATCGAGCCGCATCGTTTGATACCTCTTTTGTCCCGGTGCGATCTACGGTTCGGGCCGCATTTTTGCGGAAAAGTCGGTGGAAGATAATATAAAAAAAAAAACTAGAAAAATTCCCGCGGAAATTTTGAATGGGCCTGCTAACTCTTGCAACTATTTTCAATGAGCAGTTTAAAATTTCAACCGTTGAAATCGCTCAAGAAATGTGGAAGTTAACCATAATCAAGATCAAATAAAGTATCTTACTGTCCCTTTAAGAAATATGCACATTCACACACACACATTTGATTTTAACCAACATTTCAATGAGCTGAACAGTTTAAAATTTAAACCATTGAAATCGCTCAAGAAATGTAAAAGTTAACCAAAATCAACAGTATGTTACTGCCCCTTTAAGAAACATGCACATTCACTCACACACATTTGATTTTAACTAACATTTCAATGAGCTGAACAGTTTAAAATTCAAACCATTGAAATCGGTCAAGAAATGTGGAATCTACCATAATTAACAGTATCTCACTGCCCCTTTACAAAACATGCACATTCACGCACACACATTTGATTTTAAGTTGTGAGGAGACGTCACGCACCAACACTCCATTGATTTGTATAGGATTACGCTCACCTCAAACAAAAGCCTCTCGCGACTTAACGGTTGAAGATGCAGATTCCAGAAATGGCTCGTTAGAACGGCAAGGGTTTGGGGAACGCGAGCATGTTCTCAGTTTTTTAATCGGATGAAAAATGACCAAATGAGAGCAGGTTGAAAACTTATGATTGATCGAAAATGAAGAGGGAAAAAACGGCGAAATTTACATGGAGGAGATAGGCGCCAAAGTCCGACTTCTCCTCGCTTAAAGTGAAAATAAAGGTACTAAATGACACCTTAGCCAAATAAAACTTAGTTTTTCAGAAAGCAGAGGCTTGTGGCTACAAAATGTGCGAATTTGATGTCTAGTGAGCAAAGATTGTGGCCATGGTGACGAGTTGAAGTGAAACTTTTGGAAATAAGATTTTTTGGTTCCCGTCACTGAAGCCTTAATTGCATATCAGAGTGGCGATTACACTCACTGTCTTTGAACCCGCACAGGGGGAAGAGCTTTCATTCCTTAATATTTTTTTTGACACTGAGCTAAAGATGGGAAAAATTCCAACAAAATGAGCTAAAATTCATATCAATCGGTTAACGTATGCGCGCGCAGCGTGTCTTTGAAAAAGGTGCTTGAATTGGAGTTGATGTCTTTCCTTTTCACATTCATTCCTATGGGACTTTTATTTGGGAGTTTTTTGGGAATAGCATCGCCATGGTAACTGGGAATTCTTATAAAAATAATGCCGCAGCGAGTCAGATCGAGCCGCATCGTTTGATACCTCATTTGTCCCGGTGCGATGTACGGTACGGGCCGCATTCTTGCGGAAAAACCCGTGGAAGATAATATAACTAGAAAAAAAAATTCCCGCGGAAATTTTGAATGGGCCTGCTAACTCTTGCAACTCTTTTCAATGAGCAGTTTAAAATTTCAACCGTTGAAATCGCTCAAGAAATGTGGAAGTTATAATCAACTAAAAGTATTACTGCCCCTTTAAGAAACATGCACATTCACGCACATACATTTGATTTTAACTAACATTTCAATGAGCTGAACAGTTTAAAATTTCAACCATTGAAATCGCTCAAGAAATGTAAAAGTTAACCATAATCAAGATCAAATAAAGTATCTTACTGTCCCTTTAAGAAATATGCACATTCACGCACACACATTAGATTTTAACTAACATTTCAATGAGCTGAACAGTTTAAAATTTCAACCATTGAAATCGCTCAAGAAATGTAAAAGTTAACCATAATCAAGATCAAATAAAGTATCTTACTGTCCCTTTAAGAAATATGCACATTCACGCACACACATTAGATTTTAACTAACATTTCAATGAGCTGAACAGTTTAAAATTTAAACCGTTGAAATCGCTCAAGAAATGTGCAAGTTAACCATAATCAAGATCAAATAAAGTATCTTACTGCCCCTTTAAGAAACATGCACATTCACGCACACACATTTGATTTTAAGTAACATTTCAATGAGCTGAACAGTTTAAAATTCAAACCATTGAAATCGGTCAAGAAATGTGGAATCTACCATAATTAACAGTATCTCACTGCCCCTTTACAAAACATGCACATTCACGCACACACATTTGATTTTAAGTTGTGAGGAGACGTCACGCACCAACACTCCATTGATTTGTATAGGATTACGCTCACCTCAAACAAAAGCCTCTCGCGACTTAACGGTTGAAGATGCAGATTCCAGAAATGGCTCGTTAGAACGGCAAGGGTTTGGGGAACGCGAGCATGTTCTCAGTTTTTTAATCGGATGAAAAATGACCAAATGAGAGCAGGTTGAAAACTTATGATTGATCGAAAATGAAGAGGGAAAAAACGGCGAAATTAACATGGAGGAGATAGGCGCCAAAGTCCGACTTCTCCTCGCTTAAAGTGAAAATAAAGGTACTAAATGACACCTTAGCCAAATAAAACTTAGTTTTTCAGAAAGCAGAGGCTTGTGGCTACAAAATGTGCGAATTTGATGTCTAGTGAGCAAAGATTGTGGCCATGGTGACGAGTTGAAGTGAAACTTTTGGAAATAGATTTTTTGGTTCCCGTCACTGAAAGCTTAATTGGGTATCAGAGTGGCGATTACACTCACTGTCTTTGAACCCGCACAGGGGGAAGAGCTTTCATTCCTTAATTTTTTTTTTGACACTGAGCTAAAGATGGGAAAAATTCCAACAAAATGAGCTAAAATTCATATCAATCGGTTAACGTATGCGCGCGCAGCGTCTCTTTGAAAAAGGTGCTTGATGTGTGATTTAGTCTTTCCTTTTCTCATTCATTCCTATGGGACTTTTATTTGGGAGTTTTTTGGGAATAGCGTCGCCATGGTAACTGGGAATTCTTAGAAAAATAATGCCGCAGCGAGTCAGATCGAGCCGCATCGTTTGATACCTCATTTGTCCCGGTGCGATGTACGGTACGGGCCGCATTCTTGCGGAAAAATCCGTGGAAGATAATATAATAAGTTGAAAAATAACTAGAAAAATTCCCGCGGAAATTTTGAATGGGCCTGCTAACTCTTGCAACTCTTTTCAATGAGCAGTTTAAAATTTCAACCGTTGAAATCGCTCAAGAAATGTGGAAGTTATAATCAACTAAAAGTATTACTGCCCCTTTAAGAAACATGCACATTCACGCACATACATTTGATTTTAACTAACATTTCAATGAGCTGAACAGTTTAAACTTTCAACCATTGAAATCGGTCAAGAAATGTGGAAGTTAACCAAAATCAACAGTATGTTACTGCCCCTTTAAGAAACATGCACATTCACGCACACACATTTGATTTTAAGTAACATTTCAATGAGCTGAACAGTTTAAAATTCAAACCATTGAAATCGGTCAAGAAATGTGGAATCTACCATAATTAACAGTATCTCACTGCCCCTTTACAAAACATGCACATTCACGCACACACATTGGATTTTAAGTTGTGAGGAGACGTCACGCACCAACACTCCATTGATTTGTATAGGATTACGCTCACCTCAAACAAAAGCCTCTCGCGACTTAACGGTTGAAGATGCAGATTCCAGAAATGGCTCGTTAGAACGGCAAGGGTTTGGGGAACGCGAGCATGTTCTCAGTTTTTTAATCGGATGAAAAATGACCAAATGAGAGCAGGTTGAAAACTTATGATTGATCGAAAATGAAGAGGCAAAAACGGCGAAAATTACATTGAAAAGAGATCAAAAATGTGCGACTTCTCCTCGCTTAAAGTGAAAATAAAGGTACTAAATGACACCTTAGCCAAATAAAACTTAGTTCTTCAGAAAGCAGAGGCTTGTGGCTACAAAATGTGCGAATTTGATGTCTAGTGAGCAAAGATTGTGGCCATGGTGACGAGTTGAAGTGAAACTTTTGGAAATATATTTTTTGGTTCCCAGCACTCAGACCTTAATTAGTCACGCTCTAACTGATGCAAGAAAGGCGACTTTCACCCCTTTGCTCACTGTCTTTGAACCCGCACAGGGGGGAGAGCTTTCATTCCTTAATTTTTTTTTTGACACTGAGCTAAAGATGACAAAAATTCCAACAAAATGAGCTAATTTTCATATCGGTTGGTTAACGTATGCGCGCGCAGCGTGTCTTTGAAAAAGGTGCTTGATTGGAGTTGATCTCTTTTGGATTCCCATTCATTCCTATGGGACTTTATTTGGGAGTTTTTTGGGAATAGCGTCGCCATGGTAACTGGGAATTCTTAGAAAAATAATGCCGCACCGAGTCAGATCGAGCCGCATCGTTTGATACCTCATTTGTCCCGGTGCGATCTACGGTACGGGCCGCATTTTAGCAGAAAATTCGTGGAAGGATGATATAATAATAACACCAATAAACCCTTTTTTCTAGGATAGTAATATGTGCCTGCTTGCTCCGCAAGCAGCAGCTTCGCTGCTGCTTGCTCCGCTTAGCAGGCCCATAATAAACCCCTTTTCTAGGATAGTAATATGTGCCTGCTTGCTCCGCAAGCAGCAGCTTCGCTGCTGCTTGCTCCGCTTAGCAGGCCCATAATAAGTTGAAAAATAATAAACCCCTTTTCTAGGATAGTAATATGTGCCTGCTTGCTCCGCAAGCAGCAGCTTCGCTGCTGCTTGCTCCGCTTAGCAGGCCCATAATAATAAACCCTTTTCTAGGGTGGATAGTAATATGTGCCTGCTTGCTCCGCAAGCAGCAGCTTCGCTGCTGCTTGCTCCGCTTAGCAGGCCCATAACTAGAAAAATTCCCGCGGAAATTTTGAATGGGCCTGCTAACTCTTTTCAATGAGCTGAACAGTTTAAACTTTCAACCATTGAAATCGCTCAAGAAATGTGGAAGTTAACCATAATCTACTAAAAGTATTACTGCCCCTTTAAGAAACATGCACATTCACGCGCATACATTTGATTTTAACTAACATTTCAATGAGCTGAACAGTTTAAAAATTCAACCATTGAAATCGCTCAAGAAATGTGCAAGTTAACCATAATCAAGATCAAATAAAGTATCTTACTGTCCCTTTAAGAAATATGCACATTCACGCACACACATTTTATTTTAACCAACATTTCAATGAGCTGAACAGTTTAAACTTTCAACCATTGAAATCGCTCAAGAAATGTGGAAGTTATAATCAACTAAAAGTATTACTGGCCCTTTAAGAAACATGCACATTCACGCACATACATTTCATTTTAACTAACATTTAAATGAGCTGAACAGTTTAAAATTTCAACCATTGAAATCGCTCAAGAAATGTGGAAGTTAACCATAATCAAGATCAAATAAAGTATCTTACTGTCCCTTTAAGAAATATGCACATTCACGCGCACACATTTGATTTTAACCAACATTTCAATGAGCTGAACAGTTTAAAATTTAAACCATTGAAATCGCTCAAGAAATGTAAAAGTTAACCATAATCAACAGTATGTTACTGCCCCTTTAAGAAACATGCACATTCACGCACACACATTTGATTTTAAGTAACATTTCAATGAGCTGAACAGTTTAAAATTCAAACCATTGAAATCGGTCAAGAAATGTGGAATCTACCATAATTAACAGTATCTCACTGCCCCTTTACAAAACATGCACATTCACGCACACACATTTGATTTTAAGTTGTGAGGAGACGTCACGCACCAACACTCCATTGATTTGTATAGGATTACGCTCACCTCAAACAAAAGCCTCTCGCGACTTAACGGTTGAAGATGCAGATTCCAGAAATGGCTCGTTAGAACGGCAAGGGTTTGGGGAACGCGAGCATGTTCTCAGTTTTTTAATCGGATGAAAAATGACCAAATGAGAGCAGGTTGAAAACTTATGATTGATCGAAAATGAAGAGGCAAAAACGGCGAAAATTACATTGAAAAGAGATCAAAAATGTGCGACTTCTCCTCGCTTAAAGTGAAAATAAAGGTACTAAATGACACCTTAGCCAAATAAAACTTAGTTCTTCAGAAAGCAGAGGCTTGTGGCTACAAAATGTGCGAATTTGATGTCTAGTGAGCAAAGATTGTGGCCATGGTGACGAGTTGAAGTGAAACTTTTGGAAATATATTTTTTGGTTCCCACCACTCAGACCTTAATTAGTCACGCTCTAACTGATGCAAGAAAGGCGACTTTCACCCCTTTGCTCACTGTCTTTGAACCCGCACAGGGGGGAGAGCTTTCATTCCTTAATTTTTTTTTTGACACTGAGCTAAAGATGACAAAAATTCCAACAAAATGAGCTAAAATTCATATCGGTCGGTTAACGTATGCGCGCGCAGCGTGTCTTTGAAAAAGGTGCTTGATTGGAGTTGATCTCTTTCGGATTCCCATTCATTCCTATGGGACTTTATTTGGGAGTTTTTTGGGAATATCGTCGCCATGGTAACTGGGAATTCTTATAAAAATAATAGCGCAGCGAGTCAGATCGAGCCGCATCGTTTGATACCTCTTTTGTCCCGGTGCGATCTACGGTTCGGGCCGCATTTTTGCGGAAAAGTCGGTGGAAGAATAAAAAAGAAAAAAAATAACTAGAAAAATTCCCGCGGAAATTTTGAATGGGCCTGCTAACTCTTGCAACTCTTTTCAATGAGCTGAACAGTTTAAAATTTCAACCGTTGAAATCGCTCAAGAAATGTGCAAGTTAACCATAATCTACTAAAAGTATTACTGCCCCTTTAAGAAACATGCACATTCACGCGCATACATTTGATTTTAACTAACATTTCAATGAGCTGAACAGTTTAAAAATTCAACCATTGAAATCGCTCAAGAAATGTGCAAGTTAACCATAATCAAGATCAAATAAAGTATCTTACTGTCCCTTTAAGAAATATGCACATTCACGCACACACATTTGATTTTAAGTAACATTTCAATGAGCTGAACAGTTTAAACTTTCAACCATTGAAATGGGTCAAGAAATGTGGAAGTTAACCATAATCAACACTATGTTACTGCCCCTTTAAGAAACATGCACATTCACGCACACACATTTGATTTTAAGTAACATTTCAATGAGCTGAACAGTTTAAAATTCAAACCATTGAAATCGGTCAAGAAATGTGGAATCTACCATAATTAACAGTATCTCACTGCCCCTTTACAAAACATGCACATTCACGCACACACATTTGATTTTAAGTTGTGAGGAGACGTCACGCACCAACACTCCATTGATTTGTATAGGATTACGCTCACCTCAAACAAAAGCCTCTCGCGACTTAACGGTTGAAGATGCAGATTCCAGAAATGGCTCGTTAGAACGGCAAGGGTTTGGGGAACGCGAGCATGTTCTCAGTTTTTTAATCGGATGAAAAATGACCAAATGAGAGCAGGTTGAAAACTTATGATTGATCGAAAATGAAGAGGGAAAAACGGCGAAAATTACATTGAAAAGAGATCAAAAATGTGCGACTTCTCCTCGCTTAAAGTGAAAATAAAGGTACTAAATGACACCTTAGCCAAATAAAACTTAGTTTTTCAGAAAGCAGAGGCTTGTGGCTACAAAATGTGCGAATTTGATGTCTAGTGAGCAAAGATTGTGGCCATGGTGACGAGTTGAAGTGAAACTTTTGGAAATATATTTTTTGGTTCCCAGCACTCAGACCTTAATTGGGTATCAGAGTGGCGATTACACTCACTGTCTTTGAACCCGCACAGGGGGAAGAGCTTTCATTCCTTAATTTTTTTTTTGACACTGAGCTAAAGATGGGAAAAATTCCAACAAAATGAGCTAAAATTCATATCAATCGGTTAACGTATGCGCGCGCAGCGTCTCTTTGAAAAAGGTGCTTGATGTGTGATTTTGTCTTTCCTTTTCCCATTCATTCCTATGGGACTTTTATTTGGGAGTTTTTTGGGAATAGCGTCGCCATGGTAACTGGGAATTCTTATAAAAATAATAGCGCACCGAGTCAGATCGAGCCGCATCGTTTGATACCTCATTTGTCCCGGTGCGATCTACGGTACGGGCCGCATTTTAGCAGAAAAAACGCGGAAGATTAAAAAATAAGAAGAAAAACTAGAAAAATTCCCGCGGAAATTTTGAATGGGCCTGCTAACTCTTGCAACTCTTTTCAATGAGCTGAACAGTTTAAAATTTCAACCGTTGAAATCGGTCAAGAAATGTGGAAGTTAACCATAATCTACTAAAAGTATTACTGCCCCTTTAAGAAACATGCACATTCACGCACATATATTTGATTTTAACTAACATTTCAATGAGCTGAACAGTTTAAAAATTCAACCATTGAAATCGCTCAAGAAATGTGCAAGTTAACCATAATCAAGATCAAATAAAGTATCTTACTGTCCCTTTAAGAAACATGCACATTCACGCACACACATTTGATTTTAACTAACATTTCAATGAGCTGAACAGTTTAAAATTTCAACCATTGAAATCGGTCAAGAAATGTGGAAGTTAACCAAAATCAACAGTATGTTACTGCCCCTTTAAGAAACATGCACATTCACGCACACACATTTGATTTTAAGTAACATTTCAATGAGCTGAACAGTTTAAAATTCAAACCATTGAAATCGGTCAAGAAATGTGGAATCTACCATAATTAACAGTATCTCACTGCCCCTTTACAAAACATGCACATTCACGCACACACATTTGATTTTAAGTTGTGAGGAGACGTCACGCACCAACACTCCATTGATTTGTATAGGATTACGCTCACCTCAAACAAAAGCCTCTCGCGACTTAACGGTTGAAGATGCAGATTCCAGAAATGGCTCGTTAGAACGGCAAGGGTTTGGGGAACGCGAGCATGTTCTCAGTTTTTTAATCGGATGAAAAATGACCAAATGAGAGCAGGTTGAAAACTTATGATTGATCGAAAATGAAGAGGGAAAAACGGCGAAAATTACATTGAAAAGAGATCAAAATAGTGCGACTTCTCCTCGTTTAAAGTGAAAATAAAGGTACTAAATGACACCGTAGCCAAATAAAACTTAGTTCTTCAGAAAGCAGAGGCTTGTGGCTACAAAATGTGCGAATTTGATGTCTAGTGAGCAAAGATTGTGGCCATGGTGACGAGTTGAAGTGAAACTTTTGGAAATATATTTTTTGGTTCCCAGCACTCAGACCTTAATTAGTCACACTCTAACTGATGCAAGAAAGGCGACTTTCACCCCTTTGCTCACTGTCTTTGAACCCGCACAGGGGGGAGAGCTTTCATTCCTTAATTTTTTTTTTGACACTGAGCTAAAGATGACAAAAATTCCAACAAAATTAGCTAATTTTCATATCGGTCGGTTAACGTATGCGCGCGCAGCGTGTCTTTGAAAAAGGTGCTTGATTGGAGTTGATCTCTTTCGGATTCCCATTCATTCCTATGGGACTTTATTTGGGAGTTTTTTGGGAATAGCGTCGCCATGGTAACTGGGAATTCTTATAAAAATAATGCCGCACCGAGTCAGATCGAGCCGCATCGTTTGATACCTCATTCGTGCCGGTGCGATCTACGGTACGGGCTGCATTTTAGCAGAAAAAATCGTGGAATAAAATATAAAAAAAATAAAAATAAACCCTTTTCTAGGGTGGATAGTAATATGTGCCTGCTTGCTCCGCAAGCAGCAGCTTCGCTGCTGCTTGCTCCGCTTAGCAGGCCCATAATAATAAACCCTTTTTCTAGGATAGTAATATGTGCCTGCTTGCTCCGCAAGCAGCAGCTTTGCTGCTGCTTGCTCCGCTTAGCAGGCCCATAACTAGAAAAATTCCCGCGGAAATTTTGAATGGGCCTGCTAACTCTTGCAACTCTTTTCAATGAGCAGTTTAAAATTTCAACCGTTGAAATCGCTCAAGAAATGTGGAAGTTATAATCAACTAAAAGTATTACTGCCCCTTTAAGAAACATGCACATTCACGCACATACATTTGATTTTAACTAACATTTCAATGAGCTGAACAGTTTAAAATTTCAACCATTGAAATCGCTCAAGAAATGTGGAAGTTATAATCAACTAAAAGTATTACTGCCCCTTTAAGAAACATGCACATTCACGCACATACATTTGATTTTAACTAACACAACTAAAAGTATTACTGCCCCTTTAAGAAACATGCACATTCACGCACATACATTTGATTTTAACTAACATTTCAATGAGCTGAACAGTTTAAACTTTCAACCATTGAAATCGGTCAAGAAATGTGGAAGTTAACCATAATCAACAGTATGTTACTGCCCCTTTAAGAAACATGCACATTCACGCACACACATTTGATTTTAAGTAACATTTCAATGAGCTGAACAGTTTAAAATTCAAACCATTGAAATCGGTCAAGAAATGTGGAATCTACCATAATTAACAGTATCTCACTGCCCCTTTACAAAACATGCACATTCACGCACACACATTTGATTTTAAGTTGTGAGGAGACGTCACGCACCAACACTCCATTGATTTGTATAGGATTACGCTCACCTCAAACAAAAGCCTCTCGCGACTTAACGGTTGAAGATGCAGATTCCAGAAATGGCTCGTTAGAACGGCAAGGGTTTGGGGAACGCGAGCATGTTCTCAGTTTTTTAATCGGATGAAAAATGACCAAATGAGAGCAGGTTGAAAACTTATGATTGATCGAAAATGAAGAGGGAAAAAACGGCGAAATTAACATGGAGGAGATAGGCGCCAAAGTCCGACTTCTCCTCGCTTAAAGTGAAAATAAAGGTACTAAATGACACCTTAGCCAAATAAAACTTAGTTTTTCAGAAAGCAGAGGCTTGTGGCTACAAAATGTGCGAATTTGATGTCTAGTGAGCAAAGATTGTGGCCATGGTGACGAGTTGAAGTGAAACTTTTGGAAATAGATTTTTTGGTTCCCGTCACTGAAAGCTTAATTGGGTATCAGAGTGGCGATTACACTCACTGTCTTTGAACCTGCACAGGGGGAAGAGCTTTCATTCCTTAATTTTTTTTTTGACACTGAGCTAAAGATGGGAAAAATTCCAACAAAATGAGCTAAAATTCATATCAATCGGTTAACGTATGCGCGCGCAGCGTCTCTTTGAAAAAGGTGCTTGATGTGTGATTTTGTCTTTCCTTTTCCCATTCATTCCTATGGGACTTTTATTTGGGAGTTTTTTGGGAATAGCGTCGCCATGGTAACTGGGAATTCTTATAAAAATAATAGCGCACCGAGTCAGATCGAGCCGCATCGTTTGATACCTCATTTGTCCCGGTGCGATCTACGGTACGGGCCGCATTTTAGCAGAAAAAACGCGGAAGATTAAAAAATAAGAAGAAAAACTAGAAAAATTCCCGCGGAAATTTTGAATGGGCCTGCTAACTCTTTTCAATGAGCTGAACAGTTTAAACTTTCAACCATTGAAATCGCTCAAGAAATGTGGAAGTTAACCATAATCAACAGTATGTTACTGCCCCTTTAAGAAACATGCACATTCATGCACACACATTTGATTTTAAGTAACATTTCAATGAGCTGAACAGTTTAAAATTTAAACCATTGAAATCGGTCAAGAAATGTGGAATCTACCATAATCAACAGTATGTTACTGCCCCTTTAAGAAACATGCACATTCACGCACACACATTTGATTTTAAGTAACATTTCAATGAGCTGAACAGTTTAAAATTTAAACCATTGAAATCGGTCAAGAAATGTGGAAGTTCACCATAATCAACATCAACTAAAACATGCACATTCACGCACACACATTTGATTTTAAGTTGTGAGGAGACGTCACGCACCAACACTCCATTGATTTGTATAGGATTACGCTCACCTCAAACAAAAGCCTCTCGCGACTTAACAGTTGAAGATGCAGATTCCAGAAATGGCTCGTTAGAACGGCAAGGGTTTGGGGAACGCGAGCATGTTCTCAGATTTTTAATCGGATGAAAAATGACCAAATAAGAGCAGGTTGAAAACTTATGATTGATCGAAAATGAAGAGGGAAAAAACGGCGAAATTAACATGGAGGAGATAGGCGCCAAAGTCCGACTTCTCCTCGCTTAAAGTGAAAATAAAGGTACTAAATGACACCTTAGCCAAATAAAACTTAGTTCTTCAGAAAGCAGAGGCTTGTGGCTACAAAATGTGCGAATTTGATGTCTAGTGAGCAAAGATTGTGGCCATGGTGACGAGTTGAAGTGAAACTTTTGGAAATATATTTTTTGGTTCCCGTCACTGAAGCCTTAATTAGTCACACTCTAAATAGGCGACTTTTACCCTTTGCTCACTGTCTTTGAACCCGCACAGGGGGGAGAGCTTTCATTCCTTAATTTTTTTTTTGACACAGAGCTAAAGATGACAAAAATTACAACAAAATGAGCTAAAATTCATATCGGTCGGTCAACGTATGCGCGCGCAGCGTGTCTTGGAAAAAGGTGCTTGATTGGAGTTGATCTCTTTCGGTTTCCCATTCATTCCTATGGGACTTTATTTGGGACTTTTTTGGGAATAGCGTCGCCATGGTAACTGGGAATTCCTAGAAAAATAATAGCGCAGCGAGTCAGATCGAGCCGCATCGTTTGATACCTCATTTGTCCCGGTGCGATCTACGGTACGGGCTGCATTTTTGGTGAAAAATCTGTGGAATAATAAAAAATAAAAAAAATAAACCACTTTTTCTAGGATAGTAATATGTGCCTGCTTGCTCCGCAAGCAGCAGCGAAGCCGCTTAGCAGGCCCATAATAATAAACCCTTTTTCTAGGATAGTAATATGTGCCTGCTTGCTCCGCAAGCAGCAGCTTTGCTGCTGCTTGCTCCGCTTAGCAGGCCCATAACTAGAAAAATTCCCGCGGAAATTTTGAATGGGCCTGCTAACTCTTGCAACTCTTTTCAATGAGCAGTTTAAAATTTCAACCGTTGAAATCGCTCAAGAAATGTGGAAGTTATAATCAACTAAAAGTATTACTGCCCCTTTAAGAAACATGCACATTCACGCACATACATTTGATTTTAACTAACATTTCAATGAGCTGAACAGTTTAAAAATTCAACCATTGAAATCGCTCAAGAAATGTGCAAGTTAACCATAATCAAGATCAAATAAAGTATCTTACTGTCCCTTTAAGAAATATGCACATTCACGCACACACATTAGATTTTAACTAACATTTCAATGAGCTGAACAGTTTAAAATTTAAACCGTTGAAATAATAAACCCTTTTCTAGGGTGGATAGTAATATGTGCCTGCTTGCTCCGCTTAGCAGGCCCATAATAATAAACCCTTTTCTAGGGTGGATAGTAATATGTGCCTGCTTGCTCCGCTTAGCAGGCCCATAATTAAACCACTTTTTCTAGGATAGTAATATGTGCCTTCTGCTTCGCAGCAGGCCCATAATTACTAAAGTACTCAAATGTGGTCCAAGCGGGATTTGAACCCATGTACTCTGTAGTGGCAGGCACTTGCTCTAACCACTGATTTAACGTGACTTGTTTGAAATCCTTGCTAATGGTGTATTTATTTTGAAAGTGTCATCTAATGCTGAAAGCTTGCATGCATTTAATAATTTCAGCGAATATCACACTGTGTATCACTTAGCATAATGGTCATGGACATATTTGCAATGTACAGTCGAACTTGGGATTTGAACCCGTGACCTCCTTGTTACTGGAGAATGCACTTAAACCAACTGCACCACTCAGCAGTATCAGACCTGGTAATGATTATAAGTTGTATAATGTGGGCGTGGAAAGTGGGACTTATCAAAATGTCAATGTCAGTCCCATTGAAAATGAAAGGAGAAAAGTTGATATTTAACGTTAAATTGTGTGAATACAGTAAGTAATGTAAAATCAGACGATATATATACCCCGGGAGGCGTGAATTTTGAAGCAAGTTGAAATTTGAACGGTGTAAATCGGAAGTATTATGTGGGAGTTCTTACACTGACGCATTTCCGCATATGTTATTGTGATTATGATTCGGAAGGGCTTTCCAGATTTTGTGTGGGAGCATTGTTTACAATCAAGTTTTAAATAATGAGAATCGATCATGAAAATATGTTTGGTATTTTTGTAGATCCAAGACTTTCCAGGCATGCTGAACTTCTACCATATCTCCGTACTCCAGTTCTTCAAGAGCAACTGGTCTGAAGTCCGAGCAGGAGCTGCAATGTTCATAGGTATGGATGAGTCGTCCAGTCGCTGATCAATCGTCAACATTCTCTTGTTTTAACGTTTTTGAGGGAGCTGCTAAAATGTGTGCGTTTATCAGGGTTTCTGCTGGGGAATCTTCCAGAGGAGCATTACTCTCACCTCAACATGGGCAGCATTACTAAAGGTGAACCAACTTTGGCATATTCGAAATAGAATACAATATGTTGTTGCTTCACTGTACCTAAATATTTCTCTTGAATGTGCGTATGTATCTGTATGTATGTTAATCATCAGGCCTTGTGATGCTGCTCCAAGATCCCGACCCTGTGGTAAGAGTGAAGGCTGCGGAGGCCATGGGACATTTCCACTGATGCAAACATCCGCATGCCATTAAATTGCTGGCAAATGGTCGTCAACATGAATAAGTCCATAGTTTTTGAATCGGTCATGCAATTAGTCATGACTGTATGTATGTGTGTATATAGGACACAAAACCCCGCTATCTTCAAGCCATTAAAGAAGGCTTACTGTTTTAATGACCTCATACAGGTGAGACCACATTCGCATTGACAAACACCTGCACTTAAACACGCGTAGCTTTATTGACTGTGTTTTGACACTTCACTTCTGGTACAGAGAAAGTCATTTCTTGTTCTATTTTAGCAACCAAAGATTGTAGTTTGTAGCACAGGCATGGCAGTGACGTACTGTATACCTGTCACACACATGCATTTTTTTTTTACTGCACATGTAGAGAATTATGTTCATAAGAATAAACAAATTTTGTTTCTTTAAATATTGTCTAGATGACTCATATTTACAAATTGAAAAGTCGACTTTTTACATGAGACTTGGTGTTGGTCAAGTCTGTGTGGGTGAACTTTTCAATTAAATGTGTCAACATTGCTGATTGGGACCGCGTGTTTGAGCCGTGTCTTTGCTCTTATAAGACACAAGCAATATCCTGAGGATGATTAGACTATGATAGAGGATATTATCCTTTATCATAGTCTAAGCCATCATGTCCTGAATGCACCTCGCTGAGCTGTATTTTTCTTTTATTTTTCAAATCTTTTATTAAAGTGTTATTTTGGTACATGCCATCACTGTAACATAGCAGTCAAGACATTTGAAGTGCAATAAAATGTCACAATTCATAGAGGAAGGACTGTTTAATGTTGGAACAAGCCTGACTCTTTTGTGCCAAAATGTCTTTTTGAGAACAATTTTTTTTCGTTGTCTATGTCACAATGAATGTGTTTTAGTTTTTTTTTCTTCAGGCTTTTCAGGCAAGTCTCTCAGGCTTGTGAATATTTGATCAATTGAGGGTTGGGATAGGTAGAGAATTAAAGTAACCTTGTGAGGATAAGCGGTTAGGAAAATGGATGAATGGATAGTTCAGCTATTTCCTCCGTTTTCATATTTCTGTAGCACTTTAAGATTTGCAGTTTTTACCTTTAACAAAAATAACTTGATGAAGGAGCTGCGTTTTTACATTCCTATCCTAAAACCATGGCCAGCCACTTAGTCAGCTGAGTTTAGCCCTCCACAGTATAGCGTAATTATCAGTAATATAAAGTTAAGGCAAACAGCTGTCCCTGGACCTGTTTATTGTATTGTGATGCTAAATGAAGATGTGAAATCTTCAGACACTTTCTGTGTTAATGTAATTATAATGAGTCTTTGTTGTTATTTTAATTGTCAAATTATGCTGATATGGCTTTTCATGGTTACTATATTATGTGAATTTAGAACATTCAGCATTGTGTCTGTTGACTTTCTGTCTCTGCGTGTCACATGATGTCTTATTGCAAATGGCTCAATGTATGAATGTGGTGGAAAATAAAAGTTTACGTCACTGGTCATGTATCAACAGCCCAAGGTGGGAAGACACTGTGTAAATGAGGAAATAAAGACATGTATAAAAATAAGCTTGATTTGTTTTAATATTTCAAAAGCAAAATTATTATCTGCAGGAAACGCAATTGCATACATTAACTCTAGAATATAATAAGTGAACCGTCACCTTAAAAAGTGTGATCTTTATTATAATCAAAGCAGACGGGATATAGCCTAATTCATGTGATGTACCTGCAGTTTCATCGATATCCACATGGATGTGCCAAACAGCTATACAGTATATTTTTGTTTTGCACACTTTAAAACCAAATATTAAATCCATTCTGAGCTCAAGTTTTCTGAATATAATTGCACCATGTTATGTTCTCTACACTTTTGTTCACTATGTATGCGTTATCCCGCTTAAAAACAAGACCTTGATCTTAATGTTTTTTTTTGTTTTTAAGATTCTGGTAAAATAAAGGTTTTAATTCAAATACATGCAGGGATACGAGGAGGGCTTCAGAGAGAAAGAGACGAGCAAACAGTGCTGCGTAACTTATGACAGTGCCTTGCTAAAGGGTAGCACAACAACAGTAGCCAGCAAACACTCTCGAACCTGGCCCCCTCAGGCTTCGAAGCCCAACTCCTTACGGGTGAGTTAATGCAATCCTGATTTATAAGTTAAGCAATTAGACTTCCATGTCTCTGTTTAGATTTAACCGGTTTAATGTTGGCCTTGTGATTTTCAAAGTTCTGTCCATTAACTAATGATATATAAAGAGAAATGGAAAAGAGCAAGTCAACTATTCAAATAATTTCATTCATTGAAATTTGTATGTGATAGGGTGAGGACTAAAATGCTGGCAATTCTGAAATTACGTCACAAGTCAAAATGGCGGTCTTATGGTGCATTCGAGGAGAGTTTGAAGTTGGATATATTTACTTGGAGTGTCTCAGTTACACCCTTAAAGCATTTGAGGCAAATGTAAACAACAAATATGGCTGATTCCGATATTTTTTTTGTTATGGTAAACGCAGTCATTACAAATCACATTGTCACGTGAACATATGCCTTGCATTGACATTTGCCTCGAACGCTTTGAGGGCAGAACCGACACAATCCGAGTGGGAAAATTCAAAATTTTTACCTTCCCCAAATGCAGCATTTTCCCTCAATGAAACATGCTCTCTCCGCTCATTGAATAGCGTTAGACATTGGATCGTTGTAATTTCATTTGTGAGGATTATTTTGATTTTAAAATGTGATAAATGTATTCATGTTTATGTGCAGTGTATTTAATAAAACACCTGCTGCACTGTTTCAAGATGTGAAAAAGATAAATCAAATGAGAATAAGCTACTGCTGAAAATAGTCACACGTGACATTGAGAATGAATACAGTAAGAACCAATTTAGGACTAAGAGACAGTGATGACCACTATGACAAGTTGTTTTAATAGGAATATCATATTAATATACATCATATCTGCCTATTGAAAAAAAAATACAGATAAACTGGGTTTTTCATGTTTTATTTATGTAGTTTAGAAAGTGCTTATAATCTTAGCTTTAAGATTTGCAGTAGTATTTAGTCATTAAATGGCCGATGAATATACAGTTAAGACAAAATTATTCACACCCTGGCAACATTTGTAATGAACTTTTATTTGAGAAATGGTTTAGTGGCAAAAGACTGCCATATATAATTATATTTTCCCCCAAATGATTAATACTCTTTCTTAAAACAGACATAGCCTACCCAATGTTTTAAATGTTTACAATGTTCTAAATTGGGGATAAAAAAAAAATCAGGCATATGAATACTTTTCCAAAAATAGTTTTTGTTTTCATTACTAGGCCTAATTGTAACCCAATTTTTTTAGCATCTTTTGCCACTACCTTGTGTCATTTCCATCCAATTACCAAATACAAATTCACATATCATGCAAGAGTGTGAATAATTGGTTTTAACTGTACGATTGTATCACATTTGGCTACTTGAGCACTGTGAGTAGGACAAATATGGTGGGGGGTGCTTTTTATTTTTTGACAATGTTGACGACTAGCACTCTGCAAAGAAAGAAAGTAAGCTGTGCCTTTAGGAATAGTATAACGCCTCTGCGCTGCGCCTCCCAAAATCCATCCAGCCCTCGTAATCTCGGTCCTTTATCCTGTGCTCGGCTGCGAGACCGCTGGCTCTGCTTGCGATCGGTGATCTGCTTTGGTAGGGCATGCCTAGAAAAACCCGGGACAAACGTGAGTCAACATCACATCCTAGTGACTCGTGTCTACTTCTTATAACCTTTATTGAGCTGAGGCACATCTTTTACTTTTATTCGAAAAATCTCATGGCATAAGATCAAACATGTCAAAAAAAGGATATACTGTCAAATTGATCTAAATCTGATTAGTTGTATTAATTGAACCCAGGTTAATCATAACTTCTGCCACCTAGGGAAGACCATTTAATTAATTCTACCTACCACTATATGTCGCCCGCATAGATAGATGGACATCACTTCTAGTGAATAAATAATTTTTGGACTAATTAAGTCACAATGATGTGCCACAGTAGTGTATGTGAATCACTACTCTAAAGTTTCCACAGGTGTGAATGTGGGTGTGATCGGTTGATTGTCTATTAAAGGATCACTTTGGGTTCCACCATTTCTCTGCCACAAATTGAAAATACATTGTTCATATTCTTGATTCCCTACTCACAAATTCACCTCTGACATCATTCTGAAATCAGATTTATTGACCAAGTATGTAAAAACACACAAAGAATTTATCTTCACAGTCACAGCCCGTCAAACAGGAAAAATAACACTGACCAACAGAAGGAGAATGAGAAGCCTGGTGGCAGAGGCTATTCTAGGATCAGAGGTTTAGGGGTGCTATAAAGACGTTCTAGCGGTGCTTGGTTGCTACAAAAAGAGCGGGGGGGGGGGGTATAGTTGGGTGTGGTTTTGGGGTACTACCTGCTCCCAAAAAATGCATGGGAAGTCAATGAGTAAACCAAATCTAATAAACATTATGCAAAGGAGAAAAGGACTATAATAGTAAAATATAAATATATCCTAACTCTAATTTATGGGGAAGGGTACTCTTTTTGATACAACAGCTCCTCTCGATACGCATTGACAGTATGTATGTTTTTGGAGTAAACCAGCTCCCCACAGTTTACAGTGAGAACACAAATGGGCCTTGGACTTGTTTGTTTTTTGACTATATATTGCTTGTGTACTTTGTTAGAAAAAAGAATATATACATTAACATTCACATAATTTTTTTTTAAAAATGCGCTTGAATCTGCAAAATAATATTGCATGTACAAGTCTGTGTATTGGTGAAGTGCAGACACAATATAAAACATTTTAACAAAACAAATTGACTTTAGCACTGTTTGTCTCTGCCTTTTTACATTTTGTCTTTAATACAAATATATAAATAAAAAATACACTACAAAATGGAGGTTTTGTTTGCAATCTTGTGTCCATGACTTTCTCCATGAGGCGACTTTCTTTCTTTGCAGATACACACATGCAAGCACGCCACACACATTAGTTAATATAACCAATAGCAGCACAAAAGAGACATTAATATTAATACTTGTTTCCCTCATTCCATTTAAAAATGACACTGATGGGTATAAGCCTTCATTCTGACCACCAGCAACGTTTCCTAGCTTTGGGGGAAACTTCAGCTAACTAACTAACTAACTAACTAACTAACTAACTACCTACCTACCAAGTAGCATGACTACAACAGCACACACACACACACACACACACACACACACACACACACACACACACACACACACACACACACACACACACACACACACACACACACACAAAGCCGACGAGTAATGAAAAAAAATGTGTTGGTAGAGTAATAAACCTTTCACATATGCTGGTGGAAGTAAGGAATTTACAGTTTCACTCGACGAGGGAGGAAACGCTGGAGGACGATCAGCGTGCTCTGCTTGTACACAACGTCGCAACAGCGGGGGGTGGGAGGGAGCGTAGGGCTTACGTGGATTAAACCTTTTTTTTTTTTATTAAATAGGGTTGTACTGTATTTTTGTTGTTTAAATATTAATTTTAAACTCTATGGTTTATATACATACTATATACTTTTTTAGCTTGTTAAAAAGAATACACAGTAAAAATATACCTATATACTCTAAATTGTTGGGGGTGCTATTGTTCACACACTGCTGAAGCACCCCCCAAAAAGGGATAAATACGTATCTGCCTGGTGGTTCACTATTTAGTGGCCCACATTTCTTAAATTGGGGGGGAAGAAAACATGAGGAAGGTTGGAGGGGGAAAACAAGGCCAAATATGCACTCCCTTACTCACCTATTTACTGTTTTTATGCAAAAGCCCTGTCCAAAATTAAAGTAGTGCTTTGGTTCCATGTTTTGCCATTTTGTTGCTGATAAATTACGCTGAATGAATGAGAGAAGCCTCATTAAGTCAGACCACAACCCTGTCTAGAAAAAAGGTGCTGCCATCGGGGGCAGTGTGATGCCATGCATCCATGGCGTACACACTTAATGTGAGTACAGAAGAAATTTGCGATTTAATTCTATTAAGATAACTCGTTTTTCACACATTGGGAAGAATTTGTGCCTTTGCGTAGTGTTATCTCAAAATTTGTGTGTGGATATTCATTATTTGAAGGAAAAACACTCAAAAGTCGATGCTAACTTCCTGTTATCATTTTAATAAAATCCTCCCTTCGCTTTTAGCATTAGTGCTAGGCTAGCGATGTTTTAAAAATGAAGCATGTTTTGTATTTATTTAAATATAAAGTGGATGTAATTCTTAACGTAGTGTGTTTATTAACTGTCATTAAACAGTTTAAAGGACACTTAGGGACAACGGAATAACCAGAAAAACATACGCTACACACTAGTGCTAATGCCACGCAAGTAAAATGGTGCATTCAGGGTACTTTCACAGCGTCGGAAACTTTGGATTTCGTCGATTCTAACGTTTTAAGGGGAAAATAATCGGCCATTTGGCCGAATTGGCCGATTGTTTTGGCCTATGTTTGAAGGCCAATAATCATCCAATTATAAACGGCGGCCGATTAATCGATCAGGCCCTAGATAATGTCTATAAAGCAGGCTAACAAATCAAGCATCATGATAACTAAGATAAATTACAGGGGATAATGAGAAGAAAATAAGGAAGGGATAAAAAGAAAAAGCTAAAACAGACGGAAAGATCAATGCTGATAATAGATTGAAGGCAGAGCAAACTAGAGTGAGGCGGCAATTGCCAGATGGTGGGACTGCAGCACAGCATGATTGGATGTCGGGGACGCTCGTATATCCTCTCGGTTACTCGTCACGCTCGCCAAGCGCATCGTCACACACCTTTCCTGGAGATGAGTCTGACCAGGAGCTGGCTCAAGGTGTCGAAAGCCGCCGCGTCTTCCGGGAGTTGGTTGTAGGTGGCCAGCTGCGCCGAGGGGAGTGCTCCAGCAGAGCGGGCCTGGCGCGTGTGGTTGTACGGCGGGCCACCCGACACCACGGCCTTGCCATCAGATCTGTCGAGGGTCATCTGAAGATAAGATAGGCGCATCTCTAAATTATTCGTAGAAATATTTGATTTGTGTGCTGTCTCATTTTTAATGCAACTGACCGAGGTGTGTCCAAGCCTTTGTTCTGTGCTGGTCTGTGTGAGGGCCACACAAATTACATTGACTAATGTGGTGCAAAAAGCAGACAAAAAAAATCCGAAGCCATAATACACTGTAAAAAATAAATACAATTATATTAAAAAATCTAGGTTTTTTTTTCACTCAGAAATTCTAAGTTTATTTTACAAGGAGAGTTTTGAGGACATGTAACAGTTAATTAAAAAAAAAAGAAAAGAAGCTAATCCTAGCTAAACTCAAGCATTGAGGAACGAACCCACAACCTTCAGATTCGGAGACAGCTACTCTACCACCTGAGCCATGAAATTCCTATTGTGTGTTAGTATATTGATGGTGTCAGGCGGAATCCTTGTACCTTGAAGATTCCCGTTTTTGGTCTTATTTTGGACACACTAGTAATGCAGTATTGTGGCAAACAGCAAGAGTGGCATTATTTAGGTGGTAGAGTGGCTGTCTACCAAGCTGAAGGTCATGAGTTCGTTCCTCAACGCTTGAGTAACTTTTTTCTTTAAAAAAAAAAATTGGCAACAATTTTTTCAAAACTTTCCTTGTAAAATTTACTTCGAATTTCTGGGTGAAAAAAAATCAAGTAAATATTACTCTCTCTTTTTTTTTCTTTTTTTTTTACAGTGGTGTGTTTATTCATAGACCTTAACTCTTGACATATAAACGGAAATAATTTCCCTTGTAGACATCATGTAAGCAACACACCTGCTGGCGTGTGTGTGTAAGAGTGTGTGTTCATTGTCATTCTATTCCTGCATGGAGCAACTCTTAACAAGCAACCATTTTTGGAGGATGGATTTTTCCCTTGTAGACATAATATGACTGCCACATAAAGCAAAGCAAAATACCCCAAGTCATAATAATACAGCTGCTCTTCTGTGTGTGCGTGTGCGTGTGTGTGTTTGTGTGTGTGTTACTTACAAGGGATTGGGTGGGGAGACTCAGGGAGACCTTGGACAGGGCAGCCAGAAAAACGACCACGTAGATACCTACATTCATGCCTGCAGTCATAAGTGAGGGTAAAATGATTAACAGTTCCAATACTCGAGTACTTTTCTAGCTGTCTGCTCCTTAAACAAATGTATGCTCCCTATAGGTGAGAGCATAAGGCCAACAATCATAACTTAATTTGATGTGAAAGGAAAAAGATCTTAATGCCGTGCAAGAACAATGAGGCCGTCATATTGTACGCACACACAAACACACCCCCCCCCCCCACACACACTCACGCATGTTGGATTTACATGTCTAGTGGGGATATCTTATTGACATAATGCATTTCCTAGATCCTTACCCTAACCCCGATCATCAAAAATTATTGCCTACTCCCATTCCTTACCCTAACCTCAAACATAACCCAATTCAAACCTAAACTCTAAAACCAAGTTTTGACCCTCAAAAAGAGGTTTGGACGCATGGGGACCACCAAAATGTCTCCACAATAACACATGGTACCCACAATGCTAGTAAAAACCCAGAAAATGGTCCTCATGATGTGATATAAACCCGCGCGCACACCCACCCACACACACACACACACGCACACACACGCTGAATGTAAACTGCAGTGTGAGCAGAATCCCAATTTAAAATTTCTTATTTTATTTGTATGTTGTTTGCATTAGTCTATATTTGTCATGTCACCCCTCACAGGGATAAGTTTGTAAAGTACTTAATCAATCAAAAAATAATCTTTAACATATGAAGTATGAAGTAACAATAGCTGTAAGCTACAGATTTATTGGGTCCAGATCTTTGAAATAAATGACCCTTAAAATCATAATATCAGATTTTGTGCACTCCAAACATTGTATACATCTAATATAAATCAAATCAAATATGACATAAATCTTTCTTAAAATCATTAATTGAGCCATGTCTTTCCTTTTTGGCACAATATGGCTGATTTAAATAGTCATTCTTTTCATGCTAATATTATTCCTTTGTCACACATTTATTATTCAAACGGTTGTTAAGGATGAGCTGCAATGTGTTCAAGTTGTCTTCGCTTTTCGCTTCCTCTCTCCTTTCAAGGCTTTTTACCAGAATTATGCGTTTTAACAACAACTCCGGGGAAGTTAATGTGATGTACAACATTGGACAATCATTAACAATTCATTAGATGGGATTAATAGTTAATGGATTATTTGAAATGATGATGTTAAATATTTCCTCTAGTTGGAATGCTACAGTGACACTTTGTGAATCTTATTTTTTAACTCATTGTCACATTCAAGGATCCAGCATACCTCTTTATATATACTGTCAAATAGAGTGACACTTAAGATCAAATAAAAAAAAAATACAGACCAATGCATACTAACTCATTTAAGAATAGCTGACATAAATCATTGAAAGCCTGAAACTAAGACAAATTAAGAATTTTTCTGATACTTACCTGCAGCCATGTGTGCTGACGAGGACGTTGTCAAGAGGTTTGCTTCAGTTGTGAGTGCATGAGGGAGACGATGCATGCAATATTTTATACTCACAGGAAGGGGTGGGGCCTGGGCGGTAGGAGGGGCCTTTCTGGCACCGAAACTGAAGCCGGTGATGAATGTGAACATGCAAAATGGCTTTGACGTGCACTTACAGACTAAGAGCACATGAGCTTGAGACAACACAAACATAAACAGCATATATCACATCTTCGCGTCACGCTTCAATCTGTTTTCCTCCAAATCTTTGTCGTAGTGCACTTTGGTGCCATTTCAATTTCAGTGAGGCCAACGAGGCTACGGCCAATGAAACTCACAGGAATTGTTGACATGCCAGGTCACCTCTGTGTCATAAACCAAACATATTTTTATATTTCTCTGGTGAACTCGTGTTTACCAGTGATTAAAGTTCACACCAAATGAGACCAAAGAGAATCCTAATGTCATCCTCACTTTTTCTCGTGTCGGATGCTCACAGAGATTGTCTCAAATGAGCACTGTGTCAAATGTTTAATAACACTCTAAAAATGATGGTTGGTAATGTTTTGCTGATTCTATAGCGTTTGTCTTCATTAGGGTGAGCTGAAGCTTATAACTGATTATGGGTGAGAGGCAACCAACCATTCATCCGTTGTCTACGGTACTTTTCCTTAAGCACCCCTATATTAAATCCCAGCACCCCTAAAATTTAAGAAAGTATTTGTTTTATTTTCACTCCCAGCCATTTTCACTGAAGCGACCCCCTTCGCTCCCGGTTGTTTTACTGGATTTTGACAGATTTTTCAAGGCCCACAGAATATTGTGTTCTATTGCTATAAAAACATGGAACCTACCAAAAGAAAGATTCAATTCTCTTCTTTCATCAGGAAGTTTGTATCCGTTTCCGTTTTGCAGCAGTTAGCATTAGAATATAGTTTCATCATTATTCACAAATCTGTTTAAAACAGTGGGGGAAAGAGCTTTTTGCAACATGGCCCTGGTTGATCTCTCATACTCTGCTGCCACCTGCTGGCCCTTTTTTGTAATAACTACCATTGCTTTAAGAGACCTCTTCAGGCTGCATCAAAGCCTTCTGTATGCTCTAGCATACAGACTACATCTATCATGGAAAGCTTTTTACAATGTCGCACCAGATGATGGTCGCTCCACATAATATTTTCCAGAGGTGGGCATTCCGTCACTATTGACCATCAACCCGTCAATGATGGACACCCATTTTGTTGACGATTGATGGCAAACTTAAAATTTTTTGATGAACTAAGCATTGACGGAAGGTGTTTTTTTGTCAATCCATCAATAAATTCAACAATCCGTCAATGACGGACGTCCCATTTTGCCGACGGATCGACAAATGACGATTCACGGATGCCCACTTTGAATGGCGGAAACATTGGCGCTTGACGCTCATTTTGCTTCGACAAATGACGGATTGACGGTTTGGCTTGAAATATTGACGGATTGACGATGACGAAGGGTGTCCCGAGTCCCGACAGTTGATGATTGCCAAATGACGGACACTCAAAATTCATTGATGCACCCACCTCTGATATTTTCAACTTAAATCAACTTAAGAGGCTAACAATTAGCCATCTAAACAAAACAGCTAGCTAGCCACACAAGTAAAATCATAATGAAAAAATATATTTGTTGGACAGGATTAATCAATTTTTTTCAGTTCACACCACCTGATGTCCAAATGTGACTATATAAAACTCAAAGTAACTTTATTTGTATTTTTTTACATAGTTGTGAGGGAGACAGTACAAACCTGACTGCTGCCCCACGTGTTCTTGACTTTCTATAAATGTATTTCAAATTAATTTCAAAGTTATTTGTTTTTGGTCGCACCACATGAAAATTCCTAAAATGGGCATCATCGGACCTCAATACTGTATTTTTGGTCTCTTGAGGTCTCCCTGATTTGTTGGAATTTAGATGTTTCTGGGGTTGGTGAAGAACTCTGGTTGGTGGCCCAGTGGATGGTGTCTGGTCGGTGCTGGTCACTTTCCTTTGTTTTCTTTGGTCCTTCCTCGGGTCTCCTGACGAAGGTGTTCGGTTTAGGTGAACGGTATGGGATTTTTTTAATAGGGTTTTGGTGAACTAACGAATACACACACACTCGCACGCACGCACGCATATACACATACTCACCCACATACAAAATAATAATTAAAAAAAGAAGAAGAAAAAAACGAGAAAAAAAAAGAGAGCAATGATGATGACATTACAGAATGAACAATACTGAGCTCTTTAAAAAAGGAAAAAAAAATCCTAAAATGGGCATCATCGGACCCCAATACTGTATTTTAACCCCCCACCCTTCTTAACTTCGACCACAGTACCGTACCAAGTCTGACACTCAATTATCATTTCCAGTCCTCATTGATGCTGAATTTAATTGTAGCTCACTGTTTTATGTTGTTAAGTAGGAACTAGCTGACCTTTGTTTTTAAGGTAGGAAAGATTTCAGGTGGTCCGAGACAACACTGTCCTCTGTTTGAATTGGAATGTGAGAAGCTAGCTGTTATGTCCTGACCTGTGTGTGTCTTATTGATGCTGCATTCGAGGATGGTCGGAAGTCGAATATATCAGAGTTGTTTTCCCCCAGTTCGGACGTGGAAGTGTTCGAAACAACCAAAATGGCGTATAGTGGTAAATAGTTTTTTTTAATTTTGGTCCTCAAAACTAATTTTGACCTCCAGCAAACTTACAATTTTGCTTGATTTATTTTTTTAATCTTATTTCATAATCATTCTATAGTTCAGTAGTTCACCGTATAATTTCAGGCAGGGAGTTAGCGGCATACTGTCACGTACGTTGTCTTACGTGAAGTTATGTCGAATATTTATGAATGAAGAAAGCTATCTAGTTTTATACTTGATTAAATTGTGTTTTACCATTCACGGTGTGTTTCCAAAGGGGTCGCCATTGTAGAGTGACGTCACTTGTAGTCCGTCTTTTTTTTTCAACTTTGCAAGTGGAATTTCCGAGTGAAAGGGGGCGTTCCGGCACACACTTCCCGGTTTGAAATCGGAAAAGTCCAACTTCCGACCATGCTCGAATGCAGCATAATAACGCCAAGGTGCTACTGACAAGCTAATTGATTGGATGCCCATGAACAAAAAGTGTAATGCTTCTCCTTCATAACTGAGAGAATGAAATTGTGTTCAACTGTACAAAACGTTTAAATTTATCTTGCCTGGCCTGGAGCTCAGCACCCCTAAACCTCTGATGATCGAATCGCTACTGACTGGACTCATTCAAAATGAGTTGTGCTTTGCTATAGTAAAGAAATTCAATTGTGTACATACAAATTGTGCCAGGGTCATAAGAAAAAACCCATTGATTTGACAAATGTAATGTAACAGCTGAATACTTTTTTCATGAAGCAAAGCACTTGAATGCACTGCAACCTTCAGCGTCAAAGAGCCCTTTGACATTCGTTGTTCTTGTTGAGAGAGAATGTGAAGATACTGTACATGTGGTGGCAGAAAGCAAACACGACATCATAAGTGTGTTTACTGGAAAAATGCTGCTTGTCCTTCATACTTTAATGGTGAAAGCCGCACACTGTAGGTTACGGTGGTGTCTTAGTAATATTATAATGTGTGGTTTTTAAAAGCTTTCAATTGACTGGTCGAGCTGGAGTATCAATCAATGCCTGACATCTTTTTTCACAGCATTCAGAGTTGCCTTATACTATTGTCATCCAAATGTATACAAATCATTTTTTATGCCTATATGATTAGTAAATTTTTTATCCCAGTCAACGGTTGACCTTCTCGTTTAGAGCATGTGCAAGAAAACAAAAACTCAATCTCTGATATATAATTGCTTACTGATTGCAACATTTCATTTCAGTTGCAGAGCAATTAAAAACAAGTCATTGTAGACTTGAGAACTCACGTCGGTCCTTGACTTTGTATTCCTCGCTTATCAGTCGATGCTGGAGCCATGCACATCTTTTCTTTCCTTTGTTTGTGCTATCTTTTTAAGTTTATGAACTGTCAAATTTGAAGCTCACTGGGGATATTCGCTGGCCCTCTGGCTTAACTTATTTAAGCAGCATCTGACCTGAAGAGGTAGCTTAAAGCAAAGGTAGTTATTACAAAAAATGGCCAGGAGGTGGCAGCAGATTATATGACATAGGTGTCAAACTCTGGTCCTCGAGGGCCACTGTCTTGCTGGTTTTGGAGGTTTCCCTCTTCCAACACAAGCTGATTCCAATCAGCAGGATCCTTATCAGGCTTATGCAGAGCTTGCTGATGAGCTGATCATATATCAGCTGTGTTGCAGAAGGGAAACATCTAAAACCTGCAGGATTACGGCCCTCGAGGACCGGAGTTTGACACCTATGGTATAAGATATCAATCAGGGCCATGTTGCAACAAGCTGTTTTCCCCAGTGTTTTCAACAGGTTTGTGAATAATGATAAACCTTGCTAATTGCTGCAAAAATGAAAACAGATACAAATATTTTTCTTGGTAAAAGAAGAGACTCTAATCATTATTTTGGTATGTTCCATGTTTTGATAGCAATAGAACACAATATTCTGTGGGCCTTGCAAAATCAGTCAAAATCCAGTAAAACAGCCAGGAGCAAAGGGAGTTGCTTCAGTGAAAATGGCTGGAAGTGAATGTTAATATGCTGTTGTTCACCAGAAAAAAAGGACTATTTTATTGCTCACCTCATAAAATGTCCCCCTTTTTTAAAACTGAATATATCATGGATGTTGCCCTTAATGGTATTGTCACAAAATTATGACTTTATGCCTTCTATATCTTTTCCCTCTGAAAATTACAGCTTTATTTTCATATTTTTTATTGTATTCTCGCAGTTTGTGTGTGTGTTTGAATGTGTGTAATACTGTTGCGAGACACCAAGGATCAGCCACTTTTCTAGTTGTGTGATCAGAACTAAATCCTTTTCAAACGTGTAGTAGATGTGACTGTGTGTATGATCCTACTACTCAGGTATGCTAATGATGCTAAGATTAGTTGGATCTTCCTGTCATGTGCAACTGCTCTCATTCAACTATGCTGTCAATGGCACCTGTCTTAATGGCACCAACTTTGTTCCACCACTTTTTTCATCCCATCTGGTTATCTGTTCTAGGCTACTCTAAGACTCAATCATGAGCATTTAGCTCAGTTCTCACAATTAAGAGGACATCCATCAGTATATTTTCTATGTCCTCATTCGGTCGTGGACAAGTTAGAGTCTATTTCAGTTGACTTTAGACAAGAGGCAGGTTACTACCTGGACTAGTCTTCTTGCAGTTCCTTATAAACGTCTTTTGTGTACACCGTTCTCATGCATGGACTTAAAGGGGAAGTCAACCCCCCCAAAAATTCTTGGCAATAATATGTTCTATGCAGCCCCACTAGTCTAAACACGGTACTCTGGTTAATATTGCGTTAGTGGAATATGAGTTAAGCAGAAAAATCCAGCAGTATTTACCAATATCAGAAGGCGGCCATTTTGCCACTTGCTGTCGAGTGAAAATGCCATCACAGTTGCTCAGGTCTCAGGTAACAACCAATCGCAGCTCAGCTTCAGAAAACAGGTGAGCTGTGATTAGTCGTTGCCTGAGCACTGTGAACTGTGATGTCATCTTCAGTCGACAGCAAATGGCAAAATGGCCGCCCCCTGAGATGGATAAAAACGTCTGGATTTTGCTTCATAACTCATATTTCACAAATGTAATATTAATAAGAATCTCATGTTTAGACTAATGAGGTCACATATAACGAGGCATGGGGAGTAACGGAATACATGTACCGCCGTTATGTAATCAGATTCCCTTACAGTTACAGGAAAAAACATGTAATCAGATTACAGGTACATTTATTAAAAATGGGGATTACTTTGAGGAGTACAATTTCTACGATTAGAGAGAGAGAGAGAGATAGAGAGAGAGAGAGAGAGAGAGAGAGAGAGAGAGAGAGAGAGAGAGAGAGAGAGAGAGAGAGAGAGAGAGAGAGAGAGAGAGAGCGTGCACGTCCGCGCAAGTGGGTCCGTTGCTACATGTCGGGGAGGTGGGGCCAAACGAACTGACTTGTCGTGTCCTCCACACGCGGGCATTTTGAAAAAGCTTCACGGACGAGAGGAGGAAATGCCGACAAGTATTCAATGGAACTTACTCGGAGCGAAAGTTTGAGCTGAGAGCCCAGCGGCATGCTACGCGCTGTAGCTTCTTGCTAGCTATCCCGCTAACCTACAACCATCATTTGTTACACCTTCCAAACTAACCTTCCTCCCACCAATTCACTATTTAAACATCATACACAACATATATATGGCTAAACTTGTGACTGGGATAAAAGTTAATTTTGCAGTTGATGTCACATATCTATCTATCTATCTATCTATCTATCTATCTATCTATCTATCTATCTATCTATCTATCTATCTATCTATCTATCTATCTATCTATCTATCTATCTATCTATCTATCTATGCTTTCAGTGACAGTTCGGAAAACAGCATATGGACATCAATCAATCAATCAACTAATTAATCAATCAAGCAATCAATCAATCAATCTCTAGCCTACATGCTTTTTAATTACACAAGGATTTTTGCTATTTTTAGGCTGCCCGGGTCCCTCTCACCCCCGCAAATAGCAAGGGCACATTGTATAGAATATATATTGTGGTGATATTTATTTTTTATTTTGTCTTCATGAGCATACTCGGTATTGGAGTAATTCAAAAGTAATCAAAAGTAATCAAGTTGCATTACTTTAATATTATGGTACTTGATTACGTTATTAACTACATTTTTTTAGCAGGTAACTTGTAACTGTAACGGAATACATTTTAATACATTTGCCGCTGCTCCTTGCCCTTTTTGTCGTCTCCCTTCCCCCGCCCCTGTCTGCCTTCCTTCCCCCTCCCCTGTCCGCCTTCCTTCCCCTCCCCTGGCCCTCTTCGGCGCCGATGCCTGGGTGCGGGGGGTCCCCGGAGGCTGGGGGTCGGGGGCTGGGGGGCTGCCGGTTGGTGAGGGTGGGGTCGGGGGCGGCTTTGTTGGGGTGGGGGGCTGGGGGGGATGTCTGGGGGCTTGGTGGCCTGGGGCCGGCTGGGGCTGGGTTGGGGTGGATGGCGGGGGTGGATGGGGGGTCGTGGGGGGGAGCGGGGGCTGTGGACCGGCCGGGTGCCTGCCGGGCCTGCAGTGCCCCGTCCTGCTGCGTTGGGTTGGGGGCGCGGGCCGTGTTGGGGTGGGGGGCGCTCCTGCTCCTGGGCTTGCTCTCCGGCCGGTGGCCCTGGCGGGGCCCGGGGGGCGTCCTTTGGCGCTGCCGCGGCCTGGGGGGCCCTGAGGTGTTGCGCTTGCTCTGTTCTGGCAGGGGTCGACGGCTCCCCTCTTTGGTGGAGATTTTCATGCATGCCAGATCCACCACACCAGCATCTATCGAAACTCAGACACAATCTGCTTCTTCCTCAGGTCATTGAATCGGTGGAGGCTGGTGTCTGTGGATCTCACTCTGCTTCGTCTGTCCTTCCTTCCTTTCCTCAGTCTCTCCTTTGGTCTCTTGAGGTCTCCCTGATTTGTTGGAATTTAGATGTTTCTGGGGTTGGTGAAGAACTCTGGTTGGTGGCCCGGTGGGTGGTGTCTGGTCGGTGTTGGATTTCACTTTCCTTTCTTTTCTTTGGTCCTTCCTCGGGTCTCCTAACGGCGGTGTTCGGTTTAGGTGAACGGTATGGGATTTTTTTAATAGGTTTTTGGTGAACTAACGAATACACACACACTCACACGCACGCGCACATACACATTCTCACCCACATACAAAATAAAAAATAAATAAATAAAAAAGAGCAATGATGATGACATTACCGAATGAACAATACTGAGCTCTTTAAAAAAAAAAAGGAGAAAAAAAAAATAAAAAAAATAAAAAAGGAATACATTTTAAAAGTAACCCTCCCAACCCTGCATATAACATATTATTATCAAGAAATGTTTAAGGTTGACTTCCCCTTTAAGCGAGTTTATTACACTTCCGCCATGTGGACTGCGTCCCTCGTCTGTGCTGAAATTAAAAGGAATAAGGGGAGACGCTTCGATTGGCCGTTTCTAAATGCCAAAATAAAGAAAACTCCACTCACATTTACCACATTTCACTTTGTGCTAGACTTGCGCTGGACATGAAAATAGGACGCAATATTCCAAGTCTGAACCTCAGACGTGCTAACCACTTTCTCACCATGCTGCTGACAAGAGAACAAATGAAGAAAATTCACCTCACAGAGTTTCATTACCGAGGCGTCTGCTAAATTAATTGTGTTTACAACAAACTCACTTTCATTTTGTTTGCTCAACTCGTGCCTCAGGTGTAGTGAAGCTTTTTGGTCACATTTTTGTCTCTTTAACCTCATTTCCACTTTATCCACTTTTTTATTTTGTATTTTTTATTAATTTTAATCAATGTATTGATTGGTGGGTGGGCGGCCACATTTTCAGAATTGATCTACCCTTCCTACCTGGTTTGACTCTTCATCAGTACAAAATCTAAAAAAATTAGTGCAACTCTGCCAGGGAATGTCATGATATTGCACAAGCCTATTGACGTCCCACGGCAAAACGAATAGATGAGATGTTTTTGCATGGATGCTTGACTTTATTTGCCACTTGGTACCATCAACACTGTTTGCTGTCAACAAACACTCTGGAAAAACATACAAATTAACACCAATTTGCCAGACCGGTCTGCACCAAAATGGGTGCCCGCCTCCCAGCGCCACATCTAAATCCTGGCGCAGCTGGTCGAACATGATTTTGAATTGATTCAGATTTAGACAGATTCGGAGCTCCTTGGGCATGTGTGGTGGATGTCAAATTCATAAATATTTGAGCAGCAGGCAGCAAACCGTCTGAATCATTGCAGATTATTCTTATTCTTATTACCATCACTATTTTATTGCACTGGCCTGTACAGCTTTTGGGGGGAGTGGTAAGAGCACAGGAACGGTCAGTGGTGGGGGGAGGTCTCAAAGTGCCCTGTTCATGGCGCAGATGTGCACCATTAGCATGCTGCATTTAAAGCGAACAACAGGGAATGTTTTGGGTGGCCATGATTGAAGTGCTGTAAGCACTCCACCGCGGTGCAGTCCTCCCTCTTGGAGATCCGTCAGCCTGCGCTCATATGCAAAATTACCAACATAGAGACCGGGACGTCACGCTTTAATGGACTATAATGACAAGGAGGGATCAACCTATCGTTTATCCGTCAACTTGCCGCCCAAGAGCATTGACAGTCATTTTGATGAAAAGGACATATACATGCGCGAGGTGGACATGTTGGATTGACGATGAAGTGTCAGGTGTGCTTTTTTTTTTCCAACTCGGCGATGCTGCTATGTGGAATTGCCTCCTCTCTTACACTGGTGAGTGCTTAAAAATCTGATCATATAAAGATTTTACAAGTTTGTACAATCCAGATTTATTTCCCCTTTATGTGTGGTCAAAATGCCATCGAAGTTAGCAGTTTCACGCAAGTCTTGGCAGTGTTATTTATGTACTGTTGGGAGGATGCTTTTCCTCCGCATGTTCGTTTAATTTCGGGTAGTGAGAATGTTGGTTATCCGAATACAGGCTGGAGACGATGAACAGTTCCTTCAAATCTTTTATTTGCAGAATATTCCGGGCACAAATGAGTTACAGACAATGGCTGTAGCAGATCACAAGTGCGAAGTTACAGAGGACTTCCAACATTCTTATACTATCAGAAGGGCGGTACCACAAAGTTTCCAGTAAACAGTTGAGCAAGGTTAACTGATGAGCCGACGTGCAGAGATACGCGATATCACTCAAGGGCACATCTGGCCACAGAACAGAGCTCAACTGAGGAAATTAGGAAGTTATACAGTCATGACTAAATCTGGGCAAAAGACACACTTCAATCCCCCTTTCGGACTCGAAAGAGTCCAACACATGAAATGAACAAAATTAAAGAAAGGGACTCGAAAGAGTCCGACACATGAAATGAACAAAATTAAAGAAAGGGACTCGAAAGAGTCCGACACATTACAAGGTGCTCCTTCCCCAGAAGCTGCGGCGCCTTCCCCTTTGCACTGAGTGGAAATATTTAAAGCGCCCAAAGTAATATTACCAATGTCTTGGGTATAACATTGTTCGTAAACATAATGAGTGTGGTTAAAAAGCACTTCCACTGCCAATGGTGGACCTGTCATGTTGAAATGAAACATAGGAAAGAACAACGTACTACATCTTCCATTCTTGATAGCAGCAGCATGTTGATAGGGAGGAGCAACAGTTCCATTAAGAACTATCCCATGGTGTTGGAAGCCTAAGTGGGACATGGATGCGAAACATTTGGCTTCCTCTATAGACATCCCTTTAGCAGTGAGAGAAGGTTGTTTGGCAGTATGTGGCATTAAAGAGCATACATAACAATTTGATTTATTAAAAGATTTTGCAGTGGAGTAAGCATATGTGTACCACATGTTGATAGTTAAGGGATGTCCCCTGTCTATGGGGTGCCAGATGTCCGCCGGGGCAGGATCATGAAGGAATCGACGAAAGCGTTGTGTTGGTGAGCTGGACGACCAGGAGAGACACACCAAAACCAGGAGAGAGGCTGTTGCAAGTCTGAGCGGAAATGCCATGGTGAGACTTGCGCCCGTTCTACAGTGATGAGTTGAACTAAGACGCTGTCGGCTTCTTCAGGACCTTAGGGTTAGACTACCTGGTCCCAGGCTGATTCACCGGGGTTATTCTGCCCGTGTACCGTGAAATCAACCTTTGTTGAATGATGTCATCAACAGGTGGCAGCTGACACTGGACCAGTAGACGTGGTTTTCCGGTGGTCGTCAGGTGGTGGGATCGCTGAGCCTGAGGCGGATCTGGCGGGTCGTGTAGACGAGATGTGGAACCACGTGTCCCCCTTTCCTTCAAGACGGAGTGCTGTGGCTGTCCGCTCAGTGACCTGGAAAGGACCTGTCCACCTAGGTTCAGACCATTTTCGTTTAATTACTTTTAACCACACAGATTCACAAATATTCATTTCGAGGGGAGTGTCTGGTTGTCTTTCTGTCAAATGAGAGAAATGGATGGTTAGTTGTTTGAGCCCAGGTGGGCCTGGAACTTCAGCCGCAGCCAATGGAGCCGTGGGTGCAGGAAACGGTCTGTTAGTGTGACACTCGAATGGAGTCCAACCTTTAGAATAATTTAATGGCATTCGAACGTTCATTAATGCCAAGCTTGCAACCAATTGAACGTGGATGAAGCTAAAGCCTTAGCTATTTTTTCCTTGATGTTCCTATTCATGCGCTCAACCTGTCCTTGCGATAGTGGATGACACACAGACCCAAAATGATGTTTCAAACTTAAAAACATTTCTACAGCCTGGAGATGTTTGTTTTTGAAATGAGTTCCATTGTCTGATCTGATTTTTCTAGGAAACCCATGCGTTGGAATGTAGTGATTAACCAAATGTTTTATCACTATGCTTGCTGTTTCAGATTTGCAGGGATATGCCTCTGGCCATCCTGAAAAGGAATCGACTATGACTAACAAATACCGGTAACCTGACACTGTTTTAATCATGTCAGTGAAATCCATTGAAATCACCTGTCCAGGAGCGTCCACGTCCGGATCGTGTACCCCCTGCATTCGTTTTGTTGTAGGCATACTGTTATACCTACTGCAAACGCTGCAGTGCTGCAGTTCACCTTTAACAATTTGTCTCATGAAAGGATGCCACCAGGAGTGAAGTCGTCTCAGTGTTTCTTCCACACCTACATGGCATGTTCCATGGGCTTCAGAAATTAAATTTTTCAATTGTTTCTGAGATGGAATGCATTTACCCTCTTTTCGCTATATGCCATCCTCATCTTTGACACCCCCTTTCGACTTCCACACACTCTTTTCTTATGGACTTGCTTTCTCCTGCCACAACTTAACTGTTTATACTGTCACTTCCTGTGGATTGTCACATTCAGACTCACTTACAGTTAGTTGGAGTGTTGGTCGGTACCCCGCAATCTTTTTTGCTGCTCGATCTGCTGATTAGTTTCCTGCCGATACCAAATCATTAGTTCGAGAGGGACCTTTGCATTTTATTACTGCCACCGCTGTTGGGAGCATTAAAGCATCTCGCAATTTGAGAATGTCGTCCTGATGTTTAATGGGTGTACCAGTTGCAGTTTGGAAATCGTTTCACTGCCATTCTTTTAATGCAACATGAACTGTCATGTGTGCATACGCCGAATCTGTGTAAATGTTTACTGACTGGTTTTCTGCCAATCTGAGAGCTGCTGTCAATGCCAAAATTTCAGCTCTTTGTGCTGACTGAGAACCTGAAATTCTTTCTGCTTGGACTTCTTCAAAACATGTTTCTGTGGGTTGGGTTACTGCAAATCCAGATTGTAGGCCATCGTTGCCTTTGAAGCAACATCCATCTGTGAAAATGATCAAGTCCGGGTTGTCAATAGGTGTCTCATAGAGTTCAGTACTGAGTGAGTTTTCTTCCGTAGTTCTTTGTACGCAACAATGCGGTTCTCCTTCGAGCAGACCTTCAGCCATGTTTACTCTTTCATGAGTAAAGAGAATATGTGGTTGTGTTAAAATTGCTTCAATTTTTCTCTGTCTTCCTCCGGTCATGGGGAAAGCTTGACTTGTGACGTACTGGACTGTACTGTGTGATGTTCGCACAGTCAGCGGGTGATGGAGAACAATGTGAGATGTTTTCTGAATCACTCTGGCTAGAGCAGATGCGAAAGAAGCGCAAATTGGGTGTCTTTGCTCGTATTTTTCCAATGGAGTTGATGCATACAGACAAACTTGTCGACTTCCTCCTTCCCCTTTCTGATAAAGGGCAGCAGAAACACTGCTGACCTTTTCAGACACGTCAAGATAGAATATGCGACTGTAATCAGAAATCGCAAGAGCTGCAGCAGTGGAAAGATGCTGTTTCAAGGAGATGAAGGAAGTGTCTGCTTCCGTGGTCCAACAAAGAGTGTTAGAAAGGTTTCGCATACACTGTTCATTGACCATCTGTCGGAGTGGGTGAGTGAGTTCAACAAAGTTTGGAACATGATGTCTGGAGTACTTGCAAAAACCAAGAAAGGCCAGCATGGTTTTGACATTTGTTGGTTTTGGGTGATGGAGGATATCGTCATTGTGAGAGGGAGACATTCCTGTTCCGTGGCGTGAGATCAGACTTCCGAGAAAGGAAACCTGTGATCGGGCAATCCGGAGTTGGACTTGGAACACTTCAGTCCAACAGAGGCCAAATGAAAAAACAAAGACCTGGTGGCTTCAAGACAAGAAGTTTCAGATGGAGCTGCCAGCAAGAGGTCACCAGGGGGCAGTTCAAGTAGAGACAGCAACTGGCGAAGACAGTCGTTGAAGAGATTGTAGGAGTAGCAAACACCATTCCAAGTGAAAGTAAAAAAATGCTTAATTGAAGGATGGAGTGGAATGCAAAAGAAAGCATTAGCCAGGTCAATGCAAGTGAAATGAGTGTGGGTTGATGTAATTTGGGACAATGCCGAGTGAGGGTTCGGGACGGGCAAAGTGGGAGTTAAGACGGCCGCATTAATCGCTCGTAGGTCATGAACCATGCGAAACTTTCCAGTGTCTTTCTTCTCAACGGGTAAAATGGGCGTATAATAATCAGAGCCGGGAATTTCACACAACACTCCTGCTTTGAGCAAGCCGTCAATTGTTTCTGAAATGCCAAACATCCCAGCCTCTTTTACAGAGTATTGGGGAACATATATTTTTCCTGGTTTCATCTGAAACACAATAGTTGAGATGTTGCAGAGACCAACATCAGTGGGATCCATGGACCACAGCAATGTGGGAAGGGAATCAAGAAAGTGACCAGCAAAATCGCTGTCGGTTGTTTCACGTCCATGGTGCCTATCCAGAAGCTGGTGCTCCAAAAACGGAAGTGGATAAAAATGTGTTAGACTAAATCCAATAAGCATCAAGTGACGGGGGAATAGAGCAATTGAGAGTGAAATCAATTTTGCCAATCAGTGGCCTGTGTGCATGCTAGGACAAACGGACTGAGATTCTTCGCTGTGTGCTGAGGCGAGACCATCAAGGAGACATGTGGGTGGCAAGGAGGCATAGAAGGATCCGGAGGATCCGCCATCATGTACCATTTGAGTTGTTCAGGAGTCGGGGACACCGAAAAGGCGACACCTGGTTTGCCTGCAAACAAATCACCCATGTTCAATTCCCATATGTTGTTTTCAATTTCCTGAAATGCCTCGCTATAGATCTCATCCCCTGATCTGGGCATAGTACAGACTGTAATGCATACAATCAGTTACCATATCATAAGATCTGAGGTTACGAACCCAAGGTGACCAGAGAGTCCAAAAGTGCTCAGCTTCGAGCCAACCACTGAAGTCAATATCCACTCTTGCCCAGTAGATGTCGGCAGTGGCGTATGCCACAGGGCGTTGTTCAACAAGCGGGAATGGGAGGTGGCACTGGAGGCAGAGGCGGCAGAGCAGCAGTAGATGTTACCATCCGGAAATTCCAGGATAAGTCCTTCAGGGCTGCATTTGGTGAGAGGGCATGTGGCGATGAGGAGATCTCTGCCCAAAAGATTGACTGGACAGTTAGGTGCAAACACAAAAGAATGCAAAAGAGTCTGTGAAAAACATTGAACAGTCAGGGCAGTTTCTTCACCCTTGAATCCAACAAGTGAGATGATTTTTCTGGTAAGAGAGCTATCAGGTGGCAAAGCTGTGACAGTAGAATGCCGAGCTCCTGTGTCGACCATAAATTATAAAGAGGATCCTCCTACCGTCAGGATCATCAAAGGTTCCTGCAAGCCTAAGCATTTGGATTCAGGGCACCATCATTGTGGAAACTGTCCACCAGAGGGAGGCAGATACTGTTGGTTTGGCACCGGGGAATATCCTTGTTGCTGCTGGTGCTGTGCAGGATATCCTCTCCCTCTGGGTTGGTTGTAGCCTCCTCGATTGTAGCCACGAGCAGGTTGTTGGCCTCTGCTTCTCCACCCAGACGCTTGAGGTCGCTGTCTGCAATCGTGGGCCCAATGACCAGGCCGTCCACAATTGAAGCACATGTCACGGCCACCAGGGGGCGCACCTCGACCCATGAATGAACCTGCTTGATACATCATGCACTCGGAACCGACAGAGGGAGATGAGATCACAGCAAGAGCGGCTTCTTCCTGCTTTTTCAGATTTTGCAACTGCAACATAGCAAGTTGTGTTTCTGTACTTTTGTGTTTGTCTACCTTAGACTCTTTTTCTTTAGCATGTCTCCTCAAATTATGTTTAAGATGTGACAACCACCGGTCAACCTCTGCACCGGGAAGATCCGGATTGGCCTCCATGGCCTGTGCCACAGACTTGGGAACGCCCTTCAAAATGGCTGCTCGGAACACTTGCGAATGCAAGGCGGAGGCCGTAGTGCCGTGTTTTGTGGAAAACACTACTTCACTTTTATATTTGTATGCAGGATCGTGAGTGGTCGGCGGCAACAATGAATACACAGAGACTGATATGCTTTGCTAGAATAATCGTGCCTTTTATTCCCCGCAAACAGCAATCAACACCTGGGCTGTGCTAGAATAATTGTACCTTTTTCTCCCCGCAAACAGCAATATATATACACCTCACTTTGCTAGAATAATGGTGCCTTTTATTCCCCGCAAACAGCAATAAACACAACTCACTTTGCTAGAATAATGGTGCCTTTTATTCCCCGCAAACAGCAATCAACACACTTCAACGCTAAGTAGCAGAATATGATCATCAGCGCTTACCTTGACACTAGACCGGAGAGCCCAGAGAAAGGTTTGTAAAACATAGCAGAGTTACCAGTGGACGGGTCAACTTTGGCTAACATGGGTGCCTGCAAGATTTGGGAACGAGTCACAGGCCGATGAGGAGGAAAAGCTGGACCTTCGGAAGATTCTTCGGGGTCTTCAGGACCTCTGGTTCGGTCCAGAACGGAGTCAGGGTGGGCACCTGAAAGATTCTGGACGTGACACTTTAATTGTGCTACTTGATTCTGTAACTGAGCAATGTACAACCTGTTTTCCACTTCCCCATTCGAAGGGCCTCTAGCTGCGTGTTCCACAGCGTAGACAGCAACTTCCTGTTCTCTTTTCAGTCGGGCTGCTTCTTGTTCAGCGCGGAGGGCTGCTCTTCCGCTTCAGCGTTTGCTCTGTCTTCATGTTCAGTGGGGATACTCTTAAGCTGATCTCTGATATTTTGTGGATCCTCTTGGTATCTGTTTAATTCTGTCTTGTACAGTCCTAGCTGAGTCAAACATGTGAATGGATCAGCTCTCAAGTCTGCAACTTTTTCCAATCTTCCTTCTAATTCTCTAATGGCGGCGGTCACTCCAGCAGCCAAAGTTTCCGCAATTGTATTCATGTTCGATGTCCGTTGTGAGCGAGTGAGAGACGTTTGATCGTCTACATCTACTTCAAGTCGGCCCGCAGTTACATTCAATACTGGAGCCTGAAATTCACTTAAAGCTTTCCTGACTTCATGGTAAGGTGACGGTACACATGGGTTAGTTGGAGACAACGCCGAAAGCCGTTTCTCCTCCGAGTAAGGAGGCGGCGCGGAGGGCTCTTTGGGTGTTGACGGTACCAGACCAACACTCTCTTCCTTGGCAGCCAAACGGGACAACTTTAACGCACATCCCATCGCCATCACGCTTTCATTTCCACAACTTTCTTAGCATTCTCTCTCACCTTTCTACCTTTTGACAACCTGTTAGTTGTTTTCACTTCCAATTTTAGAGCCGCCGCTCTTTAAACACAAGCTTTTTCCGTTTCTCTCATTAATGTCACCAAACACGCAGTTGAAGACATTGGAGGAAACCATCCATTCTCGCAACACTTCCTCATCCATTTTTTTAACTGTTCTTTCTCACTCTCTTGTTCCTTTTCAGGCAATCCTCCTACGCACACATCACATGCATTCTTCACTTGTTCACTTAACAACACTTGTTCAGAATGGTTTGGTATTTGCCGCAAATCGAACCATTCACTTTCACAATGAGTTACAGACAATGGCTGGAGCAGATCACAAGTGCGAAGTTACAGAAGACTTCCAACATTCTTATACTATCAGAAGGGCGGTACCACAAAGTTTCCAGTAAACAGTTCAGCAAGGTTAACTGATGAGCCGACGTACAGAGATACGCAATATCAATCAAGGACACATCTGGCCACAGAAAAGAGCTCAACTGAGGAAATGAGGAAGTTATACAGTCATGACTAAATCTGGACAAAAAACACACTTCAGTACGTTAGCAACTTAGCATCTGCTAATTTGGGCGACGGAACTGTCATTTAGGCCGTAAAAAGTCTTTATGGTCAGTTATTAAATTCAACTGTGTAATATCTAAAAAACTGTAGCATCACAAACGAACGAAACAGATTAATTCCCCCACATTTTGCGTGTGGTAAATGTTAGCATCTGCTGATTCAGCCACCATCTACAAAGTGCCCAATCACGTCTTTTGCCTTCATTTAATAACTATACAACCGAGCTACATTTGCACGACTAACTGATATGAAGTGATTGCTACACAAGCAATGAGGAGGATCCCAAATCCTCCGTCTTGTTGTTGACCTTTTTTATGGCTGGTGTGATCCATTGGCTACACATTGGTTCTTCTTTTGGTAGCCTGGAGAATGTTTGATCCCTTCTTTTTTTTTGCCTCTTCTTGTTGTGACAGCTTTTTGCAGTTTGCCATTTACTGTTAAAGTGGCACGTTTTCTATGCTGCCAAAATGGCTGCGCAAACGCCTATTTTCTGATGTGTGACGTCAATGTTCGGATCTCTATTGGATCTAACCCGCATACACATAGAGAAACAGTTGTGCGTAAAAGTTTACATACCCTTTAACAAACGAAATTAAACACGTTAAATCAAGGTTCCACTTTACTACAGTGTGAGTACATTGTCCTTTGAAGATTATGAGCCCGATGATGAAAATTCATTCAAATGTTGTTGTGCTTGTGTTTAAAATCTTTTTCCATGCTACATTTGCCACATTTTACTGGTAATGAGTTTCAACAGGAAGTTAACATACGCTGGTTTGAGCATTCAGTCCACTTAATTGGATCAAAGAAGGTCTATGGCTCACGTTGACATCATAGCAAATGAAACATGCATCATACCATTTTTCAAGGAATGTGTTTGTTTCCACTCTGAAGCTCTCCCCTGTCAATAATGACTCATCCTACTTCAATTAATTGCCACATTCTATTCTGCGGGTCAGGAACCTCTTCAGTCGACAGACCGGTTGCGATTCTGAACAACTAGCTGAACAAGTAGACTTTTGTCAAAATCTATAATTAAAGGTGACGTTGATGATAACGTCAATGAGTTTTAGTTTGGACAAAAGCAGTGAAAGCCCGAGCATCCACCTGATAGGGGACATCCAATAAATGGCAGTTGCATATCAACAGAAAAAAATTCCATCCACAGACCCCTTGCCCCCGTCGATGATTATTTTTTAAGGGGCATCCGTGTTGGACAAATGGGCAATGCCGGACATCATCTGTGCTTTGCCTGCCATTGACTAAATCCAACAATGATCTGAATCAAAATAAAGGACATTCATTTGGGAACTCTGACAATAACAAGAGAAGTCAAAATATCAGTGCGGGAAGAGCCAGAAGAATCATCCGCGTCCCTGTAGGATTCGAAGCGTGAATAAGTGTTGCAATCAGCTCAGCCAAAGATGAGTACAGAGGTGTAACTGCTATTTCATTGCAGGGTGACAAGAAGAACATCCATCCATCCATTTTCTTTACCGCTTAGTCCTCACAAGGGTTGCGGGGGGCACTGGAGCCTATCCCAGCTGGCTTCGGGCAGTAGGCGGGGTACACCCTGAACTGGTTGCCAGCCAATCGCAGGGCACACAGAGACGAACAACCATCCGCACTCACAAGCACACTTAGGGACAACTTTGAGTGTTCAATTAACCTGACATGCATGTCTTTGGAATGCGGGAGGAAACCGGAGTACCCGGAGAAAACCCACGCAAGCACGGGGAGAACATGCAAACTCCACCCAGGAAGGCCGAAGCCCAGACTCGATCTCACGTCCTCTGCAAGAAGAACATATTAAACTAATATTATAGTCATTGGATTGGTACAGTATATTTTGATTATCTTTAGTCTATTCACAATTGAATTCAACAGCACAATTCAATAAGATGATGCAAAAACCAAATATCTATTTGAATCAAGTAGGGGGATGTGAGGCATAACCTCATTTAATTTCATGTTAATAGCAAGAAAAAGAGGAGACATTTCAAGCGGCCATTTGTTTTTCATTTGTGCTGTTGCAGTTTGTTCCCCTGACCACTGTTTCATGTGTTGGCCATGCAAAATCTAATATGTGTAATAAATAATGATTCAGGGCTTTTTGTTTATAGGCTATTTTATTTTATAGAACACATTCTGCTCATCATTTGGAATTAACCGAGTGAGTGGCTTGTGTGATTAGGAGCCTACGGTGAATGTTTTTTTTTATGGCAATTTGTCTTAAAAACTTAGTTACTCAGGGGAAATAACATGACTAGACATTGGACTGATTGTGCTAATAGATCCTTACCACCGCTCTTTGATCCATCGTAACATTTGTTGCTGTGTGGTTTTCCCTGCCTCTATATGGGCAACTAGTCTCTGACCTCATTCTCTAAGGCTTGGTACACACAAAATGATTTTTTTTGTTGTGACTGCCCACAAACATAAGGATAGAAAATCAGGCATTTTATACTTTTGGTCGTATTGTATTTGGTCTGCTCTGAAAGGTTCAACACAGAGTAACATATGCTACATTGCTTGGTCTATCTACTGTATGCTCCAGGGAATTTGGTGTGATCAGTAGTCGACTTTTGACTGTTGTTATAGTACATCGTGTAATTTCTTTATTATTGTAACCAGGGCTCTAAATGAACTTTTTTGATGACCAGCCAACGTGGCTGGTGTCTCTCAAGTTACTAGCCAAACACAATTTCCACCAGCCAATTTTTTTTCCTAGTGAAAATTTTCCCAGATTTGTTTTCTTTTCAAAGCCCCTAAACATAAAGTAACAACAGCATGTCTATGGCAGCATTGCTATTTTAAGAGATTTATGTAGGCCTAAGTTAGAGATGTGCATGTCAATTTTGCTGGCAATTGGTTGTAGTTAACACGTTAAGATTTTTATAGTGAGCGTCTATGGGTAGGATGCCAATCCAAAATACTATGGCGATTGTTTTTAGATTTTCAGAGGTTGAACTGGGCATACGACTCTAATTTAGGCCTGCATCAATATTTTTAAATAGCAAAATGATCAATTTGTTTTTATTTACGATTGGTCGTAGTTTTCTGAAATTAAGTCGCGTACGAGCTCGCCCCACCCTCCCTCACAGTCTCTTATAAGGTATGAAGGTAACCGCTAACTCAGTTGGCCTAATTCATAGTAAGGATATAGAGGACCTTATTTAAGTATTATAGTCTGTTTTTAATGATGATGATGGCAACGTGTGATGTGTGTTTGTGTTTTTGTACGTGTGTCATAATCCCAGTATGTACTGACCAACTTTCCGGTGAGGGCTCGTTTGCTTGCAGTAGCATCGATCAAAAACACAGATTCGCTCGTAGGAGGTGGCGTAAAGTTAATCTAAGGGAAAAGGCTTGAAACAGCCTCAGGTTTCGGGTATTTGACACTTTAGCCCCAACACAAAATCCTCGGAGGTGAAATGCTACTGTAGACTTGCATACTGCCCTTTCCTGATAATAAAATGTGGTCTTTAATCCCGCCGAATCCACTTATATTTTAGTTCCATGTCGCAGGGAAACAAATGAAATGAAAGGTAAGGCTGCTTTAATAAAGTTTAAAAAGCAGGAAGAGCATCTCAGTATGATACAGTGGATTTTATTTTTCGCCTGCGGCATTGTTCAGTGGTTGTGAACAACACCGGAAGTTGATGCGCACACTGATCACTTAACTTCCGGGTTTTGTGAAAAAGGTCTATGCCTCTCGCATTACCAGCTAAATTGGCTAGTAAATATTTATGACCACCCGCCAAATGCGGGTTAATATTCATTTTGGTGGGTGTTAATTTAGAGCCCTAATTGTAACCCCAACATACCACCTTACAGTATGGCGAGCGAAAAAAGAAAATGGTCAGACGGATATGTGCAATACGAATTCTCATGTATAATGGAACGTTTGGTGTTCCACAGGGTTCAATTCTGGGGCCTCTGCTGTTTTCATTGTATCTGCTGCCCCTGGGTCCGATCTTAAGAAACCTCCCAACACTCACAGCCTGACTGCATGATTTGGAATGCCAAGCTGAGCAATTCTAGTCCATCACAACTAGCTATTTAGCAAAACTAAAAGAACACTTCCTTTAAGTTGCATGGAGATGGGAATGCAAGAAAATAACCTTTCTGAATTCCAGCTAAAGAAACCCAAATTCCATGAAAAGGCTACTCTCCCTATTCATTTTGTCCACCAATAAATCCGACAGCTATGTGGGGGACACACCATATTTTATTTGGAATATATGGGCAATTGATGAGACAACAAGGCACAACTGAACAAGAGAAGAGTGGCTGGATGTAGTTGATTGGTTGAAAAAAGGAACAGGCCTGACGAGAACGGGTGTAGCTGAAAACCAAATGAACAGGCAAGACACGATCATGGACGCAAGAAAACAAGACATAACAAGACAAAACAAAATCTGTCCCATAAACTGTGAAGGTCCACAAACCACAGATCACAATATTTCATTGACTTTACACTACAGAAAGAACACAATGTTGTCAGTGAATGAAGATTTACATTCTGCTTTCCCTCTCTCCTACAATCCTTCCCTAACCCTTTTCTTTCCTCCAACCCGCTCATGTTTTGACAGTTAGTTTTAACAGTCTTATTATGAGCCTGAGGCTGTCTGTCACCGGCTGGAAATAGAGATTTACTGGATGAATGAAAGAAATTCACCACAGGGAAAACACCACAGTCTCACATACACACTCTGTCTCACACACATAGTGAATATAAAAGTGTGTCCTTTGATAAAAACGCAGATGGAAATAAATAAATAAATAAATAAATAACAGCTCCAAAGCATGCTACATGCTGCCACGACTGTGGTTCGCTGTCGGTATATTTTTTTTGGGTGATGAGCAGTGTTTTGCTTGCACCAAATATGCCTTATGGAATTATGGCCCAAAAATGTCACCTTGGCTTCATTATTCCTTCTCCGGGACATGTAGCAGGTATCATGTGGGTGCGTCATGTTCTTTGAATACACTCAATGGGCCTTATTATTTTCATGCCCAGCGCCGGTCTAGCGCAAAATGCAGCTAACTATGCGCATGAGAGGAGTTTTGTTTCTTCTGGCATTTTCATAGATGGGTGCATTTAAAAATAATTATGCAAAGTGCATTTAAAAAGAGGATGGAGGATGATGAAGGACTTGCGAATGACGTATAGCTGCCCACTGCGAAGCCTTCCACCACAATGATGATAAACAATAGATGACATAAATGTTATGAATGAGTGTTTCACCACCCGCGCCACAACTAAGACCTGGTTTTACCTGGTCTAAAGTATTCTTTCTGTCAGCCAGAATGCCCAGCGAGGTCCAAAAGGTAAAACTGGACTTGCCCCGGGATGAAAATGAAGATCCAGCAGTTTTTACTCCAAGCGCACGTGCACCTGTCTACGGAAAAAGGGCCCATTGTGCCTGATTTGACTTGACCAAATTTGGCAGCTGACAGGAAGGAAATCATACGAGTTGACAACAAAAGAAGCAAACGCCTATCATCTCTGCATTTAAGCACCCTTAATACAAATTACTATCATATGAAGAGCATATTCAGCTGTAAACTGTCAACAATCTTCTATAACTATAAAACTGATTGCCATGATGGAATTATCACCCTGTGTGTAACAACACGGTGTTGACAAGACAGGTGCAGAAAAACAGTCCCACCTTATACATCCTATAAGTGTTAAATCATTATGTGTGTGAGTGATAACACTTACCAGATAGACGGCAGAGGAGTGAAAAGGGGTGAGTTTCAGAGTGTGAGTGAGTGCTGCTGAAGCTCAACTAACATCTGTGTGTGTTGCTCTAGGCTGCCTGGCACCAATACAAAGGTGGCAAACAGACATTGGTCCAAAAATGGAACTAGGGAAGGGAAAGATGGCACGTTAGAGACTAGCCGGAAGGTGAAAGATTGGGATTGGAAGAACATGAACATTGTTTTTGCCTTTTTTTTTCTTTTTCTTTTTTTAAGGTGATTCTTTGATTGACATTCTTTGTCCCTTTATGGGTGACGGACTCCGTTAAATGACGTTGCTCTTGTCAATCAATAGAGAAAATGTATAAGAAAATGTGTTGTTCTTTTCTGGAAACTTTTCCTCCCAGCTTATATTAAGAGGAAGTAACATTTCCACTCCTAACCTAGTGCCACAAAAGCCAGCTGTTTCACACGATAATCTGTTGATCAAATCTCTGCAATGCATACACAATTCTCAAAAACATTTTGTGGAACCTGTGCAAAAGAACAAAACAAGTGCAGGTAACAAATCTTTCAGAAACAAGACTTTGGACCAAGCCGATGAATTGTTGTTGCAACTTTGGACTTGTTCCATCTGAGGTCACTTAAGCCACTTGCATGATTTGCTTGAGATGCACTTCCTGACACAACCCACCCATTTTTTTTTTTTAAATCCAGGCTTGTGGGTACTGGGTTTTGGGACACTGGCTGGGAATTTAACCAGCGGCATCTGTACAACCACACTGAGCCAATAAATTGTTTTAACATTCTAAAATTATTATTTTAAATTTGCATGTGTGGGTAAAAATGTATTTTCTTCAAAATTGACAAAATAGATACATTGTATTGGTTTCCCCACACCTCCAAAATGTTTTAGTATGAATACTTATGACAATCGCAAAAACACCTGTAGTTTGGGGAAGAATAGAGAGGGGAGGACAAAAATGACAAGAAGGAGAAGAAGAAGAATCCTTTTGACTTTAGTTTTTTTCAAGAAATGGGTGGTTCTGATTAAATTGCACCCACTGTAATATCTTGCTTGGCTACTTAGCTGATATAAGACATGAAGCTCTGTATGTCTGCACTGACTGCTGAGATGGACAATGAGGGAGGAAGAAAGGCAGTGTTGAGACCGAAAGGGGTTTAATTAAATCCGCTCTGACACTTGTCAAGAGTCACTTGCCTGTAATGACCTACAAAAAATAAAAATAAAAAACGTGCACGCGCACACACTTGCGCATAATCAGAGTGCAGTATTATTTGTTTGGCATGTTGTTCACCTTGTATCTTGTTAGTTTGCTTATATGATATTGATAGTAGAAACTGCTTTTATTTGAAACAGTAGAAACTGTTTTTATTTGAAATGGTTGTTCTAAAAACCTGGCTAATATACTACATACTACTATGCATCACTCTGGATTTATCTAATTACAAATTATATGAACACATTATACAAAGTGATAATATATTCTCTAGACCAATTTTTAGCCAAAATATTTTTTTTCTATCTACTACTACTTTTCACATCTGCAATACACAATTACTGAATGTCTCTTCACTTGGGCTCCAAGAAATCCACAAGTTGTTTCATGTGATTGTTTCATTTCCATTTGTTTTTTACCACCTGACAGCTTCCATGATGTATTATGATTCGCCATTTGCAGCTGACTATGTAATGTCCTCGGAGAAATCGTTAGGCGCGTTGCCAACTAAGCAGTGATTTGTCACAATACCATTGTGGCCTGACAGGAAGACATTCTAAGTGTGATTTGCAACTTTTTCACATCAACAAAAGGAGTGATGTGAAATATAGTCCAGCTCTGCTAAAGAAATGAAAGCTGTCCTTTGGGATTCAACAATTGTTTGACTGCATTTCTATTAGAATATTCGATAGCAAATAGAATTATGTGCTGTAATTTAAGTATATGATCACTTCTGGTAACATTGAAAGTTTGCGGAGTGAAAACCAATCAATGGGGTTGTCATGTTTGCGACTCTACAGTTGAAAGCATTTAGTCATACAGAGCCTCAATTTAAAGTGAATTTTTGACTTTTGAAGGAAATGCAAGCAAATAAATAAGATGTGATTGCAGCAGGACAGTAAGGATTATGTTTTAGTTGACCTTGTGGGAATCAAATGGACAGACCATACAGAAAATATCAAATCTACTGTAACTGGATTGTAACTACAAGATTATGTCTTTTAAATAAGAGAAGAGGAAATACGCACGGTGACACACTTTGCCCTCTCAACAAACATATCATTAATGAGCCTCATCTATCTCCACACCTGCACACACACAAGTTACCTGCAATTTCCACAGACTATTACCATAATGGTTTCCTGTGAGGATGGTAAAGCTCATTACTAATAAGCCCGGGCTCATAAATCATGTTTAACACTATTGAGCTTTTCATTCATGATAACTACCATACACACTAAATAGTCTACAATGCAGGGCATGTTTCTGTTTGTCCAACAGAGACGATATCACCTGAAAATAAACGAAGCAGAGGAAACATTGTATTATTTTGTATGGACTCGACGTCTTTCGTTGTTGACTGATGATTTCAAATGAGATGAAGCGCACATGTATTCAACCACAAATGGACTGGAAATGATTTTTGAGTGCCGCCCCGGAATATGTTGCACTGATGTTTACTCTCACTTGTCAGATCTGTAGCCCTATATTCATGCCCAGTCCAAGTCTAGTGCAAAGTGCAGTCGAACTGTGCCCATGGGTAGAGTTTTCTTTCGTTTGGTATTTTCCTACACTGGTGCAGGTAATAGTGGGTGTTTGCACACCCGTCACCATGGGCAAGACATAAGGGTCCGTACCCGCTCGCCAAGATGATTGTAACCCCCCACCCTCCCATTTGAGGCATGGATCTCTAAAAATAAACTTTTTTATTATTATATTTTTCAGAGTAGCAAATTTTTTGTTTTAATTTACTAATGTTGAGTTGTTTATCACTAAGACATTAAATAATATGAAGAAACCGTTCAAACAGGGGGCGATATGTCAGCACATCTGCCATATTGGATGTGGCAAGTGTATTTGCCATTCGGCAAATAATTAGTAAGATTGAGTTAGAATGGGATAATACAACCAAAGGTAATGGTTCCTTATTAATCCAATGAGTTGTGGCTTGATGATACATCTCCAAGGAGAACGTAAACGAGGCATCTTTACAAATAGTTTCACTTTGCCTCATCCAATATGGCTGCGGCGTCAACGTACTCACGACGGCGTTGCCGTCTACTGTATGTGTATGTACTGCAAATGCTGTCTATCATAATACTTGTCAGCGGGCGCCATTCAATGGATGGATGTACAGCAGTGCTACGTGAATTTGTCCAAATATATTGGGCAAGTTAATGCTGTCTGTAGGGTAGTCATAATAATTGGGCCCCCCCCATGCATTTCATATGCTCCCCTTAAGCCTGGGCTCTGGCGACGGGTCACTGTTGTGGGAGGGAATGCAGTCGACTCTCAGATTATTGAAGCAGCTCCCCTCATTCCTTTTAAATTCAGCGCACAGAGAGCCCTGCGATCTACATGACATGTAGATGCACGCAAAGTACATTTAAAAGGAACTGTGAAGCCGTCTACACTTGGATATCTGGAATCTAAAGATTTACTGTATGTAACACATTTCATACACAGGGCAACTCAATGTGCTTCTCATAAGGAAGACACATTACCTAAAAGCATTTACAGACAACACCAAATAACGTACATTGAATAACATTTAAACAATAACAGAAGATTAAATAAAATAAATAAATAAAATAAGTAAAGAAATAAAAGTAGGTTTCCAAATTACTAATAGAAAAAAAGATTGATTTAAAAATGTTTAAAATACCTTAATCATGAGTATAAAGTAAAGTAAAGTAAAGTAAAGTAAAGTTTTTAATCTGGATTTAAAAACATTTATATTGTACTTGGGGCTGACTACTTCTATTGGCAGCCTATTCGATTTGCGTGCTGCATAACAGCTGAATGCAGCTTCACCATGCTTGCTTTGGACTCTGTGCTCCACTAATTGACCAGTGTCTGCATATCTAAGAGCCCTACTGGGGTAATATTCAATCAGCATTTTTTTAAATGGATTCAGGACCCAAACAATTCAGTGATTTATAGAATTTTCAAATCAACTCTCCAGTTTACCTCTGTATTGTTTTGGTTAAGATGAAGGAAATGTTGGCTCATCCAGTTGATAATTTGCTCAAGACATCCAACCACTGTCATTTGGGGAAACTGATAAATATAGCGGTGTGTCATCTGCATAACCATGATAACCAACATTGACGTTCTGAAGCAATTGAACCAAAGTTAATATACTGTGTATAGACTGAACAAAAGGGTTCCAAAGATGGACCCTTGAGGGACCCCACGTCATGGCCATTTGATCAGGAAAAAGGCAACAAAAAAAAGGCAAAAATTAGGGATGGGCGAGTACCAATACCAGGTATGGATATCGGGCCGATACAAGCCAGATGTCGATACTGGTATCAGCCCCCACTCTTGTGGCCATTTTTTGGTCAGTTAGAACGGTGCCGTTACAGCCCTCGTAGACGCTAATTATAGCTCTTATACATACTACATTAGATTTGTAATGTGACTTTTTTGTTTCCCTTTAGGTTTTATGTTTACTAATTTCTATACAGAGCAGCCTTCCAAATTAAAAGCATGGAATTCAAAACAAGATATAATTAAACATCACACTAAACAGTCTTAGGAATTCTTAACATGGTAGATATTACAAAATTACTTGAAGCCTTATTGGAATAAATTGAATTCTTTGCACTTCACTGTATTCCTTAAAAAGTTGTACAACCACATATTTTGACAGGAACCTTTTTTTTTCTTTTCTGTGTACTGGATTATTTGTTTCTTCTTATTTATGGATTTTTTAATTCATGCAAAATGAGTTTTATGAGCAAATGGAAAAAATCCAATTAATTTCATTCAATTTTAAGGAAATTTGCTATAGAATGATATAGATATATATGTCATTTAAAAAATATATCTGTCATTGTTTTTTGTGTGAAAATTTTACTAAGTAATAATGGTATTGGTGAGTACTAAATATTTGAGTATTGGTAACAGTCTAAAAAAAAAAAAAGTGGTATCGAACATCCCTAGCAAAAAATGAATATGGGGTTATAGCAGGTTTTTTTTTTTTATGGAAAAGCACTTTAGATTTTGATGAACTCTTATTTGTTAAAAAAAAAAACTATTTTGTCCTGATAATTTAGAGCCTGAATTGTGAATACAAACAGGTAGTGCAAGTGGTTAAGATTGTCCCTTGCCATTGTGGGGACCACCATGGTTTAAGACCATCCCTGAACACACATGAGCAAAACACCAATACCTCAAACTGCTCCCTGGATACTTAAGAAGTCCCCTCCTCCACTAACAGTGTGTGTGCTCACTGTGATGGGTCAAATGCAGAAGTAAAATCTTGGGTGCTGGGTCAACCCCACCTTTTACACAATATCAGCTGGGACAGGCTAAAGCTTTCTTGCGACCCTCATGGGGACAAGTAGAAAAGAAAATGGATGGATGATGTTTAGTTGCATACCGCTTAATTATAGCTAGATTTATCTTTTTAAGCATGCTTTGACTCACTCTTGAGTGAATCATCACATGTGATGAAGCACAATGTTTGCGCGGCAACTAAAGCATGCAGCAGATGTGTCAAGAGGAGCTTCAATGAAGGACCCAGCAGCTGCCCAACAACAACAAAGTGCCAAAAGCTTCATCAAAGAGTGTGTGTGACTGAGAGTCTGCTCTTGATGTGCAGCGTGCCTGTGCATACCAACAACTGTCAGGAAGTCAAGTGGCCGCGCAAAACAATGCAACCAGCAGTCCGTGTGCGCGTGTGTGAAGTGTTGACGTCATCTGTTACGTACATTTAGCAGCATCATGCTGACGCCAACACACTCACACCCCCGGCCTGAAATGCACACAGACACATAGACATTTGTTTTAACTAGAGATTACTGCTTTAAAAATTCCATTATGATATTTTAGCTGACCCTCGTGAAGATAAGTGGTTCAGATGATGGATAGATGTTTTCCGAAGGTAGATGCAATTAACAGTTGGGTATTGCCTTGTTCAGTTGTGGAATATTAGATGTGGCTCGAGGTTGGAAGTAAATGTCCCAATATGAAAATGAGAGGCAAAGGCAATAAAGAAAGTTGCCCTGCCAATAAGACTTCCTGCGTGCCACCCAGAATTTGTGCACATCTTAGATTTTATAGTTATCAGGACCCTCTTCCATATAATGTGTTGTCATCTCAAAAACTGGGGGTTCATAAATGTCATGACCTTAAATGTTTTTTGTTCACATCTCTGCGACATGGGTCTTATATTATCATGCTGCCAAACAAATATATAAGGAAGCTCATTACAATAGTTCCATCCATTCTATTTATATACTGCTCCAGGAGACTATTTGAGGTAAAATGAGAGTGATGCACCAGTCATTGACATTCACACATAACCATTCACTTTCACGTTGACATGGAAGACAAATTATGTGCAAACTCCACACAGAAAAAGACAATATGATTAACTGATTCACTCCCATCCATTTTCCCTGAAGCAACCCCCTTCGCTCCAGGCTGTTTTACCATATTTTGACTGATTTTGCAAGGCCCACAGAATGTTGTGTTCTATTGCTATAAAAACATGGAACCTACCAAAATAAATATTAGAGTCTCTTCTTTCATCAGGAAAAAAAGTAATTTTGTATAAGTTTCCGTTTTGCAGCAATTAGCATTCGAATATAGCTAAGTTTCATTATTATTCACAAATCTATTTAAAACAGTGGGGAAAACAGCTTGTTGCAACATGGCCCTGTCTGATCTCTTATACTCTTGTAATTACTACCATTGTTCTACCCGTTCTCTGCAGTTCAAAGGCTGCATCAAAGCCTTCTGTAAGCTGTGGCATAAAAACGAACAAACATAAAAAGCGTATAAATACGTGTTTGGAACACTTAAAACATTTAAAATAAAATAATGAAATAGAACAATGAGTTTTAAACATAAAGTACATGAAACATGACTTGAAGCTGCAATGAGGACCATTCATCCCCATCCTGCATCACAAGATCTCATTCAAATTACCACCTGGAAATGTAATTGTGTTACATTCATATTATGATAGTTATCTTTATTATTGTAACAAAATCAAAATATTAATTGGAATCATCTTTTATTGACTAAGTATGGTTGAAACACACATCCACACTCTCACACAAATATCCTAGTGGGGACATCTCATTGACATAATGCATTTCCTAGCCCCTTACCCTAACCCTTAAGCATGATAACTGATTGCCTAACCCTAACCCAACCAAAATCCAATTCAAACCTAAACACTAAAACCAAGTTTTGGCCCTCAAAAAGAGGTCTGGACTAATAGGGACCACCAAAATGTTCCCACAAGGACACATGGTCCCCATAATGATAGTAAAAAGTAAAACCCAGAAAATGGTCACCATGGCTGTAGTTATGCATCAGGCCAGAAGTGGCAGTCATGAGTAAAAAAGTGACAAACTCTGCAATGCAACTTTAATAAGTGTATCAAAATATCTATTTTAACAATTAACACTTGCAACATGACAGCAAATGCATATATGACATAAACAATAGCAAGTCTGGACTCTATTAGTGTATTATTTCAGTAAAGTCATTTTTGCAAATCGGTCAGTCACTTGACTGTTAACTCAAGTTCTTCTTTTTCAACAGATAAGACAGCAAGGTGGTGAAGCCTGTCTTGCGCCATTGTGCACCTCAGCCCAGTGTGGAGCCGTCAACACAATGAATGATCTTTCACAATTGCAGCTGTTGACTGGGATTGTTAGGGCTATCGGAAGACCTTGAGTTAGCATTGAGAACATGATGTTATCCAGCAAGTTGAAAACACAGTACATATCCTTGATTGCAAAGCTTTGTTTTTCCGAGGCTAGACTTTTGGCTACTAAACCCCCCTCTGATTTTAGACAAATATTGTAATGATCTGCCAGATCACTAAGGTGATCCTCACAGAGATTCAGGGTTACAGGCCTGAACACTTCTAAGAATGTGGCCTCTCTGGTCTGGAGGAAATCACTGCGTGGGCTGGAATAGCGGCCGTTAGTAGCCCATTGACCAGCCTGGCCCACTGGGATTTCTCCCGGTGCTCCAGACTAGCCTGCTCTTGGGATAACTGTGCTTCATTTTCCTGACAACGTGCCAACAAGTTTGTTGTGCCTATTGCTTGAATCAAGTGCATATGCGCAATAAGAAGATGGAATTGCTCAGTATGTCAGAAGGGAGTCGGACTACTGAAAACTATCTTCATAAAATAAGCATTCTCGTATGTTTTTGAGCAAGATAATAATGGTTTCATCTTGCATTTGAGGCAGCCAGGTAACAATATTTAATCCAGGTGCAGTAGTCCACATATCCATTTTGAGGCTGTTAGATTGGGCATTGATAAATATGTTGTGCGGTTTGAGGGTCTGAGCCACATGGGATGATGAGAACACGAGGCCCCAGAGGAATGGCTGTTTCTCTTTATGTGCCCTGCAATAGAGATCCTGATGTTGACATCCCAAAATGGGTGTTAGCGCAACCATTTTGGCAGCATAGAAAACGCGTCTGCCACTTTGAGTGTACGGCAAACGCCACACTTTAACAATGATTGACAGCTGTTGTGGACCAGCTGCCCCAACGGGAAGAGGCAAAAAAAAAAACGATCGAGCATGCTCCAGGCTACCAAAAGAGGAACCAATGCATAACCAATGTTGCACTTTGTACATGGTGGCTAATTCAGCAGATGCTATCTGTTACCACACGCAAAATGTGGGGAAATAAACTTTCGTTCATTTGTGCTGCTACGGTTTAATAGATATTACACAATTGAATTCAATGACTAACCAACACCATAAAGAAGACTTTTTATGGTATAAATGACGCCGGCTGCTAAGTTGCTAACGTACATAAATAACATTGCAAGACTTCCGTGAAACTGACAACTTCGATGGCATTTTGAGCACACATAAAGGGGAAATAAATCCGGATTGCAGTTGAAGTAGACAATAAATGCCCTCCATGCCATTGTAGCCCATTAACGCTGCACCAATACTTGCCTGCCGCAGGGAGGGCGTGTTCAGAGAAAGTCACGTGACGTCGGGATCTCTATTGGCTGACGACAGCTCCAAGTTCAGGTCAGCTGTGATTGGCTCCATTTTACCTTCAATCCTAATGAGGACAAGTGCTATAGAAAACAAATGTCTGTTTATTTATTTTTATTTGTGCTTTCATTCAAATATTCTTGCTTTTCTGGCATATTCTGCATGGCCTCATTTTGGTTCTTGTACACACAATCGCCATGACGTTGCCAGAGAAATGTTATTTACAAAGCTTGAGCAAATGTGGACAGATGACTTGAAATTTGATAACGCTATTGCACTGCACACCACTTATGTGGCACCATCAAAGTAAAACCACAGGAGATTGAATCATAAAACACACATACACACTCATTTTACAGCATATGATGTTGACATGCAAATGCTCAAAATGGAGGGTGGATAGGAAAAGCAATGTAGCGTGTGTGAGACGATATCACAAATACATCAACATATTGTTCAATTAATACCTTCTTGACATTATCAATGCTTTTGTAAAGGAAACGTTTGTGGGATTTCACTTGCAATTGATGTCATTAGTTTGAGCAAGTGTACCTAATGAACGGTGAGTGTATTTGTCTTCATGGGTTCGCACTTCGCCTGCCATCACAATGATAAGTGAGTGACCTGGCAGCTGTCGGCGACATGACGTCGCCGTTATGACATCTGTAGCTTTTGGACAAATCTATCAACTAGACACAATGATACCTGCAGTGCACGTGAAAAAATGTAGCACAACATAAATAATTCAACTTACTGAGTGTATTCGCTACATATGTGTTGTGGCTAAATAGACTCATTCACTAGAATGTTTCTGTACGTTGTCCCCGGTCTTTTTTCATACTTACTAAAACAACTTCCAATGCTGTAGACAGGCTCATTCATCATTCGCTCAAAATGGTTTCCATGAAAATTTTAAAACACGCAAATGACACTTTCAATAAGAATGAATGCGAGAATAAACAAAGCTTCATCAGTAGTGGCAGATTGAATTCTTTAAGGGTTAATAATAGGGATGTTCGATACTACTTTTTTTTTTGCTGATACCGATTTGATACTCAAATCTTCAGTACTCACCGATATTGATACTAAGTGGCAATACCATTAGGACTTAAGATACATAAAATTTCCCCCAAAAATAATGACAGATAATTTTTTTAAATGACACACATATAACAATTGGAAAATCCTAATTGCTCAAGAGGTTCACAAACTTTTGAGCAGCACTATATATATATATATATATATATATATATTTATATTTATTAATATATTTTTTTCAACTACAGCAAATTTCCTTAAAATTTAATGAAATTAAGGGCAATTATATTTTTTCAATTTGCTCATAATAGTCATTTTGCAAAGAGCACAAAAAAATGAATAAAAAAAAAACTCGATAATTAAGATGAAACAAATAATCCAGTGGCCAGAAAAAAAAGTCCCAATCAAAATACGTAGTTGTACAACTTTTTTTTAAAGGAATACAGTGAAGTGCAAATAATTCAATTCAATACAATAGGGCTTCAAGTAATTTAGTAATATCTACCATGCTAAGAATTCCTAAAGATGTTTAGTGTGTGATGTTTAATTATATCTTGTTTTGAAATCCATGCTTTTAATTTGGAAGGCTGCTCTGTATTTCAGTTTCCTGTTTCACGTTCTCCATTCATTACAAACATAATTTAGTATGTATAAGAGCTATAATTAGCTTCTCCAAAGGCCGTAAACAGCACCGTTCTATTTATAGCACCACAGCTCGACGACAAAAAGGCAATTAAACACGGCAAAGTTACGTGAGCTACAAACTTATATGAACCACAGATATCGGTGATATTACTCACAACAAGAGTACTTACTTATTCTCAGTAACGCACACTGAAATGGCGCTGCCAGAAGTAAAGAAATGAACAAGAGTTACCTGATAAGGAGACACACAGGAAACAAACGAGACGGAACAAAACTTCCGTCCCCCCCAGTCTTTCTGACAGTTCCTGACAGTTCTGAAAATGGCCACATGAGTGCGGGCCGATACCAGTATTGATATCCATCGCGAGTAACGATACCATGAAATGTGGCCTTGTATCGGCCCGATACTCGCCCATCCCTAGTTAGTAATGACTACAACTTTCTGCTCCTCATTCAATATCATGGAAAGGACACACCTGACCCCTCAACCCCAAATGCAGACAATCACAGACATACACACGACTAAATAAGTGTGACTCCTTCATGTCATCCTGTTCTACGTCCCACTGGTGACGCAGACTGCAGATCCAAGCACAGAGCGCTAAATATAACCATGCTCTGGAAATGTCATCAATGTTACGTGCGTTCATCATACCCCCCAGATGAACTTTGGGCAGCGAGTATTTGCTGAAAAGAGAAATTGGGATTTTTTTCTTTCTTAGATTGCCCTTAATATAATACACAATTGACCTCGAGTGTAAAACCGTATAAAATTAATCTGTGAACTTCAAGAGGGTCTCATGCTGGTGAGGAGACAAATAATAATAAAAAAAAACTTCTCTCAAGTAATTATTTCTCCATTTCAGAAATTATATTCAGCTCTATGCGTCTTTTATTGCTACACTTTTCAAAGAATACAATTCCCTCAGCAATACTTCACCAGCTACAACACAGCCCACATTTGTGTCTGTCAAACATATTACTGACATGCAACTTTTCACAAAATCAGGGTTGAACCGCAAAACAGCTCAGGAAAATTCATCATTTCAGTTTATATGCCCAACATATGCTATTTTTTGGAAATACATTTTTATATGTTTGAGGAGCCACATTTCTAATTTGGTTATTGATCCTAAAATATTTTTTTTTATGTGAGCAGCTAAACAATCACCAAACTATAAAATCCATTATGATTTTAAAAGATGTGTGTTTTAAGGTTTAGGGTTGCAATGAAAGGCTACATAATACGACTTTACGGGAGTCGAAATGCAGTGTGGCTTGATGGTGAAGATGGTCGAGTAATTCAATGAGAAGCTAATCTCCCGTTCAGTGTGACTTGATTCTACTTTTTGGTAATAAATAGTAGACGTGCATTTTCAGCAAAATTGACTTTTATGTGTATTTTTTTATTTTTTTAAATCAAGTAACATTTTATTTTATTTTTTTAAGATTGTGCTTTTTCGTTGTTTTTATTTTTGTTTGACTTATTGTCTTGCAATTGTACTGCAACACTGGAGGCATGCAGTATCCTTTCAAATCTGACACTCGAGCTACCAAGTCACCAAATATGGTTCCTTGCCTAAAAATGATGTGTTGACAGCTGTCTACAATTGCATAATAAAATATACACGTTTGTCATGTTGAGAAACAATTTCATCACTATCATCATCACCAAACATAATTTTGTCTATTTTCTATAGCGCTTACGCTCTCCAGGGTAACAGGTGAACTGGAGCCAGGTAATAGCAACGGACAGGCGAGAGGCAGGGTACATCCTGACCCTGGACTGGTCACCAGACAATTGCAGGGCACATAAAGACAGACAGCCATTTCCACTCACAGTCACACCTATGAATAATTTAGAGTTTCAATGAAACGAATAGAGTGTGGCATGAAGTCCGAGTATCTGGAGAAAACCCACACAAACACGAGGAGAACAGGAAGGCCACAGCCCGGATTTGCACCGCCAACCTCAGAACTGTGGGCTGGATGTGCTAACCACTCTAATCACATTTCATCTTTAAGCTTGTGCAACAATGACACTTTGAGTAGGTCCATGTTTATTTCATAAACACCCCAAGCGAAATACAATTCGACTTTATTATACTTCATTCAATTAGCTGTCTGGAAAATCCCAATAATCTAATAGAAATATTGTTAATAGTTGAAAGTGTCATGTGGAAGTGAAATGAGACGAGGGCTGCTGTAACACATTCTCGGCAGAAGACGCACAATCTCATTTTGTTGCTCCTCCAGGAGGTGCCACTAATGAATGTTTCTGCTGCAATAAAAAACGTCGGATAAATTGCAGGCGGTCGCCTTGTTGTCCATAATGTCACCAATAATCACAAAACGACAGCGCTTTGTATCACGTTGGATTATTAAGGCTGAATGGTTTATCAAGCGCATCATACTGTACTTGAATAAGTTGAAGGTAAAAAGTCATAGAAAGTGAGAAGTAATAACCGTGCAAGACGTCGAATAGCTCAGAGTTACAACCAAGTTAACAGTCTGCATATGCTCCCATCCACACGTGTGATTTTCGGTTTGCATTTAGCTCATAAAAATTGATTCCCTCGTGTTTCTGCGTTTGCGCTATCACCACATTGTGTCACACTAATCGGGTCCTGCTTCCACCTGCGTCTTGCCATGAAGATACATTTGGAGTCATTTTGGTGTTCTTTATCAAATCACGCTTGCTAGCTTAAAGTGACAGTGTTTATTATTTGGCACTGTCTAGTGTTGAACTAATTAATTCATAAAAATAATCCAATATTAATTTCAAGTAGAGTAAGTGCAATTTCTTTAGAAATTGCGTGGGAATGCTGAAAGCTGAATGCTTGCACGTTTTTTTTTGTAGAAAAGAAAAGAAAAAGGCTTTATTGAGATTTTATATGAAAATATTGCTTAGGTGTGTGACTGCATAGCAACTACCTATTTCACAGTAAATACAGTGTGTATACATCAATTTGATTCTTTCAATGCTGAGAACTGAGAAATATTAGCATAATTTACGCAAAAAAAGCCAAATGAACCCCTTTCCTCCTGTTCCATGACAAATAATAAAATCATTCTGACCAGAACCAGAATAGCAAGACCTACTCCATGAAGGAAAAACATTTTTTCCCATTTAGATTACTCTACATACAGTAGGTAGAATTCTGTACATCGAAATTTGCAGCAGCAGGTTAGACTGGTTACAGGAACATGGATTTTCATCGTGATCTCCTGTGGAAAAATTGCAAACCATAAAAGTGCATTTTAGATCAGTTTGAAAGTATGTTTAATTTCACAAAATTACTATTAGCCATTTATCAAATGCCAGGAATGTCTAGTCATCTGATTGAACTAGAAATTATCTTCCTCCACTGGTGCATCTTTGTTTTCACAATCAGTGCAAGAGCAACTCCGATTATTCTTAAGTGCGTGATTTGGTCTGGCACTTGTTCTTACAGTTTGCCAGATCAAGAATGGGATCAGGGGCTGGGAGGAGATCCATCCATTTCACCATCATCAAATGTCCATCCATGGATGTTAGGGGGTGGGATGCTAGGATTGCTCTCAAGGCAGTGGTGATGAATAGCAGCCTGATAATTAGCTCTTTGGAGATGCTTCTCCGGGGAATCCTTATTTGGTGACAGTGTATTGTCCAAATGCTTGCCAGTTTTGAGTAAAGCTGTCCTGGTATCATTACCTTGCTTGCACTCTTTTTCATACAAAGAGCATACAAATTCTTCAGCTTTGCTGAGCAAGCCATCCCCCCAACTCAAATGTCATTTCAACAGTCACAACCTGTGAAGCAATGCAACCCTGTCAGGGCCAATGGGGCCAAAGGATGCACTCAGATAAGTGTGTATGGTACCAACATCCAATATCCACCTGCTGTTGCCAGTGCCGGTCTCAAACCATAGACTGCAATCCAAATGACTGAATTTGGCAATGGACAGAACCAGAAGATCTGTGTCAGGGGACTGGATGACAACAGAGTTTGCAGACTCCCTGGCAAACATGGCATGAAGTAGAAGGCAGGTGGCTGCCTCTTCATGAGAGGTTTTCCGCCAGTGCCAGCAAAACAGATTTTGTGGCAGATGTCCGAATGCCCCTCCCCCTCAAAAATAAAATAAAATAAAAAAGAAAGAGTGAAATTGTGTCCCCGCCCATCTTGTACCCATGGTTTTAGGAAGAACTGTATTAGGAGCTCCATATTTCTCCCACAGGACAAGTACTTTGTCCACTGTACTTTTTGACTGAATATATCTCAGTGGCCCTTATCTGTAGTCGGAATCGTTGCCCTACGGTCTCTCGTACTGGTCAGTCATAAGATGAATGGTCCTCACTGAACTTTCTCTGGCAATTTTTCCCATCTTTCTTTAGGTACAGAGTGGCTAGTTCCCCAATCGTTTTTGGAATCTCTCTGGAGCTGAGGTCCTGAAGGATGGCCATGGCATCAAGTATCCAAACTGAATTGGTTGGTAACAGATGATGGGGTTTTATCCTTTACGTAGTGTAGTAGATTTACCTTGCGAGTGTTCATCAGCCCTCCATTAAGATAAGCCTAAACCAAGAGCATGGGTCTCACGTGCGCATCAATAGGTCTTGAATTTTGATCACCTACTCTCTGCTAATTATCACCTGGCGGGCCATCAGATTCTTCTCCGGTTTGAAGACGATCTCCTTCTGCTTGCTTCTTGTCTTTGTCACCTTGCCAACATCTGAAAAAGACTTCAGCTTCAATTTTTTTATGGTATTGTGAAACCCTTTTTAATCTGTCAAAAGTCGGTCCTGGCAGAACTCTAGGAAACAAAGCTCTCCTTTCTCTGAGGCACACATACAATCCATAGGCCTACATGTACGTGTACAGAATACCCAAAACGGTAAACACTAAACACGGCAACTTTGCCCACCAGTATTTACATGATTTCTCACCTCTCAAATGAGTCCAAGGCTACAGTTTTTCTCCTTCATACTTTGACATTGTTGATTCTATGAACTTAGACCATTAGACTGTATTACAAGAGGAAAATGAGGGCCATAATACAGTACTATCAAGAAGAAAATGAGGGCCACCAGACCCAAATACAAAGAGCTGACAGGAAGCATCAAGAACGCCTGGGCTTCCAGGACTGCCAGGCAATGCCACGGCACATAGAGGCAGCGGTTAAAGTAAAGGGAATCCAACCAAGATTGAAGATTGAAGATTGAAGATTGACATATTGTTTTGAAATAACCATCCATCCATCCTTTTTTCCATGCAAAACACTGGGAAGTATGCATGGCGATGGTTATGAGCTGGAAGCCTAAATAATGTAAAAATAAACAAATAAATACTTGAAATCACATAAATTGTGGGCCCTGAATCTGTAATCTATGAACGTTTGATTTTTTGAATGGAATTACGGAAATTATTCAACTTTTTGAGGATATTCACATTTTTTGACAAGCATCTGTATATATGGGAATATTCTGAAATAAATAAAGAAATCTTTGTAGTGAGACCATCTCAATTGTATTCTACCAATCATTGATAAATGTAGCGTTCTCTACTTTTCTATGTTCTCTTTTAGGGCATTTAAAAACATGTTAAAGATAAAAAGTTATTGATAGCTTTTTATTATGTCACAGGCTGTTGCCGTGGTAATGCATTGTTTGCAGAAAAAAATGATGGTGCAAAACAGGTAACAATCATGCACTGGAAAGCAAAAAAAATTTGACAGACACAACAAAGATCAACTTGTATCACATTGATGGTAGAAAAATGTATGCTAAAATTTAGATGTTGACCCTCTCTATTTGTTTTCCATGGCTGTGTTTACCTATGACTTGAATTATTACTATTAAATAGTTTTTTCTTCATTTTGAAAAAAGACTATTGACAGTTGGTGCAAATTTAAAGTGCAATGGCATTGGAGGCTATAAAAGTTTATTGGCTAGCTGAGATGTTCCCGGCCTGAAAAAGTTTCCTTTCATCTAATATCTTCTTAAATGTATTGACTTTTCCATCCTGACTAATCCAAATCTCCAGAACTTTCTTGCATTTTCTGTGGATCCATCTGTCTCTTCTGAGCTCGGCATCGAGTAGTCGAGTTATTAACTCTCAATGCTCAATTCTTGGAATATTTATAAAAGCGACAGATATTTTATTTATTGCATAAGTGAAATTAATGTACTGTATAATGTAAAAAACAACAACATTCTGTCTAAATGTTTGAAAGGAAATGCATTAATGTTCCTTGATGAAATATAAAAAGACAGAAACGCATCTTGGAACATTTGAACAGCCAGACTGAGGGATAAGAGGAGCCCTGCCTGCCTTCTTTCGGAGGCCAAGCTTGAAGCATCACAAGCTCATCTCACTGGCTTGCTTAGTTACACACACACTCAGCTTTTGGACCAGCTGTGCTCAATTTGGCTGCCACACTGCCTCTATGTGGATGAATACAATCACTGCAAAAGTACAATGTGATCTGAAAGTTGTGTTTACTACAGTATACATGATGGTGGACATTTATGGAAGGATGGTTTTCTGACTTTTGGGAATAGCAGAAACATATTTGTTGTAGGCACAAAAATAATGAGATTAAAAAGACGCAAGATACAAGCCAAATCAATTCATGCTAGAAATTCATTCAGTAATCAGATTTCTGGGTTAAAATTTAAGCTCAGTATGTATGGAGGTTCCTCAAAAAAAGCTTCCTAGGTCAATAAAAGACTAAATTGTGCATAGGGTGCAGCGAGTCGGCGACCAGTCCAGGGTGTAACCTGCCACTCGCCCAAAGTAAAACAATTACATTTAAATATGCAATATGAAACTTTTCCAAAAATACCTTTACAGTCACTTTTTTATTTGCCCATTTATGACTGTAATGTCTTTTAATTAGTCGATTAACACCTTAGCTGTTCACAATGGGTACGCCTGCAAGCCTCTGGCCAATAGTTTGCGGACTGGATTCGGGTTTAAATTTCCCACGCTGTCTGCGGATGTGACGTCGTGGCGGTTGGTTAAGTTGTACATGTGACGAAGGGTATGAGCAGTTGGGCTCCGGGTGGTGGAGTGGTTACCGTCACTTGCCTTCGGTGCAGGTTGGCGTGAGTTCGCTTCCACGCCTGGGAGACCATATGTGCGTGTGAGTGCTCAAACACAAAAAAACGGTATGTGCAGTTTAATTTTTCGTCAGCAGGTGGCAGTAGCAAAAAAAAGAAAAAAAGGGTATGTGCAGTTGTCACTTGCCTTCGGTGCAAGTTGGCTTGAGTTCGCTTCCCCGCCTTGGAGACCATATATGTGTGTGAGTGCACAAAAAAAAAAAGAAGGTACGTGCAGTTTCCTTTTTTGTCAGCAGCGATTCGAAATTGACAGAGCCGTATGGCCAACTCTATTTCAGCAGTGATTGGTCAACTGCTGGTCACATAACATATGGACGCCATCTTTTTACCCCGCTGAAACAGAGTTGGCCAAACTCAATATACGGCTCTGGAAATTGAATATTCTACATTCAGTAGCTTTAAATAAAGTGGTACACAACTTTACTAATCAACCTATAAAGTGTCACATGTCTTATATATCACCGCTCACCTGTTTTCTGAGTTTGGTCATGTGGCATTCACAAGCTGAGCAATGATTGGTTGTTAACTGAGCAACTGTGATGTATTTTTCAGTTGACCGCAGGCGGCAAAATAGCCATCCACTGAGATAGATAACAACGGATGAATTTTGCTGCTTAATTCATATTCCACAAACGCCATATTAATCAGAAAACCGTGTTCACACTACTGGGGGTGAATAGTAACCTGGCAATAGCCAGATTGATATTGTGATTCAACTCAAGGGAGTTCTCCACAATATCAATTTGGGACTGCTCCAGGGTGATTTGCTCTGGAAAGGCGGGACATTCTGTACAATACTTCAAGCTGATTAGACAATGCGGCATTGTGAACATTTGTTTTGACCAATCACAGCCAAGGATGAAAATGTCGTCTTCGTTTTAGTCGGGGGGCACGAACATCTTTACCAGCTAACATCTTCTTTACCAGCTAAAAATGCACAAAGCGCATCCATCTTTGGTTTGTTTGCCCTTGCGTCTGCACTGGATTCCTGGTTTCGTCACAGCTGTATATCCCGCCTCCAAACACAATGTCGCTCTGTGATTGGTCCAAACCAGTGGTTCGGATCGGTGGAAATCAACGGGCTCGGTACAAGATGTATTCCCGGGAGTTTGTGAACTCACAAATGCCGCGAGAATTCATCTTGCAGAGCAAGGTTAGATGAATAAAACATTTTGAGCAGAATTTTTTTGACATGATTCCGCCAGGACTACACGTGTTACAAGTGTAAACTAAACGATTATCCAGCAATACACTGTACCTACCCCACAAAATCGGCCAGTTCTATAATTGTTACAATTGTGTGATCTTCATGTATAGGCAGCACAACGAAAGCAGGCTCCATTCTTGCCCCCCCAAAAAGTAAACAACATAATTTGCATTTCAGTTTTTATTTTTTTTTTCAATCCAGAGTTCTGTAAAATAGAACACCCTGTCCCTGAAAATAGTTTGCTCTCCTCACTTAAAACAAATATATATGTTAAGAACTCCTTCATACTTATCCATATGGTTTTTAAGTTAACATGAATAGATGAATACATTCAGAAAAGCACACAGACGTATGCACCTTTTTAACATTGTTCAGTAATATGTCACAACTTCAAAAATGGGAACGTGACAAAATTAGCCATAATAGCATATTGCAGACTCCAACATAAAAACACTGTCAATGTGAAATTTTGAAAACAGACAAGCAAACATACATTTTAGAATTAGTCAATGCAATATTGAGCTCTGTGCATTTACTGTATGTACCCAATCATCAGTAGTAGTACTTGAAATTAGAGTTGAAAGTGTGCCTCTGTGCAACACAACATTTTTCACCTTTCTAAGGGGACACAACATGTTGCCCAAACCATTTGGACATGAGTAGATTTGACACTTTTCTACCTGCATCCTCACTTTCTGTCATAGAATCGTAATGTTTTGCAAGGAAATGTGGGATGTCATGCCATGGACGAGTTGTTATTTGCCCATTTCAGGCATACTGCACGATTCCCATAAACACATTCTTAAACTGAAGAATTGTTGTACAAAAATGAATGGCTTCATCACACATTCATTTGAAGGAGGCACGGCTAGAAAAGAAACACTCCACATATTCATAGCACAACCAAAACATAATGGCTACAGGTGTGTCACACCAAATCATGTTCCTCAGGTCTTCCTTTTCCCACCAATTTATTAATCATGTTTTAGATTAACAAGCAGAGATTGCGGTTGGGGAAAATTCAGCCTTTATAGAGCAACTTCCAGGAATTTGGGAAATTGTTTTCCAAGCTTTTAATTATTCTGAAAGCTTTTTAAAACGTAGAAATGCAAGACCTAAGGGGGGGGAGGTAAATATTTTTTAGGCACATACTGTATGAACATTCAATCATAGCAAAGCACCCACATTAAAAACGCCAACCTGGATGTTTTCAATACAAGTCACATAATTACAATTGGAGTGTTTCTCTGCAATGGCAAATACATTTTTATTTCTGTGTATTTATATTTGGGCAGCAGTCAATTATATGCCATAATGGCCTGAAAATAAAAATTACATGATTTGAATTTTCGCAGCGATAAATGCAAATGTACACATAAATCAGGGAGAGATGCTTCATAAACTAACACATCTCAACGCCTTAGTGTCACATTTACAGTGAATGAAGAATGAAGCTGTGGAACAAAATCAAACTATTAACATTTAGGCACATATTTTGATTCCAAGTGTTGCAGCTGAATACCAGTACTTTGCTTTGGTATTCGATCTGCTGGAGGGTTAGCAGACTTGAACAAGACAAGAAACAATTCCTAACTTGACACTTTTATTCAACCTGTGTTCCAAGTCATTCATATTCAGGCCAGTGTGGGCGTTTGAATCTTTCCTTTTAGAACTAGTGCAATTGTTCAAGTTGAGCAGGTAAATGGGAGGAATGAAACATTTAAATAAAGCTTTCATTGTGTTTCATCAGATTATAAGTCTTCAAACATTCATTTCTATGTTAACTCATTCACTCTCAGCCATTTTCACTGAAGCAACCCCCTTCGCTCCCGGCTGTTTTACTGGATTTTGACTTTTTTTGCAAGGCCCACAGAACATTGTGTTCTATTGCTATAAAAACGTGGAACCTACCAAAAGAATGATTAGAGTATCTTCTTTCATCAGGAAAAAATGTATATTTGTATCCGTTTCCGTTTTGCAGCAATTAGCATTAGAATATAGCTAAGTTTCATCATTATTCACAAACCTGTTGAAAACACTGGGGAAAAGAGCTTGTTGCAACATGCCTAGGTTGATCTCTTATACACTGCTGCCACCCGCTGGCCATTTTCATTGCTTTAATAAATTTAAAAAAAAACGTATAAATATATTTTTGGGACCATGGCAATATTTAAAATAGAACATTTTTATACGTTTTTGGGAGCAAATGAGTTAATAGTATAGTGTATAGCACCGCACACGGGAAGGAAACATCCTTATTATCGACAACAAAAGACAAGTAACGGCCCACACTAGTTCAGCCACCAACATTTCATTTACTTGATATTGACTCTTACGATTATTGTTAGTTGGACAGTGTAAGCTTTCAGACTCCGTCTTAAACATTGCTAAATGAGTCTTGCAGCGTTTTACTGGAGGTGGCTTGTCTCTGTTTTGTGGCTAGCGATGCGACAGTGTCCAGTGCCTTCGTAAAGACAGTGTGATTCATTTGTGTTTGACTTACATCGTGTGTATACTGCTGGCTGAGTTTGTGGGCCTTGCATTGACTGTGGCATGAGTATGTCAGTAGTATGGGGACCACATGGATCTTTCATAGCCATACTGGCTCCTACCATGGCAGGATAGCTTCTATTCCTCCTCAGTCCTGTATTCAGAACCAGTGCAGTGCTCCCAAGCCCAGTAGAGCAGAATGGAGCTAACAGACTACTTGCAGGTGCGATGGAAGAGGTGTGAGGTGGCAAGGTGCGGAAGCTTTTAAGTTTTTCCACCAGTCTCAGGTTCAACATCTCTGTTTGACTTTTGTCATCCGTCTGGCCGCCTCGCTCTCTATCGGCCTCACCTAGCACTTCCCTCAGAATGATGCGTGCCGGCTTAGAGGCCAGGAAAGTGTCAAAATATGGCGGGTCGTCATCAGAGGGGCTGAATTGAAAATTGGGGCAGGCGGCAGATTTGGCACAAGAACGGGGGGAATTTGGCGGAGTCGAAGGCTGGAGGAGGAAGAGGCTGTCGGGGCGTTTTATCATCACACTGTCGTCATTCTCGTCCGCAGTGGTGCTGGACATTGGCTGCTTTCTTCTCATGGACCCTCGGCTGCTCGGGTCGTACGCCGAAGCGGAGATCCCGTGCTCCAGAAGGAGGCGTCCGAGCCCTAGCGAGGTGCTGGTGGTCTTGGTGGAGTCTCGGAGGTTGGTGGAGGATTCAGCAAGGGAGAGGGACAAGGAGTCTCTCCTACGTGGGGTGCAGCAGGGGGTATAGGAGGGTGTATGAGGAGCAGAGAAGACTCCCGGAGTAGATGATGTACTGCTCTGACAAGAGGATAGAGCTGAACTGTAAATGGACGGATGAAGAATGATGGTGGAAGGGGGACAGATGGTTGGGTGTAGTAGTTGCAGGGACAGAAACAGTCATTAGATCCATGTTTGCGGTTAAAATCGAGGAATTATACCTCATAATGTGGAGTTAGTAATCACACGCAAACACTCAGAGGTGGCAAATCCAGGTCCAGAAAGTAAAACCCCTGCCACACTTTGGCTGTAGCCCCAGGTGCTAGCTAGATAGCTCCCTAGCTAGCTCCCATGGTGCTTGTTTACCTGCTAGGGAGCTAGCTAGCTTACATCCATGTTTGGGGTTGTAATCAAGGAAATATGACTCAATGTGGAGTTAGTAATCACACACAAACACTTCAGACCAGAGGTGGCAGGTGCTAGCTAGCTAGCTCCCATAGTGCTTGTTTACCTGCTAGGGAGCTAGCTAGCTAGCTACATCCATGTTTGGGGTTGTAATCAAGGAATAACTCAATGTGGAGTTAGTAATCACACACAAACACTTCAGACCAGGGGTGGCAGGTGCTAGCTAGCTAGCTAGCTAATTCCCTAGCTAGCTCCCATGGTGCTTGTTTATCTGCTAAGGAACTAGCTAGCTAGCATCAGGGGCTAAAGTCAAACTGTGGCAGGGTTTTTACTTTCTGGACCTGGATTTGCCACCTCTGCTTCAGACTAACACGGCAGGTGTCAGCACATGACAATTTCTGAGACAATCTCAACAGCTTCCAGGAAAATTCCCCCAATTTATTTTACAGTCCTTAATTTCTAACCATCTGATTTTTGCCCTTTATCAGATATTTCTTAATAGAACACTGTAAATTCCGAGTACAAAGTAGCTTGTACTTTCCTGTTCACCTGCATTGTGCATTACTGACAAAACAAAGTAAACAGTACAACAGATGAAGTAGTACAAAAAACAAACATAAACATTCAAATGTGTCATGGGCAAACTTTACATTTACAACAGGTGAAGGACCAGATAAATTTGTGGGGGCAAACATTAAATGTCAAATTCTCAATGGCATCAGCGCAAATCATAATAGAGTGGGGAACAATTTTAATTTTTGTTGTTGGGTTAGATTTTTATGATGATTAAAACTAACATTGGCATGTCGATTTAAAAATTGGTGAGTTTTTTTTTTCTAGCACGTCAAGTTTTTTCTCTCCACCATTTACTTTCCAGATAATACAGCTAACCAATGGAATTTTGTTTAAGACTAGTCAGAGCCAATTACGATTGGACTCATCTACAGCTATGTGGAAACTTGTTTGTGCAGTCACAATTGAAACAGTGGTGAGAGTTGTGTGCCGGTCTCAATAGTTCAGTACTATCAATACCTGCAAATTACAGAAAGATAGCATCGTATGAATTATAAGGATCACAATGAGGATTTTCTCTTAACCTTGTAACTATGGGCACACAGTTCTAAGTTCAATTTAATTTTATGCTTTGTTTTTTTTAGCTTTCAAACATTCTAACTATTCTTAGTGTTTTATTTACACAAAATAAACATTTACTTTACAGTAATTAATATTTTTTAAGAAAACGGGGATCTTCTAGCTCAAAAACTTGACTCAAAAATGAGTTAAAGCAGCTGTCAGACCCAATTTAACAAAAACTGTGTTTTCCCAATGTAATTGTTATCTGTCCCTTTACCAGGAAGTAGCATGCCAACTAAAAGACGAATGGACAAAATAATAATAATAATAATAATAATAATAATAATAATAATAATAATAAGCCGCTTCAAAATATCTAAGAGTGGCCTGAGGATTTAGCGCAGTGCTGTAGAACGAGTGCAAATCCCTGGGATCTATCACTTGAACAATGTGAGGTAATATTTATGCACCATGAATGAAAAACCTTTCTGGTTCAAATCGTAACACAATTGGACGTGATCAGTGACTGGGTGCAGTACGTCGAATTTTAAAATGTTTGTTAGTTAACCAACTACTGAGAGCTCTTGAGGCAAATTCAGATGTAAGACTAACATTTAAGCTGATTGAAATCCCAAGACATTTTGAGTTGTCAGCCTTCCATCTAGATTTGCCTCAAAGTCTCCAATCCCACAGCAACACACTCCCATGCCTTCCCTCACCCACATGCAACCCAGTGGGTGCACTCATTGGGTCTGCTCTACGCCGGCCATGACAACCATATGATACAACTCCACTTCCTCTTCCTCAACACATGATCTGTCAAGGCCAATAAAATCACAGGGACCAGGTAAGCTAGATGGTACGGCTTTGGCAATTTGAGAGAGATGTGCCATTCATAGATTAATTACAACACACTTTCAAGTAATTGAGCTTTTGATTTACCTTGAGGTCAGCTGATCAAAGGGGTGTAGAATCCTGCAGGTGGTGAATGTGTAGGTGGAGCTCGTGTGGGACATACACTTCCCTGGGAAGTTAACTACATGGAAAAGAGGAAAGGAGAGGTTGGGGTTGAATACATGGGCAAGTTGTTAGCATCCAAATTACTCTACAGAAATAATGCAATCACCAACAAACTTGCAGAAAAGGTCCAACATTTATAGCAGAAACCCAAAGCTAAAGCTGCAGCATTTGTGTAACCAAAGAATTGTGTTAAGTCCATGTTCAAGTCACGTTTCTTGTTCTAAATGAAAATGAGCTAAATTGAAAGACTGTGCTTGTGCTGGGAGGTAACCCACAGAGCAAAGTCACAAGGTCAACTCCAATATTAACCAGTGAAGAGTGTCATGCCTTCATGTGACTTGGACAGCTGCTTTATAATAACACCTGATATATGAGCTCACATGACCCTGAGCAGAGTCTGTGTGCTGCATGGGGCTGTTAAACTATGCAGTTCAAAAGCCACTTTGACATTAGTAGACACAAAGGACAAAGGACTTGGAGTCTCAGATTAGAGATTTGTTTTCCAGTACTGAAAAAAAAACGGAAACGTGCATTCACTGGTCACATCATTCTGCATGCCTACACAAACTAATGAGATCAAGAACTAACGCAATACGCTTTTCAAAGATAATTATTAAAAAAATTAGCAATTTAAAGGGAGTCTCAACCCAACAATTGTCTTTACAATAATGTGTTCTATGCGGCCCCACTCGTTTAAACATGGTATTCTGATAGCTATTGTGTTTATTGAATATGAATAAAGCCGCAAAATCCACTTTTTTCATCCATCTCAGGGGGCGGCCATTTTGCACTTGCTGTCGAGCGGCCAATCATGGCTCAGCTTGCGAACATCGCATGACCAAACTCAGAAAACAGGTGAGCCCTGATTGCTCGTTACCTGAGCAACTATGATGTCATTTTCAGTCAGGTGGCAAAAAGGCCGTCCCCCTTGCTATTTCATATTCCACAAACACAATATTAATCAGAATGCTGTGTTTAGACTAGTGAGGCTGCATAGAACATATTATTGCAAAGAGAATGTTTGAATTGATTAAGAATATGGGCATTATTGTGTTTGCAGTGTGCAGCGATATCGAATTTCATCTGTCTATCTTAATTAAAATATTTTAAATTGTGATGAAGTGCACCGCTACTACAATAACCAAAATAACGAAAATATACTCTATATGTCACTCGTGGGAATTATCTTTTAAAAAGGTACATTTGCTATACAGCTCTTGTAAAGGGCTTTACTAGATTGTAACCATATACACAATACTGCAATCAGTGAGCATAAAAGTTTCTGCTTGAAATAAAAATAAAGCATTGCAGTGGGAAGGAAAATTTGAGAAGAATGAGTTTTTTAAAGGGAATAAATATAGAATTAAAAAAATAAAGTACTCTGTTTTGATGGTGTTGGACGACAGCACAAACTGGGACTGCAGGTGGGACGGACGGATGTGCTGATGTGTGCAGATGAGTTACCATGCAAGACGGGGTGTCACACCGGGATGTTGTGGTGTCTGCTGTTCCCCGAATGCTCCCCTCCCACCCTTTAGACTACACCCCTACCTCCTGACAACCCCATGCTCCAGGGTGGGGATGGGGTGAGATGATGTGACACCAGCTAAGAGGCAACCTCACCAGGCATGTGTTCCAATGTGCCCAGTTCCTTGAAGTCCACATGCCCATTCATCTCAGAGGAAGATGGCGTTGAGGAAGACGTCGTTGGGCTTGGAATAGCATCTTTTGTTTTTCTTTCTATTGTGCCTGCCCTTTCACAATGCAGTGTTTCTGAGTGGCTACTGGCATTAGTGTTGGAATTTTTGCTGCAGCAGATGGAAAGTGAAGAAGTGGAGTACAAAGGGTCGAAAAGGCCGTCTCTGGACAAGCCTGCGCATGAGTCACTTGAGACATCGTCCTCCTCTGGCTGGTCCAGTTGCCAGCCATCCGCCTCGTCCTGCTCATGTGATAAAGTGCGGAAGCCCTTTGTGACCACGCCGGGCCGAACATCCAGCAGAGCGCCCATATGAGGTTGAGCCAACTGCTGCCATGCATAAAGTGTAGCAGAACCTGGGGGTTCCAAAAGACAAGAAAAAGTTTGATTTGCACAATTCTTTGCAAACATTCTATTATTCAGCAAGGATTTCCCCCACCCGATCTCACCTTTTTGTGCTCAGCATAACAATTTTGAAAACGTACACCCATTTTTTAAAATCAAATCATCAAATCTAACAAAAAGTTTTTCAGTAATGACAATTAAACAATCAGCCACTGCTATTTGTTTGCATCAATACAGGCTACAGTATATACTTCAGATTTCATTGTATATACCAAGTAGGAGTGGACATTTAATACACATATATATGCAGACATACACAATACGTCTGCACTAAATGTCATGCTATATTTACATGTGTGAAAGTACTTTTAAATACATATCCAGACAAACATACAACACATGAAGCAGACTGGTATGTTTTTAGAGTGTGCATACATTTGTAAATGTGGCGCACAAATAATTTTTAAGAATTGTTAGTATACAAAATAATGTCGCAAAAAAAGAAAGAGGAAAGTAAGGTAAGAAAATTAGGACCATTTTATTCAAGTCGTTCACCAAGAAGATAGATTGGAAGAACAGAAAAAGGAGTGCAAAGACAAAACTTACACAAAGGAAAGAAATGAACAAGGGTGAAGTAAATTGGACAAAAAGTAATGTATGCAACATATTTTCAAACCCTTGTGGAATGGTGCACTTAAAGCCAAAGCACACAACACTTTGGAGTGTTAATCTCACTAAATGCAGTGCAAATAATGTCAATAAAGCTTGTACTGACAAGAAAGTGTGCGCTAAAAATGCACCACTCAGTGTGCCCTGCTTATTTTTTTGCATTTGTATTTCTATGTCAGTGCAGCTGATACAATTGCTCGTTTTGCTTATACAATGCATGTTGTGAATCAATAACATCGGACAATAGATGGCGCCACATTACCAGAAAATTTGTTCTGAGCATGCACACAAGACTGCACTGAAAAGTAAATGTTTCAAATGCGTGCACAACTTTATTGTCCATCCATTTTATATAAAATTTTGTTGATATAGTATAGTTAAAGGCATCTTAGCCTCTCAGATGATTTGTATTTAGTTTGATATTTAAAAACTAAACACATAGCCAAGACAAATTCAGTACAAAAATAAGTTTTGTCTGAGTTTGGTGTTTTAGAATCAATTAATAATGTGAAGTTTAGTGTCTTGAAAACATTCTTAAAATACGCTAAATGGCAAAACTGTGTGATAGCATGTTCATATTTCAAACCAACAGTGTGGTTGTGTGTGCCTAAAGTAAAAGGAATGCTGCAGATTCAAACTGCCTTCCTGTGCTTCTAACACATCGAGCAGACCTGTGACTGCAGCTAGAGGAGGTTGAGGGTGAGACTGTACCGGCTGGAGGCTGAGCGCCATTACATCCGAGCCCCGTTGCAAATTTGGGCTACTTAGAAAAATTTGGGAACGACGATGGGTATGTAAAATCAAATACTGATCGTCTAGCTGATTCTGATGTTGGCTTTGATTTTGTGACAGAGTCCGATTGTTACTTGATTTAATGGGATCTTGTGGGGATTTATGAGCATTCTCATTCTGTAAGGGAATCGGATTGTTTATGTCATCGTGCGGGGGATTAAAGAGATTGTGAAGGTGAGAAGAATAATCACCTTCTAGTGGCTTTACAATCTGCAGCTTCTCCGGTAGGTAGGATCTGGCGGTGAACGAGTATCCTGACCACATGCTCCCCAATGACGTGAGTGAGAACAAACTCTCTGTTGGTGTCTCTGGGCCTCCGCTACATTCACTGCCTCCTTTTTCCTCCTCCTTGGCCAGGTAAGTCAACTTTCTCTCCCTCTCTTCTTCAAAGAAACGTTTTTCCGAGAGGTAGTTGTCGCGGCGTAGAGACAGACGCCGCAGGGCTGCCTCCAGGTCCCGACTGCCAGGGGTGCCTGGGGTCCCAGGGGGCCGCTTATTTGAGTCCTCTGACCTGGACCCACAGACAACGTTGTTACAATCAATCAAGCTTGTCATCATATTTACATAGAAAGGTACATAATTTATCACAAACTTGCAGTACATAATCAAATCTATATTTTTCAGAGGATTTGCATTTTTTTAATACGAGTTTCTGTCGTAATTCACTATACTGAATTGAAATATTTCTTTAGTTTTACAATTAGGGATAGAGCAATTATCGGTGCCGATATTAAGCATTTTGACGAATATCGGCATCTGCCTTTTTTTATTATTATTTTTTTCAGAAGGCCGGTAAAGCTGCTATATCATCACTGAGCGGCGAATACTTGCGAACTTAGTGAATTTTGGGTTCTCGTCAGGGTTCGCAAAATGTTGCAAATATGATAGCAGTTTTTACTTGTCGCAAAGTTTTCCTTGTTGCAAAGAAATTCAGAACTTTTGAACAGACAATTTTTCACTGTCTGCGTTTAAAACCCTGGCGAAAAAGTTCACAAGCGTTTGTTGCTCAGTGATCTTAAGAGATCAATTTAAAACAGTTAATTTTAGGGAATTTTTTATTGGTGTATTTATTGAAAATATCAATTTATAAGAGATGCTGCTGAAACTGGGAACTCCCTCTACTCAAAATGTAAACAAAAATAAGTGCAAGTTTAACATTTCGGCTATGGTTTTGTTAACATTTTAAACCATAACTGTCTATTCTCTATATGGTTAAATTAAAAGAAAAACAATTATTTTGCTCAACGGCATTTCGACAAAGTTACGTTTTTTTACTTTTGACGCTAATATTTTTTGTTTTACTGCAATTAAATATTGGCTCCAAATATCGGTTATCTACGACGGCCATTAGGGCCACGTATAATTGTTTTTGTTTTTTGAGGACGGGGGCAATATTCCAAGAAAAAAAAAACTCAAAAATTTGCCAATTTATAAAGTCGCTAATTTTTACTTTATAAAGTGGCAGATTTGTGAGAAAATAAACTCAGAAACTTACGAGAAATACACGTAGCGTAGCTATAGTCTAATGTGAGGATTTGTTGGTGGTTAATGGGACACTGTGTATAAAATTAAAAGGCAGGATGGAAACAGATTCATTCTCAAAACTTTAAACTTTACTTGTCATACATGGCACAACACTTCGTGATCCCCTATCAGCTGACTAAACACTAACCAATCAGAAGCTAGCAAACTTTAGGTAAATGCAAGAGAATGATGGAGAGCAGCAAATTCGACACATCAACTTAGCTACTTGAAAAAAAAAAAAAAAGTATGAATGTGTGAATAATAATTCTGGGAAAATAAATGTACAAGTAAATATTTATTTTAACAAATGAACTTAAATGCTTGATCCTCAAGGTGTGGACCTTCGCAAAGCGAGGTGTCTTTGTCGCTGGCAGTACTCAACGCTTCAAAGAGTGAATGCTGTACATGATACGGTTAAAGCCATTATCATCTCCTCATTTGAAAACCCGACCGAAAAGTATTGGCACAAACATCCGAGTAGTACGATGCATGTATTTCTTGTAAGTTTCGAGTTTTTCTCTCGCAAATCTGCTACTTTATAAAGTAATATTTATACGTAGCCCTAATACACCGTCGTAGTTATGGGCCTCTTTGACTACTAATAATCGATATTGGCCCAGGAAAAGACATATCGGTCTATCACTACTCACAATATGGTAGTTTGGATGTAACATCAACAGACATATTACCTATAATTTTATAGATGGTAAATGTAATTTAAAGGGTAAGGCAACCCAAAATTTTTCTTTACAACAATATGTTGTATGTGACCCCATAGGGTCTATAAACACATCATTCTGATTGATAATGCATTTGTGGAATATGAGTAAAGAGCAAAAGCCTCCCATTTTAATCCATCTCAGGGGGTGGCCATTTTGCCACAAAACGGATGGATTTCGCTGCTCAACTCCAATTCCATAATTGAAATTTTAATCAGAATGCAATGTTTAGACTAGTAGAGCTGCATACAACATATAATTTTAAAGAAACATTTTGGGTTGACTTTCCCTTTATGAGTAACTGACATTTTCTATGAAATAGACAATTAGTACCCATAATCTGGGCTCTCCAGGATGCAGCTACTTCTGTTGTCCAGCATGATTCCACTTCCTGTTTCGCTGCCATACATGGAGTTGGAGCGAGGTGTGCCCACCTTGCTGGAGCAACCTGAAGTGATGCATGATGACTGATTGGAACCCGGGATATTGAGGGGGGAGGGGGAAAGCGACGAACGCTGCTGACGCATAAGGTTGAGGTTTTTCACAGTCTGGAACACACGTTTTGGCTGCAGTCTAATGTGAAAATCACACGGGAGAAAATAAATGAATGAAACATCAAACTACGGCTCGCATTTGAGGCAAACCAGGTTTCTAATTGCACCTTAGCTCCTCAACATCTGGGTCATCCATCTGAAGTTCTTTTCTCATGGTGCCTTCTATTTCTGCTGCCAGAGAGTCCTAGAAAAAAAAAGGTTTGTTAATGCGCTAATACAACTGGCATGTAAAGCTTATATTGTGTTATGAATTCAAATCTCACATAGACCAACTTAGATAAATTTTCTTCACATTATCCTGCTCACCATTGGGAACAAGCCCAGAGAATGGAAACGCCTCTGTGTGTTTGATGGAACAGCTTTATTTCTCAGGTTTTTCAGCTCTTCTTGAGCCTCATGTAGCATCTCCATGCACTCCGCATACTTGTCCTGCAACTCACGCAACTAGAAGAGAGCCAAAGAAAAGTCAAAGTGAAAAGTAAAACTATGAAAGTCAAAACCATATCAACACAAGACACACAAAAAAATCTGATTTGTTTGTGTGTTTACTATCAGTACTATATTCTAAGGGCAAGCAAGGGGCAACTTCACTGCAAAATGGATCAGTGTACTCAGCAGACAATTAGTTCGGTAAGCCTTCACAATCTTATAACATTTGTAACAAAACTTTAAGCAGATGATGATGCATCTAACATGTTTATTTTTTAGATTGAATATATATAGTGGTGTGAAATTAGCAATGTGACAACATTTTCCAGTGTGGTTGCAATTGGCACTTCAACCTGTGTATTATGCACTAAGAATTTTTAAAATCAGACAATGATTTTTATGTTCGAAGAACTGAACTTGTGGGAAACATTTTTGTGTGATGTCGCCTATGGAAAATCTGTTTTAAAAACAAACAAACACAAAAACACCTTCAAAGTAGAAATGTTTGTGATCAAGATTTTTTTGCCTTCCTTTTTTTTATTTTTTATTTTTTTACTTCAACTCTTAGCAAGGATTGTTGTATAGCTCTGGGAGCGCCATCTCTGTAATGTAGTGTTGAGTCTAAAAAGTTCATTTTTTCCCACGGTTTGACCATCTAAAGCAATGAATTTGACAATCCTCTGTGTTATTATCTTTCACAATTTCGAGGTAGCTTTTCTCTTCTTTAAAAATGTAACCGCAAGTTTGAACAACGGTTCCTCAGAGGGACTTCACTTGGCAAGCCGACCACCGATTACTACATTCGTTAAGTTTGTCTCCTTTGGGTATATGTAGCAGAAAGATGGCGGCAAAACATGTCAGCCTTGCGTAAGGTGAGGCGCGACCCATGTGATATAATTAGCGATGACTTGACCTCTATATATTTACACTTTACATATATTTTTAAAAAGTATGTTGATGCGCTAGAAGTTTTTTTTGGTGGAGATTATTGAACTTAATAGTGTGTTGTTAAAATTAATGAACATATATATATAAAAAAAAAAAATTCCAGACACTGTCCCCTCAATTTCTACAAAAAAATGGCAACCACTCTTCACAATGCGAGTTAAACTAATTACTCAATGCATAATATGAATTTATGGAAATTGTATTTGCAATTGCAAATTGCATTGCATTTACAAAATGCTAAATAATAATTTCCCCCCATTTGGGTATCTTTATATATAGTGCCTATCTTCTGCCTAGTATCACATTAGATAGCCTCGTTGTGCCTAATGTTGTATCCCGGTAAATTGATTTTTAGCTTTACATTTATTATAGTAACTACAGTATATGACCCCCCCTTGTCCTGTCAAGTGCTAGTTTCTAGACTTCTTCAATATAGCAAGAAAATAATTGCATTATGTACCATATTTACAAACATTATAGGTGTGCTCAAGGTTGCTACTGCAGAAAATATGACTTACCTCAGCAGTGAGTTGTCGCTGAGCATCTTTGGCAGCTCCTAGGTGCTGTGTGAGTTCTTCATTCTCCACAGCGTACTGCAAAAAAAAAAAAAAAAAGTATATAAAATGCACAGTATAAATAATATAAATACAAAAATACAGTGCAGGAATACACACCATCTTGGCCTTTTTCTGGAGGTCTACTATCTGGGAGAGAAGATGAGTGATCTCTTCCTGCTGTCTGGAAGCATCCTCGGACTTCCTCGCCAGCTCTTCCGCCAGAGAGGATATTTGCAGGTTGGTAACACCTGGGAACATCAAAAGCTGTTTATCAGAAATACTTCACTGGTGGGCGGGTGCGCCTCCTGCCCCCGCCCGGTTGGGGAGGGCCCCGCTGGTCGCTCCTCTTAACTCACTACACTAGGTTTGCACAATACACTTTTATAGACATATAGGGCACATAACACACTTTGGGGGGGTGGGGTAGGGTGGAAACACAGTCTTCACCCTACAACTCCCCTCCAATTTTAATGCACCACACAACTGGAGGGGGGGGGGGGGGTTGTGGGGGTGCCATCGGTTGGGGACCGCGGTATAGAGCAGTGCTGCGGTCCCCTGTCCGTGCCCCCCCCCCCACCTATTTTTTTTTTTTTAATGCACCACATACACTCACTGACATGCCTGGGAGGCGGTTGGATCGGAGCGTAGGGATATAATTTCCCTCTGCTCCGGTTCACCTGCTCCTAATTTGAATGCACTAACACACACACACACTTGTATATACACTGGGTGGGGTCACATTCACGGTTTAGGGGTAGAGTTCGCCAGTCGGCGAGCTGGCGGACTCAGTAACAGGGGTTAACTTTCACAAAGAACGCTGGGGTGACGACCGGGGCCTTCCCCCGCTGGGCCTGGGGTTCGGGGGTGTCGGCCGTCCTCCGGTGCCCCCATCTCCCCTTCTGCCCCCGGTGTTCCGTCCCTCCACGCGGCGGGGGGTGGGGTGGGCGCGGCTGCCCTCTCCGCTCCGCTGTCCGGCCCCTCTTCAGCGCCGGTGCCTGGGTGCGGGGGGTCCCCGGGGGCTGGGGGTCGGGGGTTGGGGGGCTGCCGGTTGGTCGGGGTGGTGTCTGGGGGATTGGGGACGGCTGGTGCGGGGGTTGGGGGCCGGTGGGGTGCCTGGCGGGCCTGCAGTGCCCCGTCCCGCTGCGTTGGGTCGGGGGCGCGGGCCGTGTTGGGGTGGGGGGCGCTCCTGCTCCTGGGTTTGCTCTCCGGCCGGTGGCCCTGGCGGGGCCCGGGGGTCGTCCTTTGGCACTGCCGCGGCCTGGGGGGCCCTGAGGTATTGCGCTTGCTCTGTCCTGGCAGGGGTCGACGGCTCCCCTCTTTGGTGGAGATTTTCATGCATGCCAGATCCACCACACCAGCATCTGTCGAAACTCAGACACAATCTGCTTCCTCCTCAGGTCATTGAATTGGTGGAGGCTGGTGTCTGTGGATCTCACTCGGCTTCGTCTGTCCTTCCTTCCTTTCCTCAGTCTCTCCTTCGGTCTCCCTGATTTTTTTCGGGGGGGGATTTGTTGGAATTTAGATGTTTCTGGGGTTGGGGAAGAATTCTGGTGGGTGGCCCGGTGGGTGGTGTCTGGTTGGTGCTGGATTTCACCTTCCTTGGTTTTCTTTGGTCCCCTCGGGTCTCCTGACGGCGGTGTTCGGTTTAGGTGAACAGTATGGGATTTTTTCTAATAGGTTTTTGGTGAGCTAACAAATACACGCACGCACGCACATACACATACAAAAAAAAAAAGAAAAAGAAAAAGAAAAAAAATATATATATATATATATAAAAAAAAAAAGAGCAATGATGATGACATTACCGAATGAACAATACTGAGCTCTTTAAAAAAAAGAAAAAAAAAGAAAGAAAAAAAGAAATACTTCACTGCAGTCAAACTAGCAAAGTGGTTAGCACCACTTTCACAAAACTGTGAACATAGTAAGGTGCTTAAATACTCACGAAGTTCTTTGACACAGTCATTGACCAACTGTTGCTCTTTTTCTTCATAGCAAAGGGTTTCTGTCTCCAAGTGGCTTGCCTAGAGCAGAAAGCAATAAGAGCACACAATCAAACTGATAAATAACATATCTAAAACCAGAGGACAGCTGTCTTAAGGAAAAAATGCAGAGTATAGTATACTATATATATATTGAGTGGTCCACATACATTCATTTAAATCACACAAGTGTAATTGTACATTACCTTAAAGTGTAAAAAATTATGATGAGGTTACACAAATACTGATGTGCATAACATCAGTGTGTGTGGTGATGGTGGTGGTGGTGGGTCTTTGTATGCGTGTGTATGAACCTCAGAGCGCAGAGATTTATTTTCTTCTTCTAGATCTTTTAGTTTCTTCTGCAAGGAGTCCAGGGGGAAACAAGTTGGTGTTGACACGTTGCTTTCAATGGGTCGCACACTATTAAACACATGCGTGCAGATAATTAGTAGCAGTGGATATTATACACAAAGTTGAGTTATACACAAATACATAATGTAATTAGGTGAAACAAATTTAGATGTATCGATAATTTCACCAGACATTTTGTACATAAAATATTAATTTTAGACAGTATACTATATTGTATTTATTATTTGTCTATTATTTGGCTTTGTTTTTCCAAATGGAAAATGTCTTGACGTAATTACTTTGTGAATTGGTTTTAGAGGTATACATATAGACAGTATCTCATTTTTGCAGATATTTAGTTATATCTTTTCATGGGATAACACTGAAGAAATGACACTTTGACACAATGACAAGCAGCCTGCGTACATCTTTTATAACAATTTAAATGTATTGTTCCATCAAAATAACTCAAAATACAGCCATTAATAGCTAAACCCCTGGTAACAAAAGAGAGTACACCTAGAAGTGAAAGCACCTAAAATGTCACTATTTTTTGTGGCCACCATTATTTTCCAGCAGAGCCTTAAGTCTCATTGGTATGGAGTTCACCAGAGATTCACAGGTTGCCACAGGAATCCTCTTCCACTCCTCCATGACAACATCACTGAGCTGGCTAATATTCGAGACCTTACACTCCCCCACCTTCCGTTTGATGATGGTCTTGGCCAGTCCATCACATTTACCCTTAGCCTCTTTAGCAAGGCAGTGGCCAAACTGGGCAGTATTCCAACATGATAATGACGCCAAACAAACCGCCATGATGACTCAACATCTCTGGGGCATCCTCAAACAGAAGGTCTAGAATCATAAGGTCTGGAATCATAAGGTCTGGAATCATAAGGTCTCGAATATAGGCCAGCACCATGATGTCCATCATGGAGGAGAGGAAGAGGATTCCAGCGGCAACTTACGATACGATACGATACGATATACTTTTATTTTCCCCGTGGGGAACTTTTTCCTGGACTCCGTCCAGCTGCAGTTACAGTAAGGAAGAAACAACAGAATAGAAAGAGATAAAATTAAATTAAATAATAATAATAAATTAAAGTTAAATAAGAAGTGCAGCAATAAGA